>NC_135311.1:89839854-90141654 GCF_048772815.1 Callospermophilus lateralis | reverse complement strand
ATAGGAAAGACAGAATGAACTGCTCTTTACTTTTCTATGTTCATATATGAAAACACAACCAGTGCAACTCCACATCATGTGCAACTACAAGAATGGGAAGTTATACTCCATGTATGTATAATACATTTTACTGTCATGTATATCTAAAAAGAACAAATAAAATTTAAAAAATAAAAATAAATATTCTCTTTAGCTGGATTCAGTGGCACACACCTATAATCCCAGCTGCTCAGGAGGCTGATACAGGAGAATTTTAAGTTCAAAGCTAACCTCAGCAACTTAGTGAGATCCTAAGTAAATTGGCAAGACTGTCATGAAATGAAAAAAGGGGAGGGTGCTGGGGATGTGGCTCAGTGGTTAAGCCCGCCTGGATTTAATACCAAATAAATTAAAAATATTCTATTATAACATCTTCTCAGTTGGTGTTAATATAACCTGAAAGGACAAAAAAAGAACCTGTGAGTTTGGGGGTTTTTCAAAACATTTTTTATAAAAAATTTCTTAGATATATTACAGAGGTAAATAATGTATTATTGATAATTATATATCATCACAGAAAAACTTAGCAAATTTAGAATATTTGGGGTTTTGTAAGTTTTTTTCTTGAACATTTTTTACTTGTAGATGGACATAACAACTTTATACAATTTTTTTTTTAGTTGTAGATGGACATAATAACTCTATTTTGTTCATGTGGTGATGAGGATGGAATCCAGTACCTCACACATGCTCAGCAAGTGCTCTACCACTGAGCTACAACCCTATCCCCAATAACTCACTTTTAACCAACTCTTTTAACTTTGTTACAAATGATTTTCACAATAATGTACCATCTTGTTACAAAGTAGTATTGATTCTATAATTTGAAAGTTACTTGTTTCAAATTATTCACATAGACAAATTATTGAAGAATGTGAACTTCAATATGTCAAAATCTCATAATTTGAACACTGTCAATCATAAGACATACATGTTCATATTTAAGGTCTCCTAAATTAGAGGAGGTCTTAAGTTACTGCCTGAGCATTACGGTGAGGCCATTGTCCTTAGGTTAGGCAGGGCAAGTTCAGCAAACCCGGACTGGACTCAGTGGTCTGGAAGAATACTCCAGAGACAAGGCTGTGGGGTGTGGGGAGCTACTGTTTTAAGAAGTGTTGCCTAGAAGTAACACTCTCAGGTCACTGGGGATGGCACTGAGTGAAACAAGTGGTCTCTAAAACAAGTGGACTCTAAAAGTGAACATACATCAAGAAAATTTTTACAAATTTATTTGATTTAGCTATGCCTTTCTTTCGAATGTACATGAACAATGGATAATAAACAGGAGTCTAAATAAACCTAAAAAGAATATTTCAATAAATATAACAATTTTAAAAGGTTCTAAGTGATGAGAAAGTGTTGTGCCATAATTTATGAGACAGTTCTTCTAATTTCTTACCAGTACATGATGGTATGTTTTATGACCAATCAATTCCCAGATTCAATGAAATAATGTTGCAAGGGCACCACTGCCACTCCCCACATTGTGTCCCTCTTCAGAACCGCACTACTACTTATGGCTGGTGTCGAGTCATTTCTTACAGGTTAATTTCTTTCTTTTTTTTTTTTTTTTTTGGATTTTTTTAAATTTTTATTTTTTATTTGTTTTAATTAGTTACACATGACAGTACAAGGATCTTGACATATCATACATTTGAATCATATGGGGTATAATTTCTCATTTTTCTGAGTGTACAGGTTGCAGAATCACATTGGTCATGCAGTCATATATATACATACAGCAATAATAGTGTCTATTTTATTCTGCTGTCCTTCCTATCCCTCCTTCCCCTCCCCTCTCCTCCCATCACTTCTCTCTACCCAATCTAATGTGACACACTTTTTTTTTCCCTCACATTGTCATACCTGTAATCTGTATAATGATGAGGGTCTCCTTCCATCTTCCATGCAATTCCCCTTCTCCCTCCTTTTCCCTCCCACCTCTCTTCCCTATTTAGTGGTAATCTTCTTCTCATGTTCTTCCTTCCTATCTCATTTTGAGTTACCCCCCTTATATCAGAGAAGACATTCGGCCTTTGTTTTTTAGGGATTGGCTAACTTCACTTAGCATAATCTGCTCTAATGCCATCCATTTCCCTGCAAATGCCATGATCTTGTTATTTTTTAGTGCTGAGGATATTCCATTGTGTATAAATGCCACATTTTTTTAATCCATTCATCCATTGAAGGGCATCTAGGTTGGTTCCCCAGTCTAGCTATTGTGAATTGTGCTGCTATAAACATGGATGTGGCTGTGTCCCTGTAATATGCTATTTTTAGGTCTTTGGGGTATAGTCAGAGAAGGGGAATAGCTGGGTCAAATGGTGGTTCCATTCCCAGATTTCCAATGAATCATGCATTTTATCCGATTATAATGGAATGAAATTGGAAATCAATGATAAAATAAGGAAGAAAAATTCCTACATCACTTGGAGAACGAACAATATGCTACTGAATGAACAATGGGTTACAGAAGACATCAAGGAGGAAATTAAAAAATTCTTAGAGATAAATGAAAACACAGAGACAACATATTGAAATCTATGGGGCACTATGAAAGCAGTACTAAGAGAAAAATTCATTGCATGAAGTTCATTCCTCAAAAAAAGAAAAAGTCAACAAATAAATGATCTCACACTACCTATCAAAGCCCTAGAAAATGAAGAGCAAATCAACAGCAAATGCAGTAGAAGGAAGGAAATAATTAAAATCAGTGCTGAAATCAATGAAATCGGAATAAAAGAAACAATTGAAAAAATTGTCAAAACTAATTTCTTTCTTAATTGAAAGCAAATACAGATGAAAGTTCTAACTCCGTCTTCCCTCATCCCAGTGGGTGGTCTTGCGGTCCGCTGGCTCTAGACCAGGGCGCTAGGGGGAGGTAAGAGCTGGGCGGCCCTGAGAGCTCAGAGGAAGAACACCTCGGGGAAACTTCTCTGGAGGAGTGCCGCCAAGAGTGCCACTGCTCCCGGGCGGTGGGAGCCCAAAGCAAGAGTGTCTCCTTTATCCAATCTTGCTGCGCGCTGACTCGGTGAGTCAATCTGCGCTGTCTCACGACACAGGCTGTACTACCCACATTTTTAATGCAGTGTGCAGAGAGAATTACCTTGCTCAAGGCGACACACGCACAGCCCACAAGTGGCAGAATCCCCCGCCTCCTCTTGGACAGCTAGCGGGGACCACAGGTCCGGGCTGCACGCCCCGGAGCTCGACTATTCAGCAAGTTTCCTTCTGATAGGTGGCCGCGGCCATCGCTGCCACCCAGTGCCCCACCGGGAGGCTTGGTGGCCAGCACAGCCTGAGAGCGGGAGCTGGCAGTAGGGGCGCACCAAAGGCCACTGCGGGAGACACGTGAGACCAACAGCACCCGGACCGCCGGGTCTGCGCCGGCGCTGGCCACTGCTAGAGCGCAAAGGGAGCGCAGTGAGTACCCAGGGAATGGCTTGGGGGTGGAGAAGGCGCTGGGGATCCCAGGTCCAGTCCAAGCCGGGTATCTAAATACCCTGGCTTCTGGGCTTGCTTTTCCCCGGGGGATTTGGGTGGCATTCTGGCTTATGGCCCTAATCCTTTGAGCCCTGATGTTCTCTCATGGGGGCTGGTTTAAAGTTTGGCTACATGGAGAAAGGGCTCTCAGACTGAGCCTCTGAGGCATTTGCTGGGACAAAGCACAGAGTAGTAGTGCACTCCAAAGCATGAAGCAGAGGACTCCCTTCAGGGGCCAGCCTTACTCCATCCCCACAGGCGTGACTCCTTGCTTTGTAAGGAATTTCATATCTGTACAATTAGATCTAGGTTTTACAATTACTAACCCACATACAAGATTTTCCCAAGTATGTCTGAAGAACAAGGAATAGTCAGTCTTTTTTTTTTTTTTTTAACTCTGGTTAATTCTTATAATCTGCTAAGTATGTGCCTTATGTGGAAGAGCTTCTACTGTGTCCCTGACCCTTGGGTATACATTGCTATCCTATATAATCTTTAAAAACCCAGTGAAGGGGCTACTGGTATTCCCATTTTTGCAGGTGTGGAAACTTGTGCACACAGATAGTGAATTCCAAACTTTATGTTCCTTTGACTTGTAACTCTGGTTCATAACATTATATCTACACCCGCATGAGCACACAAATACTATATTCACTTTCTCCATTTACAAAGAATGTACACTACTACCCTATTTCTCTGTGCAATTCAGAACTGAGAGAATTATAGTATCTAAAAGCTGACCCTCTCTTCTCCCATTCCAATGCAAAATTCTCTGTTCATTACTATTATTCATAGGCACAGAAAGCCCTGGGAGAGTTTGCAAAGTGCTGTTATTGTGTGTCACAGTTGTTGAATATCATCATGGTTAGATAGGACAGTAGATTTCCAAATGCTGCAGATTCTGATCTTAGTATTCATTCTTTTTTTTTTTTTCCAAGAGAGAGAGAAGAGAGAGAGAGAGAATTTTTTTTAATATTTATTTTTCAGTTTTCAGTGGACACAACATCTTTATTTTATTTTATGTGGTGCTGAGGATCCAACCCAGCGCCCCGCGCATGCCAGGTAAGCGCATTACCGCTTGAGCCACATCCCCAGCCCAGTATTCATTCTTAAAATGAATTTTAGTATGAAAAAAAAATTTCTAAAGCACAGGTGTGGGTTTTAAAGGAGAAGAATCCTCATGCAGTAAATGTTGCATCTCATTTCTCAATATGACTTTATTTTTTAATTACTGCACATGCTTTGTTTTCTAGCACATCATTTCTCACCCTTATAATTGCACTCACAGCACTGCTGTCAACACTTACATATAAATTTGTGCAAACTAACCTGGAAAGAAAGTCAAATCCAGGGCTGGGATTGTGGCTCAGTGGTAGAGCGCTCACCTAGCACAGGCAGGACCCAGGTTCAATCCTCAGCACCACATAAAAATAAAGGCATTGTGTTGTGTCCATCTACACCTAAAAAATAAATATTAAAAAAAAAAAAAAAGAAAGAAAGTCAAATCCCCCAAGAAGTCTTGGATAGTTTAGTCTTGGAAGTTTCTAGCACTCTCTACTAGAACTTGTTGGTAACAATGTTTGTCCTTGTTGTTTTCAAATACAAATATGTATTGAATGTCTATCATACTCAATTCATTTGCTGGACACTAGTAAAAGTAAAGAAATATAAGATCCAGTTTCTGCCCTTAAGGAGTTAGAATAGGCATTTGGCATGAAGTCAGAGAATTGGAATCTCTTCATAGTAAAACAGATGAATGGGTCAAGAGCAGGGCTGTTTAAGTTAATTCTAACAATGTGCTTGAAAATTAAGTGATATTGTCCTTTTCATTATCATTGAACTCTCACTGTGTACCAGGCACTATGCTGAGAGCTTCCCAAGTAATCCTTGAATAAATAACTTAGGCTGAGTGATTACATGACTGTCACAAGCCACGTAGCTAGAATTATGAGAGCTGAGACCCGAATGTCCTGACCAGGTCCTCTGCTCAGCTCATTGCTGCTCCAGTTGCTCAGCAGGCTCTTGTGGAAGTTGGGACTGGGATGATGGGAGTACACATGGTTCAATTCATCTTCGTGTGGGTCACTTTGTGGCATCAGCATGGAGCACTGTGGGTTGCTGAGAATAAATGAGGAATGTGAGCCAATTCCCACAGTATTTAGATGGACAGACAGGGAAAGCTGGTGAGATCAGCAAACATCAAGAGTGAATTTTCAACCCAGGCATGGTAGTACATGCTTATAATCCCAGCAGTTCAGGAGGCTGAGGCAGGAGGTTCGAAATTTCAAAGCCAGCCTCAGTAACTTCGCGAGACTCTGTGTCAAAATAAAAAATAGAAAAGGGCTGGGGATGTCAGTGGTAAAGCGCCTCTGGGTTCAATCCCTAGTAAACACTCCCCCTCCCCTCAAAAAAAGCGAATTTTCAAAGGGAATTGAGAGGAAGGGAGGAAGAAAGGTCATGGGAAGTACTGGGGAATAAAATCTACCAAATTATGCTATGTCCATGTACAAATACACCACAGTGAACCCCACTTTAAAAAAAAAGTTTTAATTTCTCAGGTGATCATGGAGTAAAAAGAGAAGCATGGCATATTGTTCTAATCTAACTCTGAATTTATTCCTGGTTTTCTATGTTATCTTGGTCACCTTGCAGATTTTTCCCCCCTGTAGTATAGTAAACCAAATATTAATAACTGAGTTATAGACTCTATGTTTTGATAATAAAGATCAGAGAAGATGATTAAGATTAGAAATATTGGGCTGAAGATTTAGCTCTTAATTAATTAACATTCATTTTGCAATGATATGCAGGAAAAGAGACACATTAAGTAAACATCAAGCAGAGATGTTGAGATATGCAGAAACTTCAGCTGAATTCCTAATTTATATAAGAAACCTTGTGGGGTGATCGTTAATCTTAGCTTTTTTTGCTTGATTTTTTACCCCCTTCCCAAGTGTGCTTCCAGTTAACTTATGATAATTATGCAACTCCTGCAAAAGTCTCAAAACAATACAACAACTATAATATGCTTCAATATTTTAAAAAGTTTTTTTAGTACATTATAGTTAGACATAATATTGGGATTTATTTTGACATAATTATGCATGCATGAAATATAATTTGGTTAACTGGTATGATGGCACATTCCTGTAATCCCAGCAACTTGGGAGGCTGAGGCAGGAGAATTGCAAGTTCAAAGCCAGCCTGAGCAATTTAGTGAGACCCTAAGAAACTTAACCCTGTCTCAAAATAAGAAAGGGCTACGAATGTGGCTCAGTGGTTAAGTGCCCCTGGGTTCAATACCTGATACCAAAATAATAATAATAATAATAATGAAAAGAAAGAAAAGAAATATAATTTGTCTCATTTCAGTCCCCAGCACTTTTCCCTCTTTCTCCTCCCCCTGTTCTCCTTTCTCTATTCTACTGGTCTTTCTTCTACTTATTATTTTTTAAATTGGTGCTTCATAGATATACACAAAGGTGGCATTCACTGTGGCATATTCATATGTGTGCATAGCATAATTTATCCAATTTCATTCCATGGTGCTTAAATATTTTTAATGCTACATAGTGCTTTATGAAAAGACAGAGATTGATGTTACAAAGTTGATGTTACTATTCTTCATTAGGCACAACAAGCCCTGGGAGAGTTTGCAAAGTGCTGTTATTGTGTGTCACAGTTGTTGAATATCATCATGGTTAGATAGGACAGTAAGTCTCCAAATTTACTGTCTGATCTTAGTATTTATTCTTAGAATGAATTTTAGTATGAAAAAAAATTTCTAAAGCACAGGTGTGAGTTTTAAAGGAGACAAAACTTTCCCGGATTTCACAATACCAGAGATTCAAAGGTCAATTTCTTAGCAAGACCATACAACGCCATAATCTACAAATAAGGACTTGTAAACTGAGGATGTCAAAAGAGAGAACTTTCCAATAAAGAAGGAAAGTAATGGAAGAGATTTAATTTTCTCAATAAATATTGATTGCTTTGTGTTACTTGTTTGTTTTGTTTTGAGATGAAGGGTCTCGACATGTTGCTAAGCTGGCCTTGAACTCCTGGACTTAAGCAATTCTCCTGCCTCAGTGTCCCTGGGCACACACCATTTTTAAAGCAAGAATAGGTAGCTCTGAAATGCAAAGTTACTTTCCTGACACAGGTAGAAGTGGAAGAACCAGGGATGGCACCATGTCTTACATCCCAAAACGCCATGCTCTTTCCAGTACATCATCCTGCCTGGTAGGAGATGGCTTATGTTATCTATAGTTCTATAAAAATGCAGAGAGGGAAAATTGAGGAGGCTGGATTTTGAAAATTTGTTTGAACAAGTGCTGGGAAAGCTAATCAGAGAAAAAAAAAGAACACATCAAATACTATCAGTTGATTTGAAAGTGCCTTGTTTAAGACTCCCTGTCTTGCTTCTTTTTTTCTTTCTTTTCCTCTTATTGATCGGTTGGAGGGATGCTTGTTGATTTTCTAAGGTAGCTCACAGTAAGTACCAAGGATTCAGTGATGAGTTGGGGCAGAATAAGATTCCCTAATTTATTTCAAATATGATTTGTTTATACGCAAGATTTCAGGAGCCTATCAATTATGTCAAGTGTGATTTATCCAAAATGGAAATAAAGACAAATAGAATTGACAGAAAGAACATTACAGCAAGCCAGAAAAGAAGGCAGAAAAGGGTAAGGGAACTACTTGTCAGAAAAATGATAAAGAGATATGAAGAGGTAAAGGAGAAAACATGCTAAAATTAAAAAAAAAAAAAAAAAAGTTTAAAAGTCTCCTGAATTTGAGCAAGAAAGACATTTTCTGTCCTTGGGTAAAATTAAAAAGAAACCTCAGAACTACAAACACTTACCAGTGAGATAAGAAAAAACTTAAGGGAGCCCCAGCAGCTACAAAGAACGGAAAACATGTGTATAAAACTCAGCTCTGGGGGGCTGGGATTGTGGCTCAGCAGTAGAGCGCTTGCCTAACACTGGGCACGACCTGGGTTCGATTCTCAGTACCACATAAAAAATAAAGGCATTGTGTTGTGTCCATCTACAAAAAAAAACAAAAAAACGCAGCTCGAGTCAACCATGTTTGGACTACTGGGTAGAGGGGGAGGTAGAGGTAGTTGATGTGGTATTGCTTTCCTTCCCTTTTAAACCATGTCACCTACCATGAAAGGGCAGAATTGATGATGAAGCCTGACAGACCAGCTTTTGCCTATGTTATGGCTTGTTAGATTTTCCACCACATGGTGGGTTCAGAAAAATAAAAAGGAGATAATGCTTCAGTCAGAAGACTGTTCTTTTTCATAACCTAGATCAAGAAAAGCCATAGAGAGAAGCATGGCTCAGTGACCAAGCTGTGAATTAGCTACTGGGCAGGACTGATTTGTTCTGTCCCTATATTGCAATAGATAATTAGATGTTTACATATTATATATGTGTACAGGATTTTGTTGCTTGATCCTTTTTGAAGGAGGTGGGTATCAAATGATAAAACTTTCTGAAGATTATATGCCTTAGGCCTAGTAAATGATTTACCTGAGGGGTATCACAAAGATTGTGTGTAATTTTCAGAGATCCAGAATGTAATAGATCAACAGAATATCACATTAGTATTAGTGGTCTCTTTAAGATTAGCATTATTTGTCTTTTGCAGCCATTATTGCCGCTAAGAAGCAGCCTCCCATGCTAGAAGCAATACTGGATTAGAAATTAGGGGATCTAAGTTCTGATGTGGATTCGGCTATCAACTTGATCTTAGACAAGTACCCTCTTTTCTCTAGGTGTGCATTATCCATCTGTAAAATAGGGAAGGTGGAATAGATGACCTCCAAAGTGCAGCTTTATAATGATCTATCACCAGTAAACCATATTTGTACATAACTTTGCAAACAAGAAGGGACAAATTTTGTTCCCTGCCTCCCTGAGTCTACTGGTCATTAGCAGCTTAGCAGCTTGCATCTGTGAGAGAGCCAGACTTGCTGCATGATCAGAACAATCATTTGGTAGTTCTGTGGTAGCCCAGACAGAAATATCAGTTATGGAGAGGAGAAGAGACAGCAGGGGCTAGTGGGTGCCATCTAACCTCTGAGGTCCCTTCTTTATTGCCTAACATACATTTTCCCCCTACTCTAACAAATCATTCGAGTACACTGAAAGTCATAAATGATTTAGGAAAGAAATGCTAAGCAGGACTCAGGAGAAAATGGGAAGTGGCCTCAGTAGAGACTATACTCTGTGGCAAGTATTCACAGGGGCCCATGACACTGGCATGGTAGTCCAGGCAGTGTCATTATGTCTGTTGCAGGATTAAGGAAAGGGTGCCCTTGCAGCTGGTAGCACTCGGGATGAGACTTGCTGCCATTTTCCCTTGAACTTAACATGGTGCTACAGAAGCAAGCTAACCTGCAAGCACAAAGCATTCCTGCCCACGTGAAATTTTCACCCGTGGAAAAAAAAAACAAGAATTGTGTTGTTTTGTTTTCGTAGCCATGTGCAGACAGTTTAGAAGCAGCTGCATGTTCTGTGCTTCTGCGGGAGCATGGTGTGTGGGGGTTCAGGGGGTGTGGGTTAGGGGGTTGCCACCGCCCTCCTGCCACTTGGTGTGGTTCCCACCCACCTCCACCCTCTTGTGACATTGTTTTCACTGTCTGGAAACTGTCACAACTTGAGTGATGAGTCAATGACATGGCACACTCTTTGATTCTCTGATTCAAGTTAGAGTTGTAGTATTAATATCGACCTATAGGCAGGCTGTATGAAAGATGTTTACTGTTGATAGCAGGTTTCATTTTATTGGAAGATACCTCATTTACTTGAAGGTCTTTGGGGCTTCTGAGCTTCTCATAAATGGAGTTGTTTTCACGTGTGATTCACAGAAAATTAGCAAATGTGTGTTTGTATCAATGTACTATGTGAACTCAAAATTACCATTTTATCTGTTTCTTACGTATGTTTATATTAAATACTACATGTAAAATACCTTACATATATTATAAATGGTATGTCTTCAGCTATTTAATATATAGGAAATTTGAATTTATAAATACATATTTCAAGTATGAATACATCCATTTTAAATCCTTATTTTGACCATTTAAATATTTTACTATTTAGGGATTGCTATAACTTCACAAATTGAAGTGCATATAGTGCTATTTATATTATCTTTTATAATTAGGAAGCAGAAATTTTAATTTCTATGTATCTGTTCATTCAGCCATCTTCTAATTCAATATATAACTTCCTCTATGCCAATGTGGCGGCTAAGTTGGCTATGGAGGGACAGAAAATTTCCCTCCTTCCTCTTAGAGTCTCAGTTGGGATCAAGAATTAAATTGACATATAAGAGGTTAACAGGAGAAAAGCATACAAATTAATTTAGCAAGTTTCATGTGGCAGGGGAGGCCTTATAAATAAATAAAGACCCAAAGAAGCAGTTAGTCAGTTACTTATACACTGAATTGGACAAAGAATAGCAAACTCTGAAAATGTGACTGAATTAAGTGGGATGCTTAAAAGATAAGTTATTCTAGCAAGGTCTGTACCGTATTCTCTCAGTCTCAACTTCTCATCTTTAAAGATAAGGATGTTGCCTATCTTTCTAGCATGAGGAAAATGTCTTTCATATGGTAATTTCATCTGCTTTAAAAAAAATAGTATGAAGGTCAAAGTGATCATCTTGCATTTGAGGTGTTTCAAATGTCTTCAGCCTAAATAGCTAGTATTCCATCCAGGCTGGTATATTTTTAACCTCTTCACCAAACCAAAAATTTATTAATAATGCCAATCATAATGTAGTGTAATAAAATTTAATGTGGTTTAATTAGTTTAATTCCAGTAAACTAAACTAGAAGTAAACTAGATGAACACAGAAAACTCACGTAAGTTTCATCCAGGTCAGCACTCTGTGCCACACACTGTGGCGTCTGCCCCTGAGGAGCTTGCAAGATAATGGAGGGACAGACACTGAAATCAATTAGTTCTGCTTAATATAGCAGGTGCTAAGACAGGAGGATGCCAGGAGGCGGAGAGGTTTCAGTCTCACCTGAAGACGTAAGTATGGCTTCCTGAGGTCTGACCGTGTGTTTTAGTCAGCTTTTTTGCTGCTGTGACTGACAGAACGTCATGGGGGAAGAGTGTGGCAGAGGGAAGCAGCTCACATGGTGATCAGAAAGCAGAGAGAGAGACTCGACTCTCCAGATACAAAATATAGTCCCCAAAACCACGTCCCCCTCTTCCCACTGCTCCAGCCACACCCCACCACTTCAGTTATCACAGTTAATCCCTATCAGGGGATTAATTCATTGATTGGGTTAAGACTCTCACAACCCAATCATTTCTCCTCTGCACCTTCTTGTGTTGTCTTACACGTGAGCTTTTGGGGGACACCTCACATCCGAACCATAACCCCTGTGACTTAACATAACACACCACCTCCCATGTCCACAGCTATGTCTGAGGTAACATTACCATCCTTTTACCTGCGTCTCTGCAGTTGTTCTAATTGGTCTGCCTGCTTCTACTCTGGTCCCCACACTTGGAGTCCAGAGTCATGTGTGCATGTGTCCTATATAATCCATATCCTGTAGCACTCTCAACTAAATAAAGAAGTAAAACCACTAATTAAACACCAGTGGTTTCTTACAGATTTGAGAGAGTAGTCTCTCTTTCACGTCAAACAAGCCCTGGCAGAACTGGCTCCTTCTACTTCATGTCAAACATCCCCACTGTTCCTTTCTCAGCCAGCCAGTCCTTATTTCTAATTCTCAGCTCTGCCTCCAGTCTCCACACTCACACCTCTCTCTCTCTCTCTCTCTCTCTCTCTCTCTCTCTCTCTCTCTCTCTCTCTCTCTCCTCTTCTGAAACTCATTTGGCCAGCACCACTGTTAATTCAAGCTTCACTTCTTAGAAACACTTTTTATGACCAGATTCTTTCTTCTCAATTCTCTCTCCTCTTCCCATCTGAACTTATTTGTTACTGATCTCTTTGTCTCTGTACTCCAAAATATTGTTTACATGAGTACCAATTCCCACCTATCTTGTTCTGTATCCCGAGCCCCTGAACTTTAGCCGTGGCTCCATACCTATATGTTGAATGAATGAGTGAACAAAGGTGTCTGAATTGAGTTTGGATGATTAGAACTCGTTGTTTAAGAATGCTGAAAAGGTGAGGCAAACAGCATGACCAAAAGTCACAGAGACGTGACTAGGCATGAGATGGGCAGGGGCACTATAATCTCTGTGTCACCAGACACTAGAGTATTGGCAAAGAGTGGTAGTGAATGTGGAAGTCAGGAATTAGCTCACAGAGGCCCCTGTACGCCATGACAATGAACTTTTTAGTCCAGAAAGGGGAAACCAGCAGATTTTGATTTTGGTCTAAGATTCTCAAACATTTTAGACCGGAAACACATTTTATGGTGTCTGTAAACTGAGATCCATCCAAAGCTTTTGGAGTCTGTGAGATCTCTCAGTTCCTATTTCCTTCCTTCAGTGGGGGAGGTTCTCATGTCATAACTGTCTGCCCCGTTCTTCCTTCCTGTTTTACTTCTAAGGACTTGTGCAATTAGAGTGGATCCACTTGGGTAATCCAAGATAATCGGCCATCTCAAGGTCCTGAACTTTAATCACATGTCCAAAGTTCCTTTGACAGGTAAAATAAATACCCACAGGTTCTGGGGAGTAGGGCGTGGACCTTTTGGTGAGCTGTTATTCTGCCACAAGGATGTTTACAGAGATTTTTTTGTAGCTCATTTTCCTTTTTTTCCCTTCTTCCTTTCAGTAGATATTTATTGGTACTACTATTTTCCCACCTTAAGTGCTGGTATATAGCATGAGCAAGACATTCAAAATTCCTGCTCTCCTCATGGCTGATATTCTAATAGAGAAGATAGATGACAAGTAATTAAAGAAACAAGGTATCAATTTTAAAAATTTGACAAGTAGCAAATAGATGGGGAAGACCATTTTGGTCAGGGAGGGTCTGGGCAGGGGAGGGATAGGTGGTCAGGGAGGGGCTCCGATGCTATCTGAAATCTGAAGGATGTAAGTCAATTGGCAGAAGAAGAGGATTCTGGCAGGGTACAAGGAAGGGCACGGTCCCCCAGGCAGCAAAAGAGCTTATATTAGATAAGGAAGAGTCTAAAGGCTAGTGTGAAGGGAGCAGAGTGAGCCAGGCAAAAAGCAGAGTGGATTATGGTAGCCAGGTGGGGAGCAGGGGCCTGGGGATGTAGCTCAATTGGTAGTGTGCTTGTTTCACATGCACAGGGTCCTGGGTTCAATCCCCAGCGCCACAAAAATAAATAAATAAATAAAAATAAAAAGAGAGAGAGAGAGAGAGAGAGAGAAGAAAGAAAAAGATGGGGAGCAGGAAGGCCATGCAGTGGCTGGTGAAGACTTTGGATTTTATTCTAATTAGCAATAGGGACACATTGGAGGTGTTTAAATGGTGTTGGTTGTAATGGGTAACATGATCAGATTTGTGTTTCTAAAAGGTAGTTGGCTGGGCTGGGGATGTGGCTCAAGTGGTAGCGCGCTCGCTTGTCATGCGTGCGGCCTGGGTTCGACCCTCAGCACCACATACAAACAAAGATGTTGTGTCTGCCAAAAACTAAAAAATAAATATCAAAAAAAAAAAGGTAGTTGGCTACCTAAGGGAATGGATGGACTGGAGAGATATGTTAGAGGGCTCCTGTATTCTAGGGGAGAGATGTCAAAGCAGATTGGATTAGGATGGGGAGAGTAAACATGCAGAAAAGTGGATTAAACTGTGACCTATTTTTGAGGTTCAGTTGATAGAACCAGTAATGGTTTAATCGAAGAGGATGACAAAAAGAGTGGAACCAAAGATGACTTCTGAGTTTTTAGCAACTTAGAGGCATGGATGACATTTGCTGAAATATAACAAGCTGAGGGATGAACTGATTTGAAGAAGGGAGGCAAAACTTTGACTTGAACTTAGTATTGAGAAGACTATTTTATATCTAGTAGGTGAAGCCAAGGAAATGAACATAAAACCAAAGCTCAGGGAGCAGTCTGATTGCAGATCTACATCAGACAATCTTCAGCTCATAGAGGCTATCCAGAGGAGCACCCCTAGGGAGAAAGTCGAAAGAGAGAGGGGAAAAAAAAAAGTATATATGTATAATTCTGAGTGTGCTGAGATTCTCCACAGCTAAAAATCAGGAAGAAGAAGAGCAGGCAGAGAGACTGCTGAGGAAATGCCAACATTGCTAGGGTCTTACCTGCTCGATAACTAGGTGATAGGTGGAGGAGTTCAAGAGGCACTTTTCTAGAATCCCACCAGGGCAGGAATGCTGTGCCTCTAGTGCTTAACATGGTACCCAGTACCTGAAAGATGGCCATCAATACTGGGTACCTAGTACCTGAAAGATGGCTATCAATCTGGATGAGTCAGTGATGTTTTCTGAGGCTCTCCCAAATATTCTGGCACATTTTCTAGGCCTGGGGATAAGAGGTGAGTATTTGTGTTGGCAACTTCCCAGTGGACGATATCACAGAACTTTCAAGCCTACATTATGAATTTGAGGCCCACTTTTATAAAAATTTAGAGAATTTGTTAAGACGAGTAGAGTCATTTCTTACGTTTGAATTGAGAACAGATCAGAAGTCAACAGCTTACATTTTCTGAACCATTCAAAGTAAAAACACTCTCCAGGCATGGTGGTGCATACTCGTGATCCCAGTGACTCAGGAGGTAGAGGCAGGGGAATCTCAAGTTTGAGGTCAACCTAGAAAACTTAGCAAATGCTGTCTCCAAATAAAATTAAAGGAAGAAAGGACTGGGAATGTAGATCAGTAGCATAGCATTTGCCTATCATGTTCAAGGTCCTAGGATCAATCCCCAGCAAGTAAGGATAAAATAAAATCAGCCAAATAAGTCACAATAAACAAGTGAACAAGTAAAATTGAGCTTCTATAGAAAACCCAAACAACCCCCTTTAGACTGCTGAAATTCCTTTCTTATTGCCAAAGAAATCAATCTTTTACTAAGTTCCTGGATGGTTATGAACATTTTTTTTTTCTTTTGGTGGTAGTGGTGGTGGCGGGTACTAGAAATTGAACCCAGGATACTTTATCATTGAACTACATCCCTGGCCCTTTTTACTTTTTGTTTTGAGATAGAGCCTTGCCAAGTTGCTGAGGCTGGCCTCGAACTTGCAATCCTCCTGCCTCTGCCTCCTGAGTTGCTGGGATGACAGGTGTGTGCCACTATGCCTGGTTCATGAGCCTTTTTTATTCTACTGTTGTTTTGAATCCCATGACTAGATTAGAAATTCTCTCTAGTCAAACTATTCCATTTAACGATGATGACGATGCAACCCTGTTTGGAAAAGAAACAAGTTTTGTGTGAGACTCAGGTTACATAACTTGCACATAGTCTCAAAGTATTTAAACCCAGTTCTAAGGGATTCCAAAGTTCAGTGCTACGGTCTAAGTGTTTATGCCCCCCATGTATTCATATAAAACACTAATACCCAAAGTGGAGGTGGGGCTTTGGGGTGATTAGGTCACAGGGCTAAACACACAATCTTGCCCCTTCTACCTTATGAGGACACAACTGGAAAGCACCATCTCTAAACTGAAAAGTGTGTCCTTAGCAGACAGTGAATCTTCTGGCACCTCTATCTTGGTCTTTTCAGCCTCCAGAACCAAGAACAATAAATCTCTGTGGTGTATAAGCAGCCAGTCTTTGGTCTCCTGTTATAACAGGTGGAGCCCACCAAGATGGCAAGCTCCTTCTCCAACCCTTGCTGACCCCAAGAAGCTTCCCTAAGATGGGGTTGTTGGGCTGGGGATGTGGCTCAAGCGGTAGCGCGCTCGCCTGGCATGCGTGCGGCCCGGGTTCGATCCTCAGCACCACATACAAACAAAAAAAATGTTGTGTCCACCAAGTACTAAAAAAAATCCAAATATTAAAATTCTCTCTCAAAAAAAAAAAAAACTGAAAAAAAAAGATGGGGTTGTTAAGTGGTTGAGATTTTCAGTTTACTAATTTTGAAGGTAGACTTCATTTCTTAAAATAACACGCAAAATCCTTTTTAATTTATTTTTTTATAGTTGCAGATGGACAGCATGCCTTTATTTTATTTGTTTATTTTTCTGTGGTGCGAGGGATTGAACCCAGTGCCTCCCACATGCTAGGCCAGTGCTCTGTCACCAAGCTATAGTGTCAGCCCCGGCAAGCAAAATCTTAACAAAATGCTGAAAAATGAAGTGATGCTTTAAGTTATTCTGAATGATTTTGGTTCCGGTATTTTCTGAATGTGTTTGACATGAATGAATTTGTCTTCTTTTACAAGGAAAAGCACAGGATTGAATTGCAGAGTCGACTGTTGATGGCACATACGCTTAGAGGATGCTCTTTGGAACTTGTTTTTTTCACCATGTGGCTATTGATTAAAGCACACATTGGTAAGATATGTCTAGAAGTTTATATTCAGAAAGATTTGGGTTTTAAATTCTCAGTTACAGATGACCTGTGTGTTTATTGTAAATGTACTGGTAACGGTCTTTTATAGTCAATCCTTTTCTGTCATTTAAATGGATAAGTCTGATTCTGTATTATATATAAGCAGTATATATTTTTTTATTCGATTTATTCTTTTTTATTTTTTTCTTAAAGAGAGAGTGGGAGAGAGAGAGTGGGGGAGGGAGAAAGAGAGAGAGAGAATTTTTTAATATTTATTTTTTAGTTCTCGGCAGACACAACATCTTTGTACGTGGTGCTGAGGATCGAACCCAGGCAGCACGCATGCCAGGCGAGCCCGCTATCGCTTGAGCCACATCCCCAGCCCAATTCGATTTATTCTAATGATGAATGTAAGAGTCCCATCATATCCTTTTCTTTTTAAAAAGTAGTTAGGTAACCCGGCTAGAAAACCCAACTGGTCTTCGTAAATTTATGATTTACTTTACAGTATATTTTAACAGAGGGGATTTATGGATAGATTAGTTATGCTAAAAAAAATGGCTGGCATTTTCTCTGCTTTTTTAATAAGAGTTTATTTTCAGCTTTCTGGCATATTAGAATCAAAGAAGATCAAAGAAACCAAGACCAAACATACGAATAAGATTTAAGAAAAAGAGAGACTCCATTTTAGCTTTGCAAGTAAAAATAAAAAGAATTTTCAGTATTTTCTTTACTTGACTTAAATAAGTTCTTGCTGGGGTTGTTGCTCAGTGGTAGAGCACTTGCCTAGCATGCATGAGGCACTGAATTCTATTCCCAGCACCCCATAAAAAACTAAATAAACAAAATGAAGGTATTGTGTCCATCTACAATTAAAACTATTTAAAAAAAAAATTAAAAAAAAAAAAGTTCTTTACCAGTTCCTATTTATGGTAGTTGACCCAAGCATTCTTACAGTTACTTAAAAAAAAAAAAAAAAAAGACAATTTTCAATGGAGGCTTTATATCATCCCTGAAAATTCAGGGTGAATCTTTGTTTCTGAGGTTTTTAAATTGAACCTTGTCAATGATAAGCCTCTTGAGGAAAGCAAATGACCTCCATGTTTTAATAAGCATTTAATGTGGCATGTGGAATGTAGGAAACAGTATAGAGAACTCTGTTAAGAAGAGGAATACATTCATGAAGTTTATATTAGCTGTCTCAGGTAAAAGTTCATCCACTCCAGGGTCTTACATCTTGAAGAAATATCAAAATATGGCATGGTAACACTCACTTTCCATCTTTGATGCCAACTCCCAACACACCAGAGCCTTTGAATGTTTTCTCTTTGTTATAAAATAATGTTGCAGATTACACATTATTTTATACCACGAATATAGCAAGAGAAGAATTATTCCTAAATATGACCCTAAAGTTTGCAATAGTCTTTTAAACCTGTCTTTTTTCTCTCTCTCAGTATGAGTATTGAAGTAAGCATTATAAATCACAAATAGTGATGAAAACAAATGCAATTTATTCTGGGAAGCCTTCTTTAGTAGTCTGAAATTTTTACATACACGAGATGCTGGGTTTTCCTGGAACTGTGTTCCTGAATGTTCTTCCAATTCTACTTTCTCACTATCCTCCTATTTGTAGTTTTGATTATAGTATTACTGTTTTGAGAAGGATGAATGTTTTAATTTAAATACTGTTAGACTTTAATATGGTTGCTTCCTGCACTCTTGTGCATTACCAATACTGCTAGAGTGATATAGGTTATTTATATTCCTGTAATCTGTTAGGTTTAATTTTATCCTGCTTTTGGGATTGCAGCAACCGTCCATTTCGAAATGGGCCTGTTATTGTCAATCAAGTATTGCTTTTGTATCTTATTGCAGATGTGTGCACGAAAGGAGATGTTACTGTGAAGCCCTCCGATATAATTTCACATGGATCAACTGTCAATATTTCATGTTCCTTGAAACCCAAACAAGATTGTTTACCCTCTTCCAGATTGAACACATTGGTCCTCTACAAGATAGACAAAAAGATTGGTCACTACCCTGGTCGTTCCGTCAGTATTCAAGTCACAGATCTTTCCCTTGGTTCAACCTTGTTTCTCTGCAGACTTGCCTGTGGGAGAAGTTATGAGACTCCAGTATGTGGGGCAGAGATCCTTGTTGGTGGTGAGCATTCCTTTCTGAGTTCCTAAAAATAGGTGATCTTTTGGTGTTTGTCATGTGTTAAGCAGAATCCAAACACAAGACCGAATTCTTTCTTCTCCTATCACATGAAATATTTTATCTTGATGCCAATATAAACATCTTGATGTGAGAAGTCTAGAAATCAGTAGATTCGGGGGTCTTATTTGATAAGATTCTCCTTCTCTCTCTTTTCCCCCTCCTTCTTTCTTACTTTCCCTTCCTACCTACCTCTCTCTCTTTATCTCATCTGTGTCTGACCATTAAGACCATTTATTTACCTATTGTCCCTGGACTCTAATGGTAGGAAAATGGATTTCTGCAGTTGGGTCTTCGTGCCTTCTTATGAACATTTGCTCAAAGTTGCAACCTCCAAAATACAGGAGAGGTGTATCTGCTTCACCTTAGCAACTCAGGTGGATGACACATGGCATAGCACCTCTCCCCTCTTCATTTAGTACCTAAAACGTGGTCCTTCCATCCATGCTCACCCCTGACACTGGTCATTGTACTTATCAGAGGTTAAAAAAAAAAACATGATCATACTTACAACCTTTTACTGGGATCTCTAGAAAATTGCCTGAAGCAAATCTGACATGCTAACACTTCAAAGGGGAAGGGGAGTTGTACAGTCTCAGGTAGGCAAGAATGAGGAATTGAGCCAGAAAATGAGTAAAAGCAATACTATTTATGTGTCACTTAACAATGGGGATAATTCTGAGAAATCTGTCATTTGTTGATTTCATCATTAAGCCAACATATAGTCACATAGAGTAAGATGGGTACAAACAACATCATTAGGCAATGATGATGTTTTTTTCTTTTCCTTTCCCTAAGGAAATCATATATGTGGCCCATCATTAATCAAAATATCATTGTGCAGTGGTGCATAAGGGCACAAGGTAGTGATATTCCTGAGCTGGCCATGGCTTCAACAGAAAATACATCTGGTTGTGGTCACTTAGGGACATCACCAGAAAGTGTATAGGGAAATACAGTGACAAGGGAAAGAAAGAAGAAATTAACTGTCTCCAATTGATCTAAGTTTACCTCATAGGATATCAACTCCCCTGCACTTCTGGCTCTCATTGCTTTCCTCCAGGAAGCTGCTGAGAGGAAAGAACTGAGATGTGACAGTTGGCATCTGCTGCATGAGTTACAGGCACAAGGTGAGCCAGCAAACACTTAGCTGCAGTTTGCAGCTACTCAGGTCCAATGGGGAAAGCTAGTGAGTATGCATGGACTTTGAATGATTCCGTGGCACTTGTGCCTCAGGGATTTCAGGGAAGCTCTGGAGTGGCAGGTGAGAGGCATGAGACTAGGAATTGCTGTAGCAGGCTGGATGACCCAGCTTTAGGGACACAGCCCATGTCATAAAGGCAGTGATACAGAGCTCAGTGAGGTTTCCCGTAAAGGTGGAAACCTCTTCTCTGTGACCTATGAGGATATGATTGCTGCCAGGCAATTTCCTAGAGAGCCATCAGAAGCATTGAGCAGATGACCAAGCAAATGGCCAGGCAGATCACTGGAGGAGAGGAGGCATAAACTAAGTTCAATGCTTCTCTTCCAGTTCAGGACCACCTGTTCAAAACATGTATGTATTGACCATGTGTTCTCACCATTGACAGTCCTGCAGTAGAAGGTCCGTCTGTGGGGTTTGAATCCCAGCCCTACTATGAACCATGTACCCCTACACAACTTAAATTTCATGAGTCTCAGTTCCTCTATCTGTGCTATAAAGATAATAATGCCTACTTTGTAGGATGGTTGCAGTGATTGTATGACCCTTATATGCGAAGTGCTTACTCCAATGTCAGGCACATAATGGCACTTAAGTGACTTGCACTAGGATCACAGTTTCATCCAGTTGCACTCTTCTTCTTCATGCATGCATCATGCTGGGTAGCTGTGCATTGACCATAGACAAAATTATATTTTTTCTCAAAAAACACTCTTGGAACCAGGCGTGGTGGTGCACACCTGTAATCCCAACAACTTGGGAGGCTGAGGCAGGAGGATCGACAGTTCAAAGCCAGCCGCAGCAACTTAGCAAGGCCTTAAGCAACTCAATGAGACCTTGTCTCTAATAAAATATTAAAAAGGGCTGGGGATGTGGCCCAGTGGTTAAGCACCCTTGGGTTCAAACCTCTGTACCAACAACAAGAAAAAAAAAACAAAAACCACCATTGGAGGATTAAGGTGTCACTCAGTGATAGAGCCCTTCTGTAGCAGGCATAAGGCCCTGGGTTCAATCACCAACACTGGAGGGGGAAAAAAAAAAGGGAAAGGAAAAGAAAAAACCATTGTTTCTTACCTCCCTTCTCTCAGAGCATCTGTCACGCGAGTAACTCACCATCTTACCAGATAGTGTTGCATATTTGCATTAGACGTTCTCAGCCCTGCAATATCAATTCCAGGTGGCATTTTCTTCTTTTTTGTAGACCTACCGCAGCTTTGACAGTACCTTTCGGATGTACTTAGCACTTTCATTCCACTTCATAGCTGTGCTCTCATAGATTAGAGTGCTGCAAACCCTTTTCACGTTTTACTTTTCCAGCCAGTGTATGGGAACATATGTATGTGACAGTTTGCAGCATCAGAAGGTCTAGGAAGGTGGTAAAGAGTATCTCTCATGGTTCACTTAAGTTTGGTGGTGCTGCCGAATGTTGCATGTGCAATGCTCAAGTGTAAACCACACAATCAAATGGCTGCTCTTTGGGCAAGTTTAGCACTTTTGAGAAGAAGGATTGACTGGAAGTGACACCTTACTCTGGGTATGCAAGTCATCCCAAGAAAAGACACAATGAATTTTGGTTTCACTCAATATAGTCAGCTCAATGTTATCTGGTGAGGGAGTAAGCAGCCTATTTTCTTTTTGTGGTAAGGGGTAGTCCATTGTATGTTGCATATCCTCAGGGGTCTATCATCAGGTTTTTCAGAACTAGGAATAGGCAAACCATCTTTAAGCATTTTCTTCCCAGTTTTTTCTCATGCTTTGGTTTCTCTACTGCCCAGAATTCATTCAAATTGTGTAGAAACCGAGCAATCAGTGCACAAGCTTAACCTCAGAAGATTGAACTTAGAAAATGAAGATAATAAATAAAAGACCATGGGTTCTTGCTTTCTCTGTTGATATTTCTGAAAGTTGTTTTTCTAAAATTTTATTTCCCATATGAAGCAGGGTTTTAAAAAATAATAATTACCCTAATCTTCTGACAGCGTCTTCTATGGTGAGTTCTATTGTAAGTTCATAGGAGTTCAGAGACTTTGATAGCTGCTTTTTCCTTGGCATCAGTTATTATACATTTATATCAAGGAGAATTTTGTCCAGTTTCCCCTGGAAAGACAGTCCTGGGCTAAGGGACATTTTGATTTCCTGATCCACTGAACTCACATTGAAAATGTTGACTTACTCTATGGGTGAAAGCCATTGTCTTTAAGATGAGTTTCCTCTTTTATAGGAAGGGTAGGAGTTGATTATTTATTATGTAAAGTGCCACGTTCTTTATCTTACTGGCTCACCAAAAGACTCGGAGGTCTTTAAGGGCAAAAATGGCAACTGGGCACAAGTATTTGCTTTCTCTTCCCCTGAAATAAAGCCAAGATGCTATTAAGTTTTCCAATAGCACAACTCCTCAAGGTCAAAAAGGATGGGAGGGGAGACACACCAAAACTAAAATTTTGAAGTTGAAAACGAGATGGACCAATGATAACAGTTAGCCTACACAGGTAGCCAGCAGAAAAGTTGCAACCTAATATAAGGCAGACACCATTTTCGGGGAAAGACTCAGAAATTGACACCATGTACTTCTGGAAGGGAAAGTAAAAGTAGGGTTAAAAATAGAAGATTTGACTGTAAATCTATTTGAAAAGTGCTTTGGGTACCAGAGTCCTTCCCAGCTTCATGCAGCCAGACAGGTGCTGCTTGCAGCACTGGAGCCTGGAGGCTGGGGTTGGGGAGCTGCTGAATGAGAAGACTCAGCCTGGAAAGCCCAGCAATCAGAGGCATATTGGCATACAGCTTTCTTCAAGCCTGAACCCTCCTTCAGGCAGATTTAAAAATCTTTTTCCTAGGAAATCTGACCAGGCCACGAGAAAATGCCTGAAAACATTGACAACAAGGTTTCTTCCCCTAAATCCAGATGGAGTGAAACCCAGAGTCATCAAATGCCCCCACTGAACACAGAGCTGCAGTGTCCCACTCATATATATGGTCAAAAATACCAGGATCGGAGGAAGACATCTAACAAGAAGAGAAACCAAAACAAACTTATGGAACAAACCATAACAAAGAAGAAGAGATAACATGTAGTCAGAAGTGGTAAAAACTATTCTTAATACCCCTAGCAAATTAAGAGAAAATATTGTGAACAAAACAAAGGTATGATGTTATAAGAAGGAAATATACAGAAAACGCTCCCCTAAAATTAAAAAAAAAAAAAAGAAGATAAGCAGAAAGGAAACCCTTTGAGATTGTCTCTTCCTAGATAGTAGAACAAAAAGATCAAGAGATAAAATATAAAAATAAGAAAACGTAACTTATGAAAATTATAGACTTTACTTTCCAAAAGAGAAAGAGAGGAAGGAATCATCAGAAAAATAGTGTAGGAAAGTTTCCCAAACTGAAAGATAAGAGTTCCCAGAATGTATGAACCCTTTGAGAATCAATCAAGAAGGATGAATGAAAATAGATCCCCAGTAAGTGCATCCTTGTGAAAATCCAGCATAATAGAGCCAAAAAGAAGACTCTATACTTTCCAAAGAGGAAAAATAGACTCTATGCAATATCAGAAATGACTCAAGGCCACAGAGAACAGCAGCAAACTGGAACATAGAAGAAAATAAAGCCCTGCCATCAGAGTGCTGAGTGATAATTTCCTTTCAACTTAGAATCCTCCATCAGGCCAAGCAGCAGTCTACCTGAAGGCAGAATGAAGACATTTTAAACCATGCTCAAACTATTTCCTTCCACACACCCTTTTGCAGAAAACTGTCGGAGGATACACTCCACCAACACAAGTAATTAGGTCAAGAAAGAAGAAGGCATAGAAGTCCCAATGCATCTGAATATTTGAAGTGATTCAGATAACTGGCCCGAGAGTTGTATTAATAAGGAAACAAATAGAAAAACAAGATAATGAATTACTAATTCCAAGACAAAAAGTTAATAGTATTCCAAATGGCTCAGACATGAGTAATGTGTATAGATGTATGTGTACATTGTATATATAAACACATACTGTATATTCATGTATATTCATGAATATATATTTATGTAGTATATACACATATCTGTATACATAATATTTACATTTATGTGTCTAGGTATACACATAAGCATAAACATATATTTATATTTTATATACAAGCATAATTTTTATATACACTGAATGTGTCTGTATATATATATATATATATATATATATATATATATATATAAAATCCAAATGCATATATATAAGAAAAAGTCTGTTATTTTAGGAAAAGAGTTTTTTATTTTAGTAAATAAAGCTATATGCCCCTTTAAAACAAAACTGAAGCTCTGAGATGGTACCTTGTCCAAGGTCACACAATGGACATTACTGTGCCATGTCTTTGGGTGCTAGGGACAAAAATGATGTTTATTTCATCAATCACATCTTTTGGAGAGGCAGGCACTATCTAGGGCTTCCATAGTATGCTTCTTTTATCTCACCCAAAAAGAGCATCTATCTACGTGTGGGTCTCAGTAATTAAGGAAGAGTGGGATGATGGGCTAAAGTTTCTTCTCTTACCTCCATTGAGTCTGAGAAGCTCCAATTTTGAGTCCTATCTTTGATTAGAAAATGACTTCATTTAAAAATACCTTCTTTGCAGTAGAAGGAACCATGCTTGTCTTATACACCTTTGTATTTTCGAAGCTAACACTGTGCCTGGCCCGTGAAAGGTCCTCAGAGAGAACCTTTTATATACCTAAAAAATTAATTTGTAAATGTACATAAAGTGCTTCAAGCAATGTAGTGCAGAAATTAGATACAGGTAGCATAGCTCATGACTAGTGCAAGTGGGTAGAGGTCTTTGCAACCAGTTTCATGTTAGTGGAGAAAGATAGTCCTAATTTTCATAGGTTTCTAATATTGAATCGGCACCACTCTAGTAATGTTAGCTTATCATCACCAGGAGAAGTATAGCTGGAAGTGGATGTTTACCTGTTAAGCAAAATGGTGGAACCTGGGATAAAAGGCTTGGACATGTCCACCACCACTGGGCTGGAGCCCTGATCCTGCCATTTCATAATTCTTTTTTTAAGAGAGACAGAGAGAGAGAACACTTTTTAGTATTTATTTTTTAGTTTTCGGCAGACACAACATCTTTATGTGGTGCTGAGGATCGAATCCAGCACCCCACACTTGCCAGGCGAGCTCACTACCGCTTGAGCCATATCCCCAGTCCCCATTTCATAATTTTGCTGACTTGAGCCAGATAGTCCACCTAAGTCTTAGTTTCCTCTTTTATAAAATGAGGATGGTAATATTCAAATGGGATAGATTTGAACTTGACAGAAACTGGCTTTATCTGGATTTATGAGACTTGGGGGAGATATTATCATCTTGTTGGCAAATAATAGCAATGTGATTTATATTTCAAATATAATGTCTTAAACTCTTTCTTTTCTTTTTTTTTTTTTTTAAAGTTGCTCCAGAGCGGCCTCAAAACTTAACTTGTACACAGAAGGGAGAACATGGGACTGTGGCCTGTACCTGGGAGAAAGGACAAGAGACTTACATATATACTAAGTTCACTTTACAGTGAGTGAGATTGGGGTTTTTGTTGCTGTTTGTTTGTTTGTTTGTTTTTGCCACCTGCATGGGGGTAATGTTCTACCACTGAGCTACATCTCCAGCTCATGACTGCTCTTGCAGTGGTTTTGTAGGTCCTCTCTTAGATGACATTTAGCAACATCATCAGTTTTATGATATCGCCAGGAGAAGCAGCAACAGATACCTCAAGACAATTAAATGCTTAAGAATAAAATTCTATCATTCATCAATTAAAATTGTCGCAAACAGGGCTGGGGATGTGGCTCAAGCGGTATTGCGCTTGCCTGGCATGCGTGCGGCCCGGGTTCGATTCTCAGAACCACATACAAAGATGTTGTGTCCGCCGAAAACTAAAAAATAAATATTAAAAAATTCTCTCTCTCTCTCTCTCTCTCTCTCTCTCTCTCTCTCTCTCTCTCTCTCTCCATCTCTCACTCTCTCTTAAAAAAAAAAAAAAAAAAAAATTGTCGCAAACATCTGAACTGAGACCTAACATCTTGGGTCTGAATTCTAACTCAGAGGTTTTGTTAGGGAACCCGAGGCCAAGTTAGGGGTGTACTTCCTGCTCAAATATGGTTAGACTGACTATAAAATACCTTTCTTCTCCTTTGGAGTCACAGACTCTTGGGACCATGATGTATAAATAGACACTTCCTTATGGTCGCTTCTCATTATCTTAGAGGAATTTATTTCTTTTTAAAGCAGAATTGGCTGATGTGAGAGAGTCCACAAGAGAAGAGAGTCTGGGGAGATTCCATTTCTTGGAGTAGGTTCCATATTCCTTTCCAAGACCCATTTGTCTTGAATGAGTTGGAGATGGGGAAAGACAGTGGGGCCAGGACTCTGGTCTGTCCACTGCTGTGCTGGGAGCTGTCACTTTTGTGCAGTCGATGTTGAGGTGGCCACAGATCCTTTGGATGATGGTTGTAACTGCTTGGGGGGAGCCAAGATAATGGCTAGGGTTTGGGGAATTCTGGCAGTGTAGACACATACACTCATTTACATAAATATCCAGAAAAGAAAAAAAAAAGTTCTACCAATGAAGAGAGAAAACAGAAATATAGGAATAGAACATAAATATTCCTATAGTGTATACCCTAACAATAAGACTGACCTGAAAAGATTGTCTAAAATTTTGTATGTTTGAACCTTTTTATCTTTTGAACAGAACACATAAAGTATCTTGCTAACCACAATTTTATTCTGTTTATAGGTTAAATGGACCAAAAAATTTAACACGAAAGAAGCACTGCAGTAATTGTAATTGTTTGGACCTTGGAATCAGGCTATCCCCCGAGTTATCTGAATCCAGTTTCATGGCCACAGTTACTGCCACCAACAGTCTTGGAAGTTCTTCTTCATTTCCATCTACATTCACATTCCTGGACATAGGTACGTTTTATTTCACTTTTTATAAGTGTGAGGAACATGGAAATTATTATTTTTTTTAAATCACTCAAATCTTTTTCGGATAGCTTCTTTTGACAGAGGTCGATGGGAAATGGCCAGTAGTGCCTTTACCAAGCATAGGTAAAAGATAGAAATTACTTTTATTCAAGTGTAAGGGCCACATGGCTATGCCAAATGGGATCTTTTTATTGTCTTTACTAGAGAAATGAGTCCCTGACTTCAAACCCCATGAAAGTACCTATTGCCAGTAATCCCATCAACTGAAAAGAGGGTCCCAGGAGCTCATTCAGGAAACTCTGGGGAGGCCCTTCTAGGCAGAGGTTTCTTTTTATCTCTATGGCTAATCCCACTGTTCAGATTGGCTACAAGTAGACGGGCTGGACGAGAGCAAACTACAAATAAGATTTATCTAAATATAAACGCATCTTGCTCTGAGAATACTTAGCTTCTACTCCCCTCATCGGTGTGGTTACTGGCATAAGCCAGTCCCAGCATGTATCTGAGCAAATATCATTGGCCCAGTTCAATCAGAGGCAGTTCTCAGGCATCCCAAGTTCTAACCATCCCAGGTGGGACTGGGCTTCTGGCCTGTCTGAAGTCTCCACCTCACTCTTCTCTGTTCCCAAGGCACCTCTTTGCATAAATGCTGCTAACCATGAGACTGATCACAGACATTGACCATGAACTTTCCTCCATACTTCTCCCCATCCCACTTCCCATCACTTTACACAAATCATTCATCTCTTTTCTTTGTTTGTTTGTTTTAAGACAGAGCTTGACTAATTTGCCAAGACTGACCTTGAACTTGAGATTCTCCTGCTTCAGTCTTCCAAGTCACTGGGAGTACAGGCATGCACCACTGTACCGGGCTTCAAGACCATTCATCTCTAAGCTACCCTCTCTCTCCTTGTCCTTTCCTCTCTCCCTCCATCTCACTGCTATAAATTTTTCTACCAGCATTCTTCCTCCTTAAGCAACCACCACTAGCTACGTTGTTTTCTTAGTCACAGAATCTTTCAGGTTTGGAACATTGGTTTTCCTTTAATCATTGGATTAAGTGGAGTTGATACTTGCACTACTTGCCAAAAATGAAGTTTAAATTTGGAGAAACCAACTTTATTTTTTTATAGTTTGCGTCAGTATATGAGGCAATTTCTCATCATGGAGCCTGAATCACACTTTTTTGTTTGTTCTGGTTATTAGTGAGGCCTCTTCCTCCATGGGACATCAGAATCAAATGTTCAAATGCTTTGGGGAGCAGATGTACCCTTCGATGGAGAGATGAGGGGTGGGTGCTACTCAGTCGTCTCAGATACCGGCCCAGTAACAGCAAGTCCTGGAATATGGTAATGGTCTTCAAGGGGAAGGGAGAAAACATTACAATGTTCTTAGTATCCCTGCACAAACCTCTGTCTTATCATATCAGCAAAATATGGAGTTTAAGAATATTTAGGGGTGAGGTATGATTCAGTGGCAGAATACTTGCCAAGCATATGAGAGGCCCCGGATTCAATTCCCTAGTACCACAAAGGAAAAAAACAACAACAACAAAAATATTTAGCCTGAGAGTACACACCTGTGATCCATCAGAAAGTCATGTGCATCTCTATTAACAAACATTTGGGTCATAGTCATGAATTTTTTTTAAGCCACAGGAATTTATAAACCAATATTAAATTTCTACAATTTATAGTAAAGAATTTATTTCTCTTTGTTCTTTCATTCCCTAATCCATTATTACTTTTTAACATTTTTTAAAAACATATTGGAAAGAGGAATAACTAGGCAATGTCCACAGAGGCTTATGTGAAACCAACTATTATGAAGAAAAGGCCTACAATTTGATATAATATTAGGCATTACATTTTTTGCAATAAAAAGGATAGAATTATGGTTTCTTCCAGAATTTTTGCAAAAGATAATGATTTATAATACTAACAGTGGATCAGTTTCACATATAGCTGATACCCAAAAGATGTAAAATAATTAAAAATTTTTTTGAAGCCAGTTCTGTGTCTGTGTTAAAACATTTTATCACATACCAATTTTAACCCAATAAAAAATGATCTCTAGTGTAGAAACTTCTACAGGGCTTTTTGAAAATGAAAGTTTTGAATTGTTAGTCATTTTCTAGCTAACTTCAGGATCTTCCTGGGAATGTGAATAGATGAGTTCTTAGTTCCCGGAGATTTCATTTTTGTTTTTTAAGGGGGAAACTATTATTCAAGATTCAGGTCATGTATGTTCAGTAATGCAGTTATAAAAAGGGTCATTTGGCCTGGCTTCTTTTTTTTATGTTATAATTCTTTATGTAATTTAGTTTTAACCATCACTTTAAAAAATTTTTGCCAGGTACAGTGTCACACACCTGTAATCCCAGATACTCGGGGGACTGAGGCAGGAGGATTGTAAATTCAAAGCCAGACTCAGCAATTTAGTGAGGCCATAAGCCACTTAGCGAGACCCTGTCTCAAAATAAAACACAAAAAGGGCTGGGGATGTGGTTCAGAGGTTAAGCACCTTGGGCTCAATCCCTGTGTTGTAGCCAGCTTTTTCACCACTGCAAGTAAAAGACCTCATCAGCACATTTGTAGAGGAGGAAAAGCTTATTTGGGGGCTCACAGTTTCACAGGTCTCAAGCCACAGACAGCAGAATCCATTCCTCAGAGCTCCAGGTGAGGCAGAACAACAGGGCTGAAGAGTGTGGCAGAGAGAAGCAGCTCACATGATGATCAGAAAGCAAAGAGAGTGACTATTCTCCAGATAGAAAATTTATACCCCAAGGCCACACCCCCAGGGACCACCTCCAACCACACCTTACCTGCATTCAATTACCACTCAGTTAATTTGATTAAGGCTCTTATAATCATTTCTCCTCTAAACCTTCCTTCACTGTCTTACACATGCACTTTTGGGAGACACCTAATATCTAAACCATAACACCCTGGTACAAAAAAAAAAAAAACAAAAAAAAAAAACTTATTTGTTGTTTGTTCCACCATTGCAAAATTCTGTTCTTCAGCAAGATTAACTTACTAGTTTCCAAAAATGAGTAAGAATATGTGGTGTCTGTCACTAGACACTGGGGAGGGCCAAGGGCAAGGGGAGTTCAATAAGGGCACCAGAGCACAGCTAAGAGATTTCTTCTGATTCTTCTCTAACCCAGTAGGATGACTATTGCTTAAAAAAAAAAAAAAAATCTATGATACAGTTCACATGACTCAAAAAAAAATTGATGAATTCTCAACACCTAAAAATGATTAATGTTTGAAAGGATGTACATGCTTATTACCATGATTAGATTATTACACCTTGTAGACAAGTATTACCATAATATACAAATATTATTTCTCAATTTGCAAAATCTTGTCCAATTCAAGGTTAATGTCACAAATGCCAGAGGAAGACATGACTTGCTGGATCTGAAACCACTTACAGAATATGAATTTCAGATTTCCTCCAAGCTACATCTTTTTAAAGGAAGCTGGAGTGATTGGAGCCAATCACAGACAGCGCACACACCTGTGGGAGAAGGTATGTGTTCGAGGGAAAAGAAGGGAGAGGAGGAAAACATGGGAAGAGGAGGCGTGATGATTCCCTTGGAGTAGAATCTCTGAGGCACTTGTACTGAATCAGAAAGTATGATTGCATTAACTAACAAGTCAATTTTGGGGCTGTGCTGGGGCTCAGTGGTGCACACTTACCTGATATGTGTGAGGCAGTGGGTTCGATTCTCAGCACATATAAATAAATAAAAATAAAGATCTATCAACAACTAAAAAAATATTTTTTAAAAAGAAAATTTTGACATTAGCTTAAGTGTCCAGAGAGATCAATGTTTATATTGCTAGGAAATTTTTTACATTAGACAAGTCTTTTTGCCACTGGTCCCATAGGCTACAAGTTTGTGACTCGGTAATGTTGGGTTAGACTTATATCTATTTCTCGTCCTATTTTAGTAACTCTGTTTTATTCCACAAAGCTGTACCCAGTAATTAACCTCATTCCTTTATAGTTAACCTTGATACATTTATCTTTTTGATCCTCTGAAAATTGAAATGACCCCTATGAGCCATACTAAAAGCTTGAAAGAAGGTAGGCTCAGAAGACATAATATTCTAAAATAAAATGTAATATCTAGCAATTCTTCCTCCTCCAAATATACAGTGCAGCACTTTTTCAAGCCTTTGATCTTTAGTGCTCAGATAAGCACCACCACACCACCCACAGCTGGGAAAAACACAGCAAATGTATTTTTCGGTCTATTAGACTTTTCTTTTTGGTGATTATTGGAGAAGCAATTTTTTTGAAGTGTAAGCAAACATCTTTTTGAAGAAAAAAATGCCTACATAAACTTTATGTCAATATTACAGGTTTGGGGGCTGGGGTTGTGGCTCAGTGGTAGAGTGCTTGCCTAGCACATGTGAAGCATTGGGTTCGATCCTCAGCACCACATAAAAATAAATAAATAAAATAAAGGTATTGTGTCCACCTACAACTTAAAAAAATTAATAATATTACAAATCTTTGAAGATACAAGAAATTATCATCTAAATATTAGTTTTTGAAAGTACTCAATTACCTGGCACAGTGGCACATGCCTGTAATCCCAGTGACTTGGGAAGCTGAAGCAGGAGGATTCAAGGCCAAGCCTCAGCAACTTAATGCCACCCTGTCTCAGAATAAAAAATAAAAAGGGTTGGGGATGTACATCAATGGTAAAACACCCCTGGGCTCAATTTCCAGTGACAAAAAAAAAAAAAAAAAAAAAAAAGCATCATTCAATTAATGATATAGTATAGAATTTTTCCTAATTTATGTAAATTTGGTTCAGAGGAAAATTATTGGTATATAGTCTATTGCTTATTATCTGGAGCTTTCATGATTTTGGGGGTGGGGGTGTGATATCGGGGATTGAACTCAAGCCACATCCCCAGCCTTTGTATTGTATTTAGAGACAGGGTCCCACTGAGTTGCTTAGCGCCTCTCTTTTGCTGAGGCTGGCTTTGAACTCGCCATCCTCCTGTCTCAGCCTCCTGAGCCGCTGGGATGACAGGCGTGAGCCACTGTGCTCAGCTCTTTCATGATATTAACGTGAGAAAACCTAAATGCTTGTTTGTGAGACTCGTGGATATGTGTACATGTAAAATAGACTTGTGATCATGTTGCACTAGTTTTCTTCAAGCCCCTGGTGGCTTTTGGTAACTGATGACACTTAGTGAATGGTGCTCCAATGGCATTCAAGGTCTGACAGGGGATCTATTAACAGAATATTATACCTAATATATAATTTGTGGAATAATCTTAGTCTTCTTTTCTCCTTATACTAAGTACATTTCTCTGTTTTAAAGATATTTTTAAATTAATTCATCCAACAAATGATAATGAATTACCTCTCATTTTCTGAAAAAAAAATCTTGTGATGTTGGTCTTGATCAGAGAGGTATGAAAAGATTTTTCTATTCTTATTTTTTGAAAGCATTTATCTCTTCAATTAAAACTTCAAGGCAGGGTGGTATAACTCTTATATCCGAAATCATAAACCATTATCATGTCCAGGAGCAGCACCTGGTCACAGTGGTGGGGCTGCCAGTGGCAGTGAGCTGAACCCAGGTGGCCCCTTATCAAAGTCACTGCATCGTTCATAGAGAAACCGAGCTCTGAGACACAGGCTCACCAGCTCCTCGGCTTCCTTTCCACATCTGAATCTCCCTTTTCTGTGTTCAATCTTTCTGGGGGCTGTCGTAGGGTCTCTGTTCTTGCCCCAAGCCGCGTGGTTTTCGGCCCTTACCACAGTTTCTGTATCGGTTTCTTTATGAAACACCAACTGATGTAAACCTAAAAGGTGTGAATTTTTTTTAACACTTCTTCCTTTTAACCCTTTAAATGTGTACTCATATATAACTTGGCATTAAAAAAAAAATTACTAGTAAGCTTTTTTTAGGTACTCTCAAAAACTGTGAATGATTGTAATCTTGAATTCCCCAAATGGAGAGGAACCTACTGTCTCTTGGTGACCAGGGCAGCTCCTTACTTCATTTCAGCAGGGTGAGGGAGTTCTTCACTCCATAAGGACCTTTCTTTTGTTATTAAGTTCAACTCCTCTAAGGAGAAATGACCACTAAGTAAAGGGTAGAAATAAAGAAACCACTTTCCTGTGTTTAAGAGAACAATTCCCAAATCAATACCCATCAAAACAGACCTGATACTGGGAAGTGAACAACTGTATTTCCCTTCCAAGGGAGTACATTCTGGAATCTGGGCTTAGAGGTGTTCAGACAAACATGAGAATATGCTAGGTGCTGGGGAAGGTGATCCCTCACCATTCAGAACACCCAGTAGAAGTCTCCACAATGATGAATAAGATGTTCTTTGGAACATCTTGCCAGTATGTTTCTATCTGTTCATTCTCCATTTTTTAAAAGTCTTATTTACATGTTTGGCATTAATCAACTCTGTTATGGACAATTAACAAAGCAGATCTAGATAGTAAATATCTTCAGTTTCATGGGCCATATAGTCTCTGTCACTACTACTAAACTGCTGCTGTAGCGTGCAAGCCATTATTGACACTGTCAACAAAGAGACCCAGCTGGATTCCAATAAAACTTTATTTGTGGACACTGACATTTGAAATATTACATAATTTTGTCACTAAAAATGATCCCTCTTGGGTTGGTGGTGTGGCTTAGTAGTAGAGCTCTTGCCTGGCATGTGTGAGGCACTGGGTTCGATCCTCAGCACCACAGAGAAAAATAAATAAAGTTATCTGCAACTAAAAATATATATAAGAAAGATTCCTCTTTTGATATTTTTCAACCATTTAAAAATGTAAAAAACATTATTAGTTTGCTATTATACAAAAATGGACATCAGACTGGCTTTAGCCCATGGGCCATAAGCATGTCAACCCCTAAACTAACTATAACCAAACTGGTTGGCATCCTACTTGTCTCTTTGCCTAATGCTTGAAGGGCACGAGAATGAATGGTTCTTGACCTTTCTGAAGGGACTAACATGCAAAAATCTTTGCTGGAGGCAAACATCCCTACTCCCTTTTCTTCAGTCCTTTGAGTCTCCTCTCAGATTAGCACTTATCCTGGAAGAGTGAACACTTTTGCTCAGCTTTTTGACCAGATGGTGACCACCCCAACAGAAAGCAATGTTTGTTCAGGAATCCCTCTCAACAGAAACCACTGAAGAGAATATATGCTTTTCTACATAGTCAATAGAATGTGTATGTCTTAGGAACTATGCCAGGTACTAGGACATAATGGCAACCAGTCAGAATTTCAGGCTGAAGCAATTACAGTTTATCTTGGAAGGCCAGGGAAAGATTCCCAGGGGAGGTAACACGAAGATAAAATGCAAAATCCAAAGGGAATCTGGTGGTTTTCCTCCCTACTATGAACTAAATATTTATATCCCCACAAAAATTCATATGTGGAAGACCTAACCCCTGTTGTAATGGTATTAGAATGTGGGACCCTTGGGAAGTAGTAAGATCTTGAGGGTGGGACCCTCATAAATGGTACAGTGCCATTGTAAGAAAAGGAAACAACAGCTCACACTCTCTCTGTTTGCCATATGAGGACACAGCAGGAAGGGGGCTCTCACCAGACACCAGAGCTCATAGAACTGTGATCTTGAACTTCCTCCTTCCAGAAAGGTGAGAAATAGATATTTGTTGTTTAAGCCAGTCAGTTTGTAGCATTTTGTCATAGTAGCCAAAACTGGTTTAGGCACTCCATCTAGAACATAAATCCGACAGGCTCATTGCAGTAGGGAAAGGGAGCTATTTCCTCCATGAAATACTTGATTCTCTTAAGTCTCATGTTCCAACCACCTATTTTTTCAGCTCTTCACTTAAATGTCAGTGATATCCCAAACCACAAGTAGCCTCAATAAAGACTTACGTTTTTCCTCCAAAGTGAGATGTTTCTGAAGTGCTCCTGCTTCAGTCTTTCCCACCCCAGTAAACCATCACCTTCCTCATCATGAAAGTCTCTTTTGCACATGGCACCTCTATCCCAGGTTGTGTGTTTGCCCTCCTCACATATAGCTCCCACAAATATGCCCTTCACTTGTTTATGAGCTTTATAAATTTATATACTATACGTAATCTGCAATTCACTTTTCTCCTTCAGTGCTGTAGCACAAAGCCCTCATTGATTGTAGTATGGAAGAAATGATGTAGGTGAACTAGGACACTTGATTTCCTCACCATCTTCTCACGTACAATAGCATAGCGTCTCCAAATAAAGTCTTTGCATGATAAATCCGAAAGATAGGAAGGAAGGAAGGGAGGGAGGGAGGGAGGGAGGGAAAAGAAAAGAAACACTCCCTGAACTTGTGATCTGGATGTTAAAAGGTTGTGTTTCTTGAAGAAGGGGGAAAAAGATGGAAGAAATTATCCAATGCTGCTGCTAAGTCCCATGAAATAACAGAAGACATGACTGTGAGATTTGGCAACATGGCCAGCCAGGAGCTGTGCCTGTAGCATGGCGGAGAAATCTCAGCTATTATGGGGTGAGAGCAAATGTGAAGTGAGGGAATGAAGGAAGCAACAATTCGCATTTCTTTTCAGAAAGTTCTTTGAAAGGGAAGAGATGTGAGATAGCATTGGGTAGCAAGTAATTCTGGGTTTTGCGCTGGGGTTGTTGCTGAGGGGTAGAGTGCTCACCTAGCATGTGTGAGGCACTGGGTTCGATTCTCAGCACCACATGAAAATAAAATAAAGGTGTTGTGTCCATCTACAACTAAAATAAATTTAAAAAAGAAAAAAAGAAATTCTGGTTTTGCTTTTAGGCTCAGAGATAATGCAGTGTACTTGCAAGGGAAAAATAAGGGCCCAGCAGACAGGGAGAATGAATGATACAGGGAAGTGGGGAATAGATGTAGGAGAGAGGTCCTTGATTGAAACAAGAGGAGGAGATTCAGAGCTCTGGTTAAGGATTTGGAATGGGGGGATGGGAGTAAGATGCTCCAACCTTGTAACAGTGGGAGTGTTGGGTTGCTGATGGGGAAGTTTGAAGTGTTTTCTCTTTTTCGTTTTTTTTTTTTTTTTTTTTTTTTTGTTGTTGTTGTTCTGGGAAATTAACCCAGAATGTACTGCTCTATCACTGAGTTACATCCCAGCCCTTTTCATTTATTTATTTACTTATTTATTTATTTATTTACTTATTTATCTATCTATCTATTTATTTATTTATTGAGGCAGAGTCTCACTAAATTGCCCAGGCTAGTCTCGAACTTGCGATTCTTGTGCCTCAGTTTCCCTAATGGCAGTTTGAAAGTTCTTGTGGTGGAGGAAATGAGGGAATTCCTGTCTGATTGTTTCCCTTCGCTCAGTGAAGCCAGAGGCAGTCATGAGTTGAGAGAAATAGATGATTGCAAGTGGGCAGGTCGGGGTACTGACAATACCAGCCCTTGGGAACAGCCCTCATGTGCACAATGAACCACCAAGAATAATGACAGGAAAGAGGTAGAAAGGGAGACAGTGAACCAGTGCTAAGTCATCAGACAAGAGAGATGGGGGAATCTTCCAGACTTCACAGGCAGCTCAGCAGGTAACAATGTCTGAAGGTGTGGATCTACTTCTAAACCCTTGTCGACTCAAGTACCTGGAAGACCTGATTGAACTGAGTATTAGAAACTAGATGTTAGATGAGTGTCATCCCATCCCAAAAAGTGGACATCAAGGAACCAAGAGGATAAATGGCTTACCTCTGGGTTGCCTGCCCTGAGCATGATTTGAACCAGGATGAGACAAAAAACTCTTTGTTCCCTCTCCATTCGCATTGTTCTTGATCTCTCCACTTTCCCTGGCTGGGAAATTCCTGCAGAGCGACTTCTGTCCTCCCTGTGATCCAGTTTCCTGTGTCCAGGCTCCCTTCACTGGTCTCAACTTCAGATATGGATGCTAATCTCAAAAGCGGCATGCGGCTTGGCTCTGATTTGCTTACCACCTAAACCGATTCTTAGAATCCTAGAATCTCAGCATTACGGAATGAACTCTCAAGGTCATTACCCACTTGGGCTGGTCTCCTGATTAATACAGGAGCCCCTCTCTTTTCACTTAGATAGCTTTCTCCTCGTTCAGTCCTCCTGCTTTCCCCTTTACACAGAAGGTAGTTTCATCTCAGAAAGGCTGACTTCCATTTCTCATATTTGTATTTTTAGTCATTTTTACCCATTTGCGTTGAATTCACTTGATGGCCTTGGCCTTTGACTTTCTTTTTCTCGCTTGTCTGTAATAGTTTTTTCTGTCTTTTGTTAGACAACACTGAGGTTATAACTTTAAGTGATTTTGTGACAGTTGAATGTCAAAGGATTCTTCTCACTATTAGCCCTTATGTTGCTTTAAGCAGCAGAGATTTGACACCCCTGATCATGAAATTTTACACTTTGAAACTCAGAGAGATTCAACTAATGATTTCTCTCCTGTGGAGGCATACACCACAGGTGGGCGCCTTTAAAATTTCAGTTTCACTGCAATTTATTCTGGGAAGAGAGTGTCATTCTAGAATTTGATTCTTTGCTCTGTAATAATCTATTACATGGGGAATCTTTAATGAGGCAATGAACATTTCTTTTAAATTTGTTACCAGTATGTAATGAAATGAAGGCATTTACTGCTATGAGCAAGTCAACTGATTTGATGCTGAGCACCCTTAATCCTAATTACATAGTCAAAGTCTAGATGTCGAGTTTGCAGAATGTTCATATCTTTGCACAATATAGTGGACTGTCATGGGACAGTGGGACCTTTGGAGAAGCCAGAGCTGGGGGCTCAACTCTCCTCTTTGCCATTTACCAGGTAATTTTTTTTTTTTTTTTCCTTTTTGAGATGCTTAATCACTGAGCCAAATCCCTAGTCAGTTTTATGTTTTATTTTGAAACATTGAGACAGGGCCTCGCTAAATTGCTGAGGCTGGCTTTGAACTTGCAATCCTCCTGTCTCAGCCTCCCAGGCTGCTGGGATTACAGGTGTGTACCACCATGCCCAGCTTCTAAGCCTTTTGTAAACCATCTGTCCTCAGCCTCCTTGTCCTCAGCTGAGCAGCAGTGTGCTTGTTCCCACCCCCTGTGCTGTGTGAGGATCAGATGAGATGTGGGCATGAACTGCCTGAGCATTACCTGGCTCTAAGGAGGTGGTAATGTGTTCAAGGTCGGGCTCCCTTTCTTCAGTGGCCTATAATGTTTTCCTTTTGTCATCTAGACTAGAAGAAAGAGGGCCCAGGTTTGATTTCTGGGACGCTCTTCATAATCCTGAGGAATTGAGAGTGTTTTCATGATGGTTAGTGGAAGCTTTTCTTACCTCTCAGTCCTCACCACAGGGGTAAATATTATCACTGATGGGAAGATGGAGGGACCAAAAGTCTTTAGCAAAGAGCAGAGGTGGGTATTTAGAAAACACAAAAAGTGAAGAGGATGAAAGAATCAGAAAAAGGAAGTGACCAAAGAATATCCAAAAACAGGCCCTCCTGAAGGGGGTGGGAGGATTCTAGAGAAATTGTAAACTTTCTCGGAGCCAGGCCACGGCGTGATACAGAGCCAAGGCTGTGAACTACTGTGGGATCAGTCGTCTTGTGTTCAAAGCCTCCCTTTTCTGATTATTGGTTCTGGGATCTGGAACAAATTTCTTAAGATTTAAGCACTTCAGTTTTCAAATAAAGAAAATGGCGAAAGCTGAATCTGCTGAGAGCTTACCATGTGCCAGCTCTCTCCATTTAGATTCTCAAGACAGCCCCATGTGAGGTACAGAATTATCTTCCTCACTCCGACATGGGGAAACTGGTTGAAGGACATAGTGCTTATTTAAGAGCTCGTAGATGGCCTGGCTCTGGAGCTCACACGTGAACCAATACACCAACCTGCATCATGGGGTGCAGGGATGTTACTGAAAGCTCAGTCCTTGTCCCCTATGCCAACCCAATAATGAGGATATGGATTTGAGAAAAAGGAAAAAGAAGGCTTATTGCTTTGTTAGCAAAGGAGGAACACTGGAGACTCCTGTCCCAAAGGCTATGATTCTGCCATCAGCAGGAACAGGGACTTTTAAAGGTGATTCAAAGGCTACATTCCACCTGTTCTCTGTTGGAGTTGTAATTCACTTGCTAATATGGGAGATAGTCATTTCTGAGATCTTCTAGTGCCATGGTGGGTGTTGTACTCAAGGACAGATAACTCTGCCTAGGATGAGGAAGAAAGGTAATCCTGTTTCCCCTGAGATTAGGGAGGAGTAGGGAGAGAGGAAGAGAAAGAAACAGGTCTATTTTAAAAATAAGTTGCAGGGGCTATGTTCAAAGCATAAAGTGGACCATTGTTAGAGGAAGGATGTGAGATGGAGATGTAAATAGGCTCCCTTTCCCTTTTGCTCTTCTCTCCTTGGCCGCTTATCTTCTGTTATCTAGAGTAAAACTTAATTTTCTAGAAATTTCCACCTGGTTAAATGGAGCTTTCTACTACAGAAGGAATCCTAAAGTAGCCTCACATCAAATACACCCTAAGTTTTACTGTTAAAGAAGTTGGCACAGTAGCACACGCCTGTAATTCCAGTGGCTCCGGAGGCTGAAGCAGAAGGATCACAAGTTTGAAGCTTGTGATCAGCAATTTAGCTAAGCAACTCAGTGAGACATTATCTCTAAATAAAATATAAAAAGGAGTAGGGATGTGGCTCAGTAGTTAAGCATCCCCAGTACCAAAAAAATAAAGAAATAAAAGGAAGTTGGATTGGTACAACCAAAGCCTATTTTCAGTCATTGTTTCTATTGATTCCACTTCTGGCTATAAATCAAATCAAAGCAAATCTAGAAACATGATAGTAGAGGAAATAAAACTACTTCACCTACCCATCCCCCTCCCACAAACTGATCGTTCACTTTTTTCCAGTATGCTTGAGTTTCTCAAATGAAATTAGATCATATTTGACCATTATCCTATTGAAGCCAGATTTAAAGTTAGGTAGTCAGTGTAGTTAGGTAAATCTAATATCGAGTGAAATCTAAAATGGAGGCCATGCTGAGAATGATTCCGGAAACGCAGGACAACTCATGGAATGTTAATGAAGTTCCAAAAAAGCCCTAGGCCCAAAGTCCATCCCAAAGGAATGTTAATGAAGCCCAGGAGACAGCCCCCAGCAGATTTGGAGATAGCCCATCCCAAAGAAGTGTTAATGAAGTCCTTCCTGCCCAGATTACTTGTTTGGCCCACCTGTGTCCCAACCCTTCCCCCCTACATTCCATCACTGAAAGAACTATAAAAAGGGGAGACAACAGCCCTTCCACGGATTCCACCTCTTGGGTCCCCTTCTTCCTCCGGGAGAAGTCTTTTCTGCTGTCCTTTAATAAACTTCTAATTTCTACTCTGACCTTGCCTTGGCGTGCTTCTCTGGTGTTATTCTTCAACATTCGGGAAGCAAGGACTCATCACCAGCCAACAGCGGTAACACTATGGATGGATGGTTATTTCTTCCACCAGTTCTGTCAGTTCAGCCTTTGTTTTGGCATCAAATACATAATATTGCCTAATTTGTTCATGTTTATTTATCATTTAACAATTACTGGGCGACTGTTACATCCTAAACACTTCACTGCGTACTGGGAATTTTAAGATAAATGAGATAGTCCTTCCTTTCAAGTAGATCATTGTCTAATGATCAAAAACCAAATAACTAAACAACAGCATTGTTAAGCTCGAATTCGGGACTCCCAAAAGACCACCAGAGACCGAGATCGATGTAAGCAGCAAAGAGGTGTTTATTGCGAGCTAGCTGGGTCCTCTGAGTGCACACAGCAACTGGTGACACTGAGAAGCCCCGAGCCCAGGGTTTGCAGCAGTTTTATACACTGTTTCGGGAAGGCAGGGATTTCACATGCATCATAGCATCTCTTAGCTAATCATCACACACTGCAGGAAAATCATAAAACAACTCTAAAACATGATTAGCACATTCACTGGTGGGAACAAGTTGGGTAGGGGTGATTGGTCAGTATAAGAGGGGGATTCGTTTGAACTGCTTGGTTTAAGCCATGAGGGGAGTACAGTACGTGCTGAATTACATGGTTTCTCAACATGTTATCAACCACCATAAACTACTGGGAGGATCTTGGTGGCTGCTAGGGGATTGCTATGGGTCCCCACCTAGCCTGACTGAGTCAGGGACACCTGGCGCAGCAGATCTCTCCTGTTATTAGTAGATAAACAACTAGCAGGGTGGGAATGTGCCTAGGACAAGGGTCCTCTTTCCAAGTATGTCCTCTTTCCAAGGACAAGGGTCACGCCCCCTTCCTTAGACAGCTTTGTTCTGAGGTAGAGGCTGGTTTTTCAGCATAAGTCAGGATTGGAGATAAATATAAGGCTTGTCATTTGCATTTGTGTTATTACAATATCTAAAAATGCTTTTTCCTTATGTCTTTATTTTTCTATTGAGACCTCTTTCTATATTCCAGTAAAAAAATCACTACACATACTTTCTTTGAGTTTTTTAAATTAAATTCTTATATACCAGTGAAACACGTATTAATACATATTATGGGAAACTTAGAAATGAATTTCCCCCTCATCTTTTTTTAAAAAAATTGTTTTTAAAGTAACCTCCTTTTTTCTGACTTTTTGACCAAAGATATACTTGTTTGTTGTTCAATGAAAGAAAAAGAAGATACTGTTTTACAAAGAAATTGAAATTATTCTATAATCCTTGACCTTTAAAGGTTTTTTTATTGTGCAAATATTTATGAAAATTCATTTTTCCCCCCTTTCAAATCAGAACCTACTGGGACCTTAGATGTCTGGTACATGAAACAGGCCGTGGACTACAATAGACAACAAATTTCTCTTTTCTGGAAGGTAAGTTTTCAGTTTCAAATTTAAACTCAAGGAGATTATATATTTGAGTGATTATATGTTTTCAAGGCAGAAAAATACCTTTTTTTTTCTGTCGTGGCTTTGATATGAGGCTTCAAAGCCTGTGTAGGAGCTCGCTTTCTCAGACTTGGCTTTGAGCCCTGTTGCAGTTCTCTTTCCTGCCAGATGAGGAGGGGGCTTCCAGCCCAGGCCCTCCCTCCAGCCACCTGAGCCTTTCCTCATTCCACTTTCCAGTGGATCAAGGTCCTTCCGTTCCTGGCATTTCCACCCTCTCACCCCAACTATGCTGTCTCTTTTAACTCTTGTTACCAAAGCTGGTTCCTTGTCCCCGATGTCAGTCCAATAATGAGGACATGGTTTGGAGAAAAAGGGAAAAGAAGGCTATGATTCTATCCAGCCAGAACAGGGGGCTTCTAAAGAGGTGACTCAAAGGCTACATTTCCTAGGAGTTGCAATTCACTTGTTAATTGGGAGACGGTCGTTTCTGAGATCTGATACCATCCACCAACCAAGTCTGGATTACTTCCTTCCTATGGTGGGTGTTGTACTCATGGACAGATAACTCTGCCTAGGATGAGGAAGAAAGGTAATCCTGTTTCCCCTGAGATTAGGGAGGAGCGGGGAGAGAGGAAGAGGAAGAAACAGGTCCATTTGAAAAGTGAGTCACAGTGGCAGAGCAGCAAGGGCTGGGTTCAAAACATAAAGTGGACCACTGTTATCTCTGTCCCCCTCCCTTACATAAGGGTGTCCAGCAGTGACCATGGTAACTTTACTCAAGATTTGGTAAATAGAGAAAGCTGTGGTATGGATATTTAGGAATGTGTTTTCTATAGTCATTGAAAGAGAGAGGGTGTAAAGAAAGCTGCCCTACCTCCAGAGTATGTGTAGTAGTAGAAAATAGCATGAATAGGAATAGAAAGTAGCACTTCCTCAATGGACATAAAACAGGGATAGATTGAGCCACCTTCCAGAACACAGTAAGCCCTTACGGTAGAATGAGAGTTTCACCAAATGCCGGAAGCCACCATTGCAGGTCCATTCAGTCCTCACAAAACCCTGTGAGGTGCTAACATCCACCTAGCAGATAAGAAAACCAAGCCTCAAGAAGAGGAAGTTCTTGCCCAGTGTCACCCACTAAACTACAGGGCTGGGACCTCCTTGGCTACTTCATGGTATTTTCTTTGTTGAAAGAAAATGCTATGTGAATTGAGCTACTGCTAGGCATGCTCAAAAGGTCTCCTAGTGAGTATACTCCTCTTTATTCCTCAAACTCACATCCCTCTCGCTACACCTCTTCCAGTCAAGGGCAAACAAACAGTTTTGGAATTATGAACCCCATGAGCAGGAAACCAGAAGAGTCACAATGGTGAAGATGATGTCCTCCATTGGGTTTGAGAGTTGCAGTCTTCTTCAATTTTAAGAAATGAGCTTGCCCTTTCCCTCCCTCCCTCTCCCCCATCCTCTCTCCTTCTCCTTCTCAGTCTGGTGTACTAAAAATAGCCTAGTGACTCATGATCAAGCTCTTCCCTTTGAAACTAACTCTGCAGCTCAACATTCATTTTAAAATAAATCTGCTTTTTAATAGGAAGAAAATTCTCAAAGCAGGACATGCAGAGAAGCCACAATTTGCAGTAGAAAATAGCTCAATTTGTTGGCTGTTGGTTTTCATTTTCACAAGGAAGGAACTGGTTAACACCTAAATTTCTCCTCCAAAAAAATGTCCTCAACAGTGATCTGAAAGAGACTTTGTGAATCCTATTTCGTGTTTCTCTACTCAAGGGTTCCTCTCAGCAAAAAGGGAGTAATGATAATGGAATCTGTAAAGCCAACAAGACTAGTATGGGGTCAATCAATGAGGGGACACAAATGGTTAGAAACATAGAGCAGGGAGGGACTTCAAGGTAAAACCAGGTGTTACTACAGCATGCCTGTGTGCTTCTTGGGGTGTCAGAGACTACAGACCGGGCAACACCATGGCGGTCTGAAAGCCGAACCAGAGGCAAGTCAAAGTAAATGCCTGTGAACCACAAGTCCTGCTCAGCAAATGTGCACATGCAAATGCTTCTGAGTTACTCTCTTTGGCCTTGTCCTCATCCTCACTAGTTTCTAGAGAGACCTTGGAACTCAAAGAGTCTTCAGTGCCCTTTGAGTCTGCCCTTCCTCTTGTTGTAAATATCACTTCTACTTTTGTCAGGACAGACAAAAGTCTCTGCTGCCCGCCCCCCCCCAACACACACACATAGGCACCTCTTACCATCATAAAATTCTTTCTTTTATGTAACCAGAATGTGGGCCTGAGAAGGGTGACCCAGACTCAAACTGGCCTACGTTAGAAACTAAAAGATCAATACGAGAAGTGTCTGTGATTGACACCAGAGGTAGTCATCAAAAAGTTGGATCCATGGGCTGGGGATGTGGCTCAAGTGATAGCGCGCTCGCCTGGCATGCGTGCGGCCCGGGTTCGATCCTCAGCACCACATACAAACAAAGATGTTGTGTCCGCCAAAAACTAAAAACTAAATTAAAAAAAAAAAAAAAAAAGTTGGATCCAGTCCTAGGTTTTGCAGGGCCATTATAGGATTAAGTCCTTTTCTGTCAAATCCTGGGCTTGTCCAGTGGCCCCCAACAGGCCACTCTGTTGTGGAGGGAGAGATGAAAACAATGCCTAGAGAAACTGGGATGAGCAGTCTTGCTTTGGACCACAGACCTCTAGAGCCACAGGGATGCCATCCCCCCCCCCCCACCACACACACACTCATTTTTATAAATGTGGAAGCTGAGGTTTCAAGAGGGTTCTCCAATGAGAGGCCTTGGGGTAACATGGCCCTGTTGCAGGAGACATAAATCACTGTCCCTCTCTGTGAGCCCAGCCTGCCCCCCCTTTCCTACTGGGGGTTCCTCATGCCACACTCAGATAGGCCTGGGGATTCAAGGAGGTGATGCTGAGGCACAAGGAAGTCATCTGATGTCAGCCCAGAAAAAAAAATGTTACAGCTAGGTTAGACGCTTTGTGGTGGGCCCAAGTCATCCCTCACTGAGCACAGATGTAGTGTGCTGGGGTTTTCCTTCTTTGAGCAACACTGGGAAACCAAACACAGGGGCCACCCCGCAATGTCAGAGAGAAGCACAATGGAAGCCCCAAGTAAAACCCCACAAGCCTGTGACGAAGAGCACGCTCCTCACGTCAGGGGACATGTGAGATGACCTTTTGTTTTTGTAGGATGTTTACATTAGAGGAGAACACTTCATGCTGAGGGGATGCAGCCCCTTGGGGGATGTGCATGGCTGGGTGTATGTGTTGCATACGTGTGAATGCATGTGAGTTTTGTATGTGAGCGGGATGAGTTTGTGCAATACAAATCCATTGGAGGGTGAGGGTGTCACTGAGTGTGTGTGTGTGAACATGTGTGTGTAAGGGTGTGAGACTTGTGTATGTGACTGAGGATGGCAGTGTGCATGTGAGTGTTGGAAGTGTGTGTATTTGTGGGTAGGATGGACGAGTGTGGTGCAAGTGTGTGAATGTGAGCATGCCCGTGTGTGAGGGTGAGCATGTGTGAGTGTGTGGGTGTGTTGAGGGTGAAGGGACCTTTGCTTTGTTGTTATGGTTTCCACACCGTTACTCATTTCCTCATACCTTGGTTTTTCCTGAAAGCTCCATTTCTTTAAAACTATCCTGTACATTTTTGAATCAGCTATTTTTAAGAGAAAAGGTATTTTCTAGGTTAAAGCCAAAAAGTACAATCTAATGTATGAAATGAAATGAAAATATCTGGACACTATTAAAACAACAGATGCAGTAGCAGGTAGGAGATGGTGCTCGGTCCCAAGCAGCCCAGTGTCCCGTGAGAGCCCTTCACAGGCTCAGCAAGCCATCCCTCTGGTCCTCCTGGCTCCTCCTGGGCGGTTTCTCTTGATTTCTTTTGCTTTGGTGAAACCTTTCAATCCCTGCTCACTTTCAATTCCAGCACACTTTTCTTTCAGTTAGATAGCACGTATCCTTTAAAAAGAAAGTTATCTTCAATATATAGGGATGGTGGCTGAAAAAGTATGACTGTGGGTTAAAGCCACATTAACCTTTAGTGTTTCCTCTTAATTTCTTCCGTCTTGATCATACCAAGCCGTAAACCTTTTGAAATGATGGTGGAGATATGGAAGAGAAATAGCCACACACAAAGGAAGCTGAATTCTCTCATGTGTTCTTTCAAACCAATAAATATATCAAAGTTCCTCTTTAGTACTAAACTCATGCTGTGTGGCAGGGATATGAAAGTGGAAAAGACCAATCCAGTCCTTAGGTCCTGGAATTCACAGTCCAGTCCAAGGACTGGAATGGGAGCAGGTTGACGAGGACACCAGGAGTGTTGAGCAGGAGTTTAGAGATCAGCTGGGGGAGTGGTGGTGGGCTTGCCCGGAAGAGCAGGGAATAGGTGAGAAGTTGGGGAGTCCCTCCCTAAGGGATAGTAGAGCTGAATGCTCAAGGACAGGCTCTCCACAGGAGGGTGTGAGAACGTTTGTCAGGGACTGTGGATTCATGACGGAAAGCATCGCTTTAGCAAAGCTCTGTTCCACAGAAATATAAAGCAAGCCACCGTTGAAAGCCACAAGTGATTTAAAATTGTCTTGTGAGCCACATTTTTAAAAAGTAAAAAAGAAACAGATGAAATTAATTTTAAATAATATACTTTAACCCAATATACCCCAGAATATCCTCATGTCAAAATGTAATCACAGACAGGTACGATTACAAACCTGTAATCCCAGCATCTCAGGAGGCTGAGACAGGAGGATCAAGAGTTAAAAGCCAGCCTCAGCAAAAGTAAGGCACTAAGCAACTCCGTGACACCCTGTCTCAAAAAAAAAAAAAAAAAAAAAATAGGTCTGGGGATATAGTTCAGTGGCCAAGTGCCCTGAGTTCAATCCCCAGTACCCCCACCAAAATTTCATCGCTATTTAAAATGATTGGGATATTTTACAGTCTTTTTTCCTTTACTCCTAAGTCTTCAAAAACTGTGTGTCTTCTAAGTATCAGCAGAGTACAGAAGTTAAGAGCTTCCCACCTGGCAGAGAGGCAGCACCGGTTGTATTTCAAGGGCTCCCTCTTGGTACTGCATACCTCCAGAGTTCTTCCACAAGTAATAGGGAGTTAGGGAAACTCTTGTTCCAAAGATGGGGGAGAGATTTGTTATTTTTTATTCACCTGTTCAATGGGCAACTTGTTTTAATAAATAGCTACCCTCAAAGGCAAAATGAAAGTAAGGATAGCAAACCCCAGGTCCCAAGTCACAGCACAGCCTCAGAGACACTGGCGCGACTAGGGACAACTTTTTCAAGACATTCCTTTGTCTCTTGTCCTAGTGTTCTCTGTCACATGAAGAATATTCCAAGCTATATCACAGTGCCCTGGGGGGATGCCTTCTTTGGCTTCTTCATCTGAAAGAGACTTAGTGCAAGTGGAAATTACTATCTGGAACTTGATTTATATTGACATGGGACAAACGTCCATTGAAAATCCCTAAGGAAGATTGTCTACCAGGTGCCTGAAACCCTGTTATAATTACCTGAGGTTTCCAATCTCAGAATCAATATCTCAATACAAAAGCAGCAGATGGCAACATTTTGATGATTTTGTTGCAATTTTCTACTCCATCTCCTTTCCTTTCCAGTCCTGGTCCCATCATAGACTGGCACAGCATTTCCAAAGATATTTTTGGAAAGAAAGAGTTGCCTTGTCTTGCTTGCTAGTCGCACGTGTTATGCCAGCTGGAACATAGGGAATTTTGGTTAGAGAGCAGAATGTGGCCAGGAACAAAAACAAGAGGGTGGGTAGGAGGGAGAACAGAAGATTAGAAGCAGAGATGGAAGAGGAGTTAAAGTTTCGCTCTCACGAAGACTTCCTTTATTTTCCTGTTTTTCTAGCTAAAAAACAAGATAGAAGTCATTATGCCAGGGCAACTGCTGAGGTGTCACTGGGTTCAGTCAGTTCAGCCTTGCAGAGGATCTGAAGAGTCTACCCAGTGCTAGCAAGGTCCCACTGTGTAGAGCTGTGCTACCTGGGTTCAAGGTCCAGCTTCCCTACCTACTGATCATGTGTTCTTGAACAAGGTATTTAACCTCTCTAGGCTTTACTTTCTTTGTGAGTAAAGTGTGGAGAATAATGGTATAGACCACATGAGGTTGTTGTAAAGATTAATAAGATCATTGTGAAAAGTGTGCACTAAGTCACTGTGGGGTGTGAATGTTGTACAGGATCCAAGAGTGCAAAGATGACCTGACGGACGGGGGGAGATGGAGCGGTGGACAGGAGATTTCAATGTCATAATTTCAAAAGCAGTGCGTAGTTGGTGTGCACCTGTAGTCCCAACTGGAGGAGGCTGAGGTAGGAGAATTGCTTGAGCCCAGGAGTTCAAGGCCAGCTTAGGCAACATAGTCTCAAAAAGAAAAGAAGGAAGGGAGGGAGGCAGAGAAAAACTTCAAGTGACTTTGGACTCGGGCTGCCTAAGGTAGTCATGAATTCCAAAATCAAGGCACCCGAGTTTAAACTCACAAATTAAATGTACTTTGTAATCAACTAGGTCGCATTGGTAAACCTTCCATATAGAACTGCAGGTGAAGCCAAGAGTCAAGATGGCCTGGGTCTCTGGAGATTGGTAGAGGGTGGAGTAGTGCCGATTGTGATGATGTTGCATTACTTCAGACTAACCAAGAGAGGGGAACTCACCGAGTGTCTCTGTCTTCTCATTTGTCATGTGCATTCTTTGGAACAGGTTACTTCTGTTCTTAACTCATGGATGGGAATTATCCTCATTTTAAAAATAATAAAGTTGAGGCTCAAATAGGTAAAATAACTTGCCCGATGTGAACAGTGGTAGAGAGCTAATATAGCATGTGTGAGGTCCTGGGTTCAATCCCCAGCACCACAAAAAAAAAAAAAAAAAAAAAAAAAAACCCACGAAGTCAGCAATACAAGCTGTGACTAATGTGTTCAAATTCCCCTAACTTTCTAAGGAGCATTGATTATAGCCACTCTTCTTTGATGTTGGTTAAGCTCTAACAGATTTTTATCCTTATTATTTGCATCAGAAGTTCTGAAGTAAAGTGTTACTTTAGGACAATTCCATTAGGTGTAAATCCTAAGAAGAAATACTTCGTCAATTCACAGAGACCCCTTTTCTCCAATAGACCTTAGTTTATTTTTGTTTTGTAGTGCTGAGGATCAAACCCAGGGCCTCGTGCATGCTAGGCAAGTGCTCTACCAGTGAGCTGCATCCCAGCCCCAGAGTTTTAATAAAATATATATATATATATATATATATACACACACACACACATACATACATATATTTTATTACTGCCAGAGATGGCACAAGAGTTTCCAGGACTAGATACCACCAGGGTGTCATAGTCTCAACTGTGTTGAGTTCTGTCTTGTCATGGATTTCATTCACCATGTTATCTCTGATGCTAGAAGCCTTTTCAGGCAGTGTAACTTTCACAGAAGCTTATTGAGGGAGCTGTTCACTCTCCACTTCTCAAACCTTATTCAGAAAGAGTTTCCATGCTGTTTCATTCATTTCCCACAGGACAGGATGGAGCAGAAACAAAACTGAAGGGGACAAACAATAGGACAGCTTATCCTTTTTTGCATACTCTTACCAACAGAAAAGAGTGAGGAAACAGAAGGAAGAGTGGCCTGAGAGCCACATCAGCACTGCCAGAGATGGCACAAGGGTTTCCAGGACTAGACACCACCAGGGATGTCGCACATTTGGGTGGCTGGGTTCTGCCTCACATCCACTAGAGGGCGCTCTGCAATCTCACATGCCTTCCTTGTGGGGAGTATTTGACTTCTGAGCTCTGAACCTCAGCATCATCATCAGAATGGGGAGTAGTAAGGGCTAAATGTGACAACAAAGGTAAAGCTTCTAACACATGGTTTACTAACAAATGTTATTTTCTCCCCGTCACGCAAATAAGCAGCACTAGAGTATAAATATGTTCACCTGGTAAGACTTGTCAGCTGGCTGCTCAGGACTGCCGGACTTCTGGGTTCACAGCTTGTCTCCTTGTGACTCAGAGCCTGCTGGTCCAGAAAAGAATTCTGGACCCCTACCCTTCCCAAATTTCTGAACTCATACCCAATGTTGATGTTGTATATCAGAACATATCACAACCACACAATTAGAGAAGCAGCTTTGCAACACCTGGCTAGGAAAGGTGACTGGGGACTCCAGTTATGCAACATGGCAGACTGCACCTGCCACTCCATTGTCTCAGGCTTAAGGAGCAGCATGTCACACAGTAGAGGAAATACTGGTCTAGAAATTGAGCGCTGTAAATTCAATCCTCCCTTCTCCGTCTATCCCTTGAGCAGCCTTAAGCAAGTCATTTCATTTCACTGAGTCCCTGTTTCTGTGTTTATAAAATACAGTGTTGAATTCATTGTTAATCTATAGAAACTCTTCCAGTTTGGTGGTTACACAAAGATATTCCATTTCATCTGAGCCAGGCATGATCCAGGAATGATGATCCAGGAATTATATACATTATTTACAAATTTTATGTTGCATTTCTTTTTTAAAAACAAATGAGTTATATTGTTTTCAGAGGCTTTGGGAGACTAAATGCCCACTTGGCTAAATACCTGTTTTTCTATTGGCTTATTGAGATTTTTGTTCCATGGACCCTATAGGACCAGTTTGGTTAAGGAGACCAATTACCCAAGAGAGGGTAAACTTTTTTTTTTTTTTTTTTTTTTTTTAAGAGAGAGTGAGAGAGAGAGAGAGAGAGAATTTTAATATTTATTTTTTTAGTTTTTGGCGGACACAACATCTTTGTTTGTACGTGGTGCTGAGAATCGAACCCGGGCCGCACGCATGCCAGGCGAGCGCGCTACCACTTGAGCCACATCCCCAGCCCGAGAGGGTAACCTTTATCTCCAGACTTGAGCTTGACATTTTATGTGAGCCATATTTATATAATGCCATATGTATTGCCATATGTATGGCCCCAGGATGCCATATTTACTTGTCTACTACTTCCACTCCACCCCAACCTATTCATAATCTTTTTAACTCTAAAATATGAGAAATAGAGGAGAAATGCAAGGGTCTATGCCCTTTTCTATTCTCTGGAAACTTCACAATCCTTCTGAGTCTCACCGCTATTGACTAGAAGGCTGTGACCAGCTGGGTTTTTATGGCTGTCACTATGAAAGCTCAATGGACCAGAGATGACATTTACCCTCTTCTTTCAGCATTTTACGATTTAATCAAATGAGATTTCTGGGGTGTCTATGAAGGACAGTGAAAGAGTAACAAAGTCTGGTTTGCAAGGGGCTTTTTTTTTTTTTTTCTTCCAAATTAGTGCTCTGTTTCCTTAGTTGTTAGAGTAGAACTGAAGCCTCTTGGGTCCCTGGAAAGACTGGGGAATTTTGTGAGCTTGGTTAACTCTTGGAAAGTGCCTTGGCGAGGGAATGTGGGGCAGGGTGGGAATAATACACTTACCTCTGGACTTACAGAGAAGAAACAGAGAAGGATGCACTGAAAGATAGCTGAGGGAATGGTCTTTCCTAACAAGGTTTTGCTTTAATTTATGTTGTTTTTCTTCTCTGACAATGGGCATGTTTATTAATAACAGTTTAGAATATAGTACTTTAGAAAGCACTTGCTTATTTTAATCTGCACAGCCAGCTATGAGTTCAGCTGTGATGGTCATCTGAAATGCTAACTGTGGAGAAAGACTGAATGTTCGGGCTACAGCTCAAGCAGTAGCGCACTCGCCTGGCATGCGTGCGGCCCGGGTTTGATCCTCAGCACCACATACAGACAAAGATGTTGTATCCGCCGAAAACTAAAAAAAATAAATATTAAAAAATTCTCTCTCTCTCTCTCTCTCTCTCTCTCTCTCTCTCTCTCTCTCTCTTAAAAAAAAAAAAAAAAAAACTGAATGTTCATCCACTGGGTTCCCTAGCAACATGGCGCTTACCTGGTACAGACCAAGGCTTGAGATCCAGGATTGAGCCTCATGGACACAAAAGGGTCCCAGAACAAATCTGTATTAATCATGCTCCCAGAAATGGAAATATAAAAGTTGGATGCTCGTGGATTCATCCACAGGGAGAATACAGCTGTTGGGCCAACCAGAAGGCTTGACTCAGCCAATTGGAACATTCTCTACCAGTATGCTAATTGTTTCAGAAACCAAATTATAATCAGAAGGCCAATTTATTCACTTAAAGTGACAAATACAAATTTTAATGAATCAGACATTCATGTTGCCTATTCTGTCCTGACAGATAATCTTCATAGGAAACCAAATTATTAGATTTCTTGCTGATCAGGGAGCCTGAATAAGGGGCATTCTCCAATCCTAGGTGTGTCTTTCAGCAGAGGTAGCTGGAGACTCCCCACTTATAGAAGGGATACTTATGCCAAGAAACTACCACTTACCCCTGGCAAGCCAAGCCTTCCTTGCCCTGTGCTAGGCAGGGATAGGCACTGCCAATGTTAGGCTTGACAACTCTCCATGTTCTATGCTTCTGCTTTCCATGGTCCTTGTCCAAACAGGGGTACAATACAAATAATTAGTTTTCTGCTTACTTCCTGGGATTGCTCCCAAATGATCTCAATTGGAATTTTTGCAGTTCCAAAACTTGTTAGTCACATATTTACGAACAGTTTTTTCATTTCCTAGCACAGATGGCTAATTCAATTCACTAAGTATAGATTTTACTGGTTTAGCTCTTGAAAGTCTTGTGTTTGGTGTTTTGAGCAGGATGATACTTTCTTATATAAAAAGTTAGACGTGTATGGATGTGTGTGTTTCATAAATTTAGCAACAGAGGCCCACAATTGCTAAGAGCCTCATCCAGGGTCTGCGTGATTGACAGAACTGGAGTTCAGATTCAGTTCTTCTGAGTTCATTTTTGTTTGATGGGATGGATAAAGTTGTTTACCATTAGTACATTTCATTTTGATGCAAGAAAGGAAAATTGCTGTGTTCTGAAGAATTATTTTTTAAAGATGCTGATTTTTTTTTTTTTTCTTAAATGGCAATTGTGCTGATAGGTCATTGCATGAAGTATACAGTGGAGATGAAGAGATACACATGAAAAGGTCACTCAGATTTGGCTGCCTGCAGCAGGAGCCAAGAGGACCAGGCACACAGCAGCCAGAGATCTTAATCTGAGAGTTAATAGTACATGGATGTGTTTTGTTGCAGAATCTGAGTGTATCAGAGACAAGAGGGAAAATCCTCCACTATCAGGTGACTTTGCAAGAAGTGACAGGGAAGAAAATCACACTACAGAACATCACACGACACAACTTCTGGACCTGGGTTATTCCCAGAAATGGGATTTGGACTGTAGCTGTGTCTGCAGTCAATTCAAAAGGCAGTTCCCTGCCCACTCGCATTAATATAACAGACCTGTGTGGCTCAGGTAAGGTACCAAATTTTCTTTACTATTACCTGTGGGAAACTATGTCTTTCTTATCTCTTCTTTCCTGCAGGCCTGGCCTAGGGCCTGACATGAGTAGCCACAAGTTTAGGCTTTAAGTTAATGGCCGTCTCTTCCAATCAGCCTCTGAGTGGTTTGGACAAGTGAATTAGCACCTCTGCTCTTCAATTTCCTCCCCTCTAAAATAGGAATTCTATTAATGGTTGGGCAAGTCACTGGGAGACTCAATATATAGCAAGTGCTCAATAAATGTTAATTGAGGAAATATTAGTTACACTAAATTAAATGCTAACAATTTCCAATTAGACTAATATTTATAGAAGCAAAAATAATATATAATATTGTTTTATAAGAAATATTTTATACTTATGTTCAAAACATTTTAAAACAAATAATATTTAAATGAAGTTCTGACTGTAATGAAATTATGGTAAGATCTTGTTATGCTCCATCTCTTAATTACACAAATTTTAGTGTGTATCCAATTTTCTTCATCAAAAATCTCCCAACTTTATGTAGAGTCTCACACTTATAGTCATCTTCTCTGAAAATAATTTCTCAAGACAAAAATCCCATGATTTGCTAAAAAAATAGATACTTCTCAAGATGTGCTTGTAAAAGGATTTCATGTCAAGATTATTGGCCTAACTTCAAAAAAAAATGCCTACATAGAATAAAACTCGATAATTAGATCCTCTCTTAAAATTTACTGTAATAATTCTATGCATATGTAAGTCTAGCAATCATCATTTCAAAGAAGTTTCTACCAAAACATTATTTGATATAGACTGTTAAATCCTGATTACACATCTTTTCAGTCATGTAATGAAAACATAGGATAATGGTGTAGATGAAGATGACTAGAAGAAAATACAATTAGACACTGAAATAACCTTGAGTTGGCATGAGGCAGGAATCACTCTTAGGAGATAAGAACTATTCTTACAAAAGGCGTGACTACAGTGACTTATTTGTTCTCTCACATGAAAGGAGTTCAGAGATAGATAGTCCAGGGTGGTGTGAGAGCTTTGTGACATCAGGACTCTGGGCTCCTCTTTTTTACCCTCAGCCAAGCTTGGCTTTGATCCTCAAGATGGAATTGGTCCAAGATGGTTTCTAGAGCTCTAGCTGTTTCCCTGTAGGCAGCAGAAAGAAGAAAGAGAGAAGGGCTCAGACTCTCTCTTGAACTGTGCCCCATGTCACACAGCAGGGCTTGCCCCTGTTGGCCTTCATTGGTTACCTGGCTGTACCCAACTACAAAAGGGGACTCAGAGCTATCTTTTAGGCAGCAATGTTCTCTCATTAAATAAAATGAGGGGAAGGTGTTTAGTAGGCTATTGATCCTCTCTGCCTCATGTGGAAAGGCACCTAAAGCAGAAACCTTGAAGGAAAAAGCAGATCAACCAGAGGAAAAAACACTTTGACTTTAATGCATAGGACGAAAAAAATTTTTTAAAGATACTGTAAATAAAATTCAGCAAGTAAATAGCAACTGAATAAAAATACATACCACATTTTTAGCATAAAGAGAGTTGATATCTATATATTTTTTAAATATCTATAGCTAGGTAGATATCTATATATCTATATATATTTTTTTCAAATATATAAGCTATCAGGGCTGAGGCAGGAGAATTTCAAGTTCAAGGCCAGCTTCAGCAGCTTAGTGAGGCCCTACGCAACTTAGTAAGACCCTGTCTCAAATTAAAAAAAACAAAATTTTTTAAAAAGGGACAGGATGTGGCTTAGTGGTAAAGTACCCCTTTGTTTAATACCTGGTACCAAAAAAATAAAATAAATAAAAGGAGCCAATAAAGATATGAAAATATGTATAGTTTAACTAGCAATCAATGAGAGGAAAATCTTGAGGAACCAGCTGGGTGTGGTGACACATGCCTGTAATGCCTGTAATCCCAGTGACTCGAGAGCTGAAGCAGCAAGATCACAAGTTCAAGTCCAATTTCAACAATTTAGAGAGGCCCGAAGCAATTTAGTGAGACTCTGTCTCAAAATTAAAAAGGACTAGAGATGTAACTGAGGGTAAAACACCCCTGGGTACCAAACAAACAAGAAAATCATGAGAAACCAAATCAGACTGACAGAGTGAACAGAATCAGTGTATCCTGTCTTGGTGAGATATAGGGAACAGGTACTCTTATATGCTATTGATAGGTGTGTAAAGTGATTCAACATTCCGGAAAGCAACTCAACCATATATAATGAAATTTAAATATGAACATATTTCTTGACCAGCAAATAACCAGATAAGTGTTTAAAATGTAAGTACAAAGACATTTGTGGGAAAATTGTTTGAAGTAGCAAAACACTATAAATGACCTAGATGTATAATAGTAGAGAATGAACTGGTTAAATACACCTTGATGCTTATCTACCTTAATTCCACAAAAGCAATAAAGTAATACTGTAACTATATTTGGGGGGATGGGTGAATACCACTGAGCACTTGACCACTGAGCTACATCTCCAGCCCTATTTTGTATTTTATTTAGAGACAGGGTCTTGCTGAGTAGCTTAGCACCTCACTTTTGCAGAGGCTGGCTTTGAACTCACGATCCTCCTGTCTTAGCCTCTCCAGTCACTGTGATTACAGGAGTGTGCCACCATACCCAGCTTAACTATATTTTTATTGACATGGAAAGATGCACATTGTAAGTGACCAAGGAGATTTTCAAAAGTATACATAAAATAATGCCACTTAAAATGTATATTTACATGAGTATATAACTTTTGCATAGTAAAAGTAAAATCTAATAGAAAATAAGAAAATGCTCACAGAGGGTCATCCTTGCATCATGGGATTACAGGTGACTTTTTTTCCCTTTTACTTTTTATATTTAATTTTTTTTCCCTTCCATGGGTAAGTATTGCTCATGCAATTTTAAAAGTCAATGCTGTGATACTGAACTGATGTTTTCAAAATGTAATATATATTAGAATACCTTACTTTCCAAATCTCATTGCAGATGATCCTTGAGGTTATAAACCTGATAAATGTAATGGTCCCATTCTAGTGTCCTTATTGAAATTTGGTGACAACTTCCCAAAGTGACACATTTCCTCATGTTAGAGTGCACCTCTACTTTATTCCCTCAACAGTCATTTACTGAGTATATATTATATAAGGTAAATTAAATCCATCCACAGGTAAAAAAGACACCAATGCAGGGTCGAGGTCCTCAAGGTACCTCAAGTAGAAGAAGAGATGGATGTAAACACAAGCTAAACTGTACTCAGTATAAGTGTGAGGTCGGAGCCATGAACAGGAGTGCTAGAGACAGAACTGAAGAGGCAAATTGGTGTTAGCCAGGTAAATGAGCTCAGGTGTGCAGGTGTGAGCGTTTTTATAAAGTGAAAATTGAGCAAGCTTTAAGTTTAAAAGAAGAACTAGCAGTGGGGGAGAATAAATAAAATTTATTTAATATTGCAGAGACCTAGTGCCTGTGCTCAAGAGCTCCTGAAATTATAGGAGTCAGAGGTTGGTACATTCATAAATGGGCCTAGCAGTTAGAGCAACAGCCCACCTCCTCATGAAAAGCAGTGCTTGCCATAAAAGCACTGACAGGTTCTGGGGGTGCCGTCCATGAATCAGGAATCTGGGAACAGGTGCGTCACTACTGGGTCTCTAGACTACAGTTTTAGCCCTGAAACTTCCTAAACTTACCTGGAGAACCATGAGCTACAGTTAAGCTTTTGTTCCTCTCCCCAAAGGAAAAGAACAACTCTGCCAATCAATCCAAGACAATAAAACATACTCCCTAATGGAAAACCAAAATAGGCAGTAACAATAATATTTTAAAGCCCAATAAAAATAGTTGATAAAACCTAATGCCTCTTGTTGACAAGATAAAGAGATAGATAAACCTCTGATCAAATCAACTGGATGAAAGAGAGAGAGGGAGAGGGGCAAACAAAACATTGGTAAACATATTTTCCCCTGGCAAACTTTACAATCTAGATGAGATTAATAACATTGTGAAAAATGCAAAATGTTAAAATTAGCACCAGAAGAAACTTTTTAAAAGTTAACTGTAGCCAGGTACTGTGGTGCATGCCTGTAGCTGAGGCTGGAGGATCATGAGGTTGAGGCCAGCCTGGGTAACATAGCAACTTCCAATCTTAAATAAATAAATAAACAAATAACCAGGAAAAAAAACCAACCAAACAAACCCTGAACTATAATCCTTTAAAATGTTATTGTAACCATTTAAAATGTTGAAATAAGATTTAAAAACTTATTTGTACCTCCATGCTCTCAAAATAAAAAATAAATAAATAAAACCCAGGCCCAACTGTTTTATAACTGGACCCCCCAAAAAACTCCTATGTTATTCAAGTTGTTACAGAAAATAGAAAATAAGGAAAGCTGTTCAACCTATTTTATGGGGCTAATTTAATTTTAATAGTAAAAACAGATAAAGACCAAAAACAGATAAAGACGGTACAAGAGAAATTTTTGGCTAGATCACTTGTCAACATTGACACATTGATGCATAACCTAAATGAATTATTAGCAACTTGAATCCAATACATGTATTAAAAATTCATGCCAATAATTCCAGTTTCCAGTAGATCATATAAAACACTTAGAAGTCATTACTCTTTCCTAGCACAGGTAAAAAGATGAACAAACTGAAAAAAAAATCAACAATTATTTGATCCACCAGAGAAATCAAGTCACAGAAGGAATCACTGTCCCCAGAATTGAAAAGAGAGACAGGGAAACACCTAAGGGAGGTGGGAGGGACTGAGAGGCATTTTCACAGTTCACAGTACAGGGACACAGGCTCACTAACAGACTGAGACCTAATCACAGGTCTACAGAATGCTTCCCTGCTCTATATCTTTCCACCTTACTAAATGTCCACTCATGCAGTTTCATCTACTTGGCACATTATATGTGCCCTTCATCAAAAAAAAAAAAAAAAAAAAAAAAATACAAGACATACTAAAATACACAAACAAAAGCAAAACCACAGTTTTGAGAAGAGCAAACATCAGAATCTGACTTGGATACAGCACAGATGGTGGATTTATCAGACCTGGAATTTAAAACAACTATGATTATTAATATACTAAATATTTTAATGGATAAAGGAGAAAACACACAAGAAGAGATCAATAATATAATCAGACAGATGGAAATTCTAAGAGAGAATCAAAAAGAAATGTTAGAGATCAAAAACACAGTAGTCAAAACGAAAGATATCTTTGGACTTATTAGTACACAGGACATGACTGAGGAAGGAATCTCTTAATGTGAAGATATTACATTAGAAACTTCTAATCTGAACAGTAAATTTTTAAAAAACACTAAAAAAAAGCTAACAAGCAAAAAAACAAAACAAACAAAAAAAAAAAAAAACACATTACACAAAAACAATGGAATGGCTATAAAATGTGTAAGATACCCCAAATAATAAAAATACTAGAAGGGGAAAAAAGAACCAAATACATATTGAAAATGCAATGATGAAAAATTTTCAAGTTATGTCAGAAATCAAACATGTATAAAAGAACACCAAATAGGATAAATGCTTTAAGAAACAAAGACAGAATTAGGGATGTAGCTCAGTTGGTAGAGTGCCTGACTCACATGCCCAAGACCCTGGGTTCAATACCCAGCACCACAAAAAAAGAAAGAAAGAAAGAAAGAACCCATCACAACTTATATCTAGGCATATCATTAGAACTGCAGAATATTTAAAATAAGATTTGGAAAAAGCCAGCAGGGGAAAATCCTTACTTATAGGGACACAAATCTAAGAATCACATCAAACTTCTAAGAAATCACGTAAGCAAGAAGAAAGTAAAATATCAAAAAGTATTGAGAGGAGGCAGGGGAACCCAACAACCTAAAATTATGAACCCTGTAAAATTATCCATCAAAATTGAAGAAGAAATAAGATTTTGGAATGTTCTTTTTCTTCAAACAATTGAAGGAATTTGTAACCAGTAGACCTGCCTTTGCAAGAAAGGCTAAATGAAGTTCTTCAGAAAGAAGAAAAGTTGTTTAAAGTAGAAACTGAAATTTACATTTTTTTTTAAAGGAAGAACATCAGAGAAGGAATAAGTAATGGTAGAATTCAAACTTTATTCTTATTTTTAATTGATACTTACCTCTTTATTCAAAATAACAGTAGCAACAATTTATTATTTTGTGTGTGTGTGTGTATGTGTGTGTGTGTGTGTGTGTGCTTATGCATGTTTATATGTAAGTAAAATGAACGGCAGCAATAAGACAGGTGACAGAGAAGGAATTAGGATTATTTTGTTGTTATAAGGTACTTGCACTATCCTCAAAGCAGTATAGTGTTATTTGAAAGTGAACTTGAATTAGTTCTAAATGTACATTGCAAACAATAGGGCAAGCACTAAATATAGTTTAAAAAGAAGTATAATGGATATATTCTAAAATGAAAGCATATAAAATAATTGGTAAAAACCATAAAAGTCTGGAAAACAAGAAAGGAACAAACTACAAGGGTGAAAGGTAGGAAAGAGTAGCAAATATGGTAGATATTAATCCAACCATATCAATAATCACTTTGAACATCGATGACATAAATGCTCCCATTAAAAAACAGAGATTATTACAGTGAATTAAAAACGAGACTGAGTTGGTGGTTTTTTTGTTTTGTCCACAGGAAACCCTTTTAACGTAGACATATGTACCTTAAAGGTAAAGAGATGGCAAAAGATATACCATGTTAAAACCAATCAAAAGAAAGCTGGAGTAGCTGTATTAGCACATTGCAGAGCAAAGAAGTTATCAGTGACAAAGGGGGCATGACAGAATGATAAGGAGTCAGTTTTCCAAGAAGACAAAACAATCCTTAAGGCGTATAAGCCCAACAACAGGGAATCAAAATACATGAGGCAAAAACTGATAGAACTGCATGGAGATATTTAAATCCACTATTATAGCTGTAGACTTAACACCTGATCAGCAGAAATGGAAGATCCTGAAGACAGAAAGCCACCAAGGACATAGTTGACCTCAACAATACCACCAGTCAACCAAATATAATGGACATCTATAGGCTACTTCATTTAACAACAGTGGAATACATATTCTTCTCATGTTCATATTTACTAAGATAGACCAAATTCTGGCCATCCCATGTATCTTCATGAATTTTAAAAAGTATAAATCACACAATGTCTGCTGTCAGACCACAATGAAATTAAACTAGAAGTCAATTACAAAAAGATAACTGTAAAATTCAAAATACTTGGGGATTAAACAAAATAATTCTAAATAACATGTGTCAAAGAAAAATCTCAAGAGAAACTTAAAAATATTTTCAACTAAATGAGAATGAAAATAAAAATGAAAACACAATTTAACAAAATTTATGGGATAAGGTGAAAGCATAGAGGAAAATGTATAGCATTAAAAGCATTTATTAGAAAAAAAAAAAGAAAGATCTAAAATTGATCTTCTACACTTCCACTTTAGGAAATTAGAAAAAGGGAAACTGGAGGAGTAAGCTGGGCACTATAGTCAGAATGGCAATTAACAAGAATACAAGCAACAATAAATGTTGCTAAGGATGTAGGGGGAAAGGTACACTCAAGCATTGCAGGTGGGACTGCAAATTGGTGCAACCACTTTGGAAAGCAGTGTGGAGACTTCTTTAAAAACTTGGAATGGAACCATCATTTGACCCAGTTATCCCACTCCTTGGCTTATACCCAAAGGACTTAAAGTCAGCATACTACACTGATGCAGCCACATCAATGTTTGTAGCAGCTCAATTCACAATAGCTAAACTATGGAACCAACATAGGTGCCGTTCAACAGGTGAATGGTTAAAGAAAATGTGTTATATATGCACAATGGACTATTACCATATGGATTCAGCCATAAAGGAGAATGAAATTATGTCATTTGCTGACAAATGGATGGAACTAGAGACCATTATGCTAAGTGAAATAAGCCAATCCTAAAAAAACCAAAGGCTGAATGTTCTTTCTGATATGCAGATGCTAACTGACAATAAATGGGGCCAATAGCGGGGGGATTGGAGGTTCACTGGATTAGACAAAGGGGAACAAAGGGAAGGGAGAAGGTATGGGAACAGGGAACATAGTAGAATGAATCAATTACACGACAAATGTAACTCCACATCATGTTCAAGAATGGGAAGTTATACTCCATGTATGTATGAAATATCAAAATACATTCTACTGTCATGTATAACTAAAAAGAACAAATAAAAAATTAAAGATTAAGCTGGTAGTAAGCAAAGAAAGAGAAAAAATATCAACAAAACTAGAAGCTAGTACTTTGGAAAGATCAATAAAAGTAATGAATCTGTAGCCAGAACAAATAAAACTGTGGGGTATATACAAATTAACAATTTCAGAAATAAAAGGGGATTTTCACTATCAATCTCATCAATATCAAAGGATGACAAGTGATGAGAAAGGCATAGACCTTAACTATTCATAAAAATCAGCTTGAAGTGCACCATAGACTTAATTGTAGAAGGAAAACTATATCCAGGCATGGTGGCTCATGCCTGTAATCCAGCAGCTTAGGAGGCTGAGACAGGAGGATCAGGAGTTCAAAGCCAGCCTCAGCAACTTATCAAGACCCTAAGCAACTCAACCCTATCTCTAAATAAAATACAAAGAAAGGCTGGGGATGTGGCTCAGTGGTAAACACCCCTGGGTTCCATCCTAGTACCGAAAAAGAAAAAAAAAAAAAAAAGCTCAAAATCATATATCATTAGAAATTTGCAAATTAAAGCAATAATAAATATCACTGCACACCTGTTGGAAAAAAACAAAGATGCTGAAACATGAAATGTCAGCAATGTTGTGGAGCAACAAAGACCTACTCATTACTGATGGGAATGCAAAATGGTACAGACTCTTTGAAAGATAGTTCGCAGTTGCTTACAAAACTAAACCTTGTTATCATATGATTCAATGATCATACTTTTTAGTATTTCCCCAAATGAATTAAAAACTTATGTCCACAAAAATATCTGCATGTGAATGTTTACAGCAGTTTTGTTCCTAACTTCCCAAACTTGGAAGAAACCAAGATACATTTGGTAGGTGAATGGAGAAATAAATAAATAGTGGTACTTCTAGACAATTAACTATTATTCTATAGTTAAAAAATTCTCAAGCCAGGAGAAGATATGGAGGAACCCTAAATATCTGTTACTGAGTCATATTAGTCTGTTTTCCATTGCTGTAACAAAAACACCTGAGGCTAGATATATACAAAGGAAAAGAGATTATTTAGCTCACAGTTTTGAAGATTTGCTCATCTATGATGAGGGCCACCTTGGCTCTGTCACAATGATAACATTGTGAAGGGGGCACATATAAGGGGAGGATCACATGGCAAGAAAGGAAGCCAGAGGGTGATCTGGGGTCAGGCTTGGTCTTTTATAACAACTCACTCTTGTGAGAATTAACTCTGTCCTGGAAACCAGCATTATCTCTGGCAAAGGCAGGACCTGCAATGACCTAACCATCTACCACTAGACCCCACCCCTAAAGGTCATCGCCTCTCAATACTGCCACACTAGGGACCAAGCCTCCAGCATGTGAACTTTTGGGGGACAAGCCACATCCAAATCATGACATAAATGAAAGAAACAAATTTGAAAAGGCTCTCTGCTGTGTGATTCCAACTATGTGATATTCTGGAAAAGGCAAAACTATGCAGAAAGTAAAAAGATCAGTTGTTGCAAAAGTTGTGGGGGAGGGAAGATAAATACGTGTAACACAGACAGTTTTTAGTGCCGGGAAATAATTCTAAATGAGGCTGTGATAAAGAATACATGTCATTATGCATTTGTCAAAGCCCATGGGATTTATAATACCAAAAGCGAAGTCTTAATGTAGACTATGGACTTTGGACGATAACGATGTGTCAATGTATGTTTGACATTTGCAACAAACAGACTCCTCCCATCCCAGAGCTGGAGAGAGAAGGTGGCTGTTGGAGGGGTGGGAAGTAGATGAGAAATCCTATTCTGCTCATTTTTATTGTGAACCTAAAACTGTTGCTAAAATTCACTTAAAAAAAAAAAAAAAAAAAAGGAAAGAAATGGGGCTGGGGTTGTAGCTCAGTGGTAGAGTACTCGCCTAGTATGCATAAGGCACTGGGTTCGATCCTCAGCACCACACAAATATAAAATAAAGATATTGTGTCCACCTAAAATTAAAAAAATACTTAAAAGGCTCTTGTTCTTATAAAAAAAAAAGAGAGAGAGAGAGAGAGGAAGAAAGAAAAGTACAGAATGATCAAGTAGGGTTAATCCCAGGAATACGGGATGGTTAATAATAGAAAAATATGTCAATGTAATTTATCACATTAATACCCCAAAAAAAGGATATGCTATTACCAGATGTAGAAGATGTATTTAGTTAAAAAAGCCTTTAGTGAGCTGGGAGCGTAGCTCAGCAGCAGTGTACTTGCCTGTCATGTACAAGATCCTGGGTTCAGATCCTAGCACCATAAACCAAGCAAAACCATCAATTGTAAATTAACAGGATTTTTTTGTAAAAATAAAGGCTCTTTAAAAACTATGAATAAAACATTTTAGCTTTTTAAAAGATTCTCTACCAAAAGCTTGAGGATACCTCATCTTGATGAAGAGATAAAGGCATACCTGTAATCCCAGCTACCTGGGAAGCTGAGGCAGGAGGTTGCACGTTCAAGGCCAGTCAGGGCAACACAGTGAGACCCTGTCTCAAATAACAAAGCTGGGATGGGGTTGTGGCTCAGTGGTAGAGCACTTACCTGGCATGTATGAGACACTGGGTTAGATTCTCAGCACTGCATATAAATAAGTAAATAAAATAAAGGTCCATCAACAGCTAAAAAAAAAAAAAAATTAAAAAAATAACAAAGGGCTTGGGATATAGCTCAGTGGTAAAGTGATTATCTAGGTTGTACAAGGCCTTGGATTAAATCCCAGTATTACCAAAAAAGAAAAATAAGAGGTACAAGCACATTCTCTTTAAAATTAGCAACAACATAAAAACAAAGAAGGAAACGAGATTTAATAAGAGGGTTTGAAGGAAGTGATATCTTAAGTGTGCAGCTAATAAGATTATTTACACGTAACATTCAGCAAGGCCAGGAAACAAATTATTAACGCTAATTAGAGAGTGTAGCAAGTTTGCCAGAAATAAGAATAACACACACAGGTCATTAATAGTAGAAAAAGTAATGGAAAATAAAATGCCACTTAAATAACAAACTAAAAGTATAAAGTGTCTAGGAATTAAGCTAATGAAGAATATACAAACACTTTAAGAAGGAATTTTTAGGGCTGGGATTGTGGCTCAGTGGTAGAGCGCTTGTCTAGCATGCGGGAGGCACTGGGTTTGATCCTGGCACCACATAAGAATAAACAAGGGTGTTGTGTCCATCTACAACTAAAAAAAAAAAGAAGGAATTTTTAAAACTCCATTAAAAGATATCAAAGAAAGGGAGGGTATGGTATCCTGAGCCTAAAGTCCCAGCTACATGGATGGTAGGGACGAGAGAATCAGGAGTTCAAGGCCACCCTGGGCAACACACGGACAACGGAGTAAGACCATATCTAAACACACACACACACAACACACACACACATCAGAGGAGATCTGAATAACTTCATCAAAATAGTATATTTATAAATGGAATGATTTAATATTTTAACAGTATCAAGTCTCCCTAAATTAAACTATAACTTAGTGTTTGATAAGTATCATTTTTCCAAATGATATTTGGAAAAATTAACTCATTGTGTAGAATAAATAATAAAGTAGAGCTGGGCTATAGCTCAATTGTAGAGCACCAATCTAGAAAGCACAAGGCCCTGGGTTCAATTCCCAACACTGCAAAGTAAATAAATATAATAATAAATAATAATAATAATAATAAATATATTTATTCCCTTTAAAAATATAACCCCTTGGCCCAGCAGCTCAGGAGGCTGAGACAGGAGGATTATAAGTTCAAATCCAGCCTCAGCAACTTCAAGGTGCTAAGCAACTCAGTGAGACCCTGTCTCTAAATAAAATACAAAACAGGGGTGGGGATGTGGCTCAGTGGTCGAGTACCCCTGAGTTCAATCCCTGGTACCAGAAAATAAATAAATAAATAATCCCTTGGATGGATTTGAACTAAAAGTCTCAATGTAAAAAGATAAAACTAAAAAAAAAAAAAAAAAAAAAGATAATAAAAGCCAAGAGGGCAAAACATAGCTGAGTATATTCATTACTGTAGAGGGGAGGATTTTATAAATAAGACTCAAAATTCAAAATGCCCAAACCATGGATAAATTTGCCAACATCAATGTAACTATATATGTGCGACAAACACAATGTAAAGTTATCAGAAAATTGATAGACTGGAGTAAAAGTGTTGAAAACCGACAAATGAATAATACTTAGAACATAAAAGCTATTTCTGCCAATCAGAGAAAACAGGAAACTCAACAGAAAAAAATGAGTGACATTTATGAATAGGCAGTTAAAGAAGGACAAAGTTGAACAGTGAGTAATCGGTGAAGAAAAGCTCAGCTTCACAAAAAATCAGAAAAATGAAAAGAACACCATCAAGTATTATTTTACACATTTCAAGTTGGCAAAAATTAGGAAATCCAAAAATATCAAGGGTTGATGGAAGAATGAGAACCCTCATGTTAATCTTGTTGGAGCATCAAATGACTATTTTATTTATTTACATATATATAATTTGTTTGTTTGTTTTTGTGGAGCTGGGAGTCAAATCCAGGGCCTTTGTACACGCTGGGCAAGTGCACTACCACTGAGCTAAATCCCCAACTCAACTGGCTATTTTACGGATTGACCTCAATTCACTTAGTATTAAGTGAAATTATATGTGAATTAACTCTACAGCTGTGCACAAATATCCAGAAATGCACAGCTGCACAAGAGGTCATGTAAGAGATCCTTTCCTACATCCCTGTCTGTACTGGCCAAGAGCTGGAAGGAACCTCCAGCTGGTCACTTGGAGACTGGACAAGGAAAGGGTTTAGGCAGCTGTTTGAAGGAAAGAGCTGGATTTCCATATAGCAGCATAATAGATATGTCCGAGAAACATAATGTTGAGTGAAAACACATTAGAAAAAGCCTTAGATGAAAGAGCTCTCAATAATCTAATATGTTCATGAAAACACAACACACAAGCACAAATCCACACTAATTTTCAAGGACACATCTAGAGTCATATGGTATTACATCCCCTAGAGTAGGCACTTGGGGCACACACAGGAGTGGAAAGAGGAATGAAGCACAAGGAGGATAATAACTCTACAAATAATTCCACGCCATCTTTGCAAGAGCTGGCAGTGCTAATTCTCCACAGTCTGAGAAGTAGAGAGACCCTAAATCTGCGGTGCTGAAGTCCTTAAAGAGAGATTGGGCAGGGCGTGGTGGCCTGTAATGCACATGCCTGTAACCCCAGCAGCTCAGGAGACTGAGGCAGGAGCATCAAGAGTTCAAAGCCAGCAACTTAGCAAGGCCCTAAGCAACTTAGCAAGACTTTGTTCAAAATAAAATATAAAAGGAGATGGGGATGTGGCTCACTGGTTGAGTGCCCCTGAGTTCAATCCCTGGTACTCCCCGCCAAAAAGAGCAAGAGATTGGTTCTTCCTAAAACTTGGCTGAGATGAGCTGTTGTGTTTTTCTACCTTTATCTATTCTGATTTTGTCCCGCTTCTTTTTCCCCTCTAAAGGATTGCTGGCTCCTCACCAGGTCTCTGCATATTCGGAGGATGTAGATGGCATTGTGGTGACCTGGCAGGCCCCCGAGAAAGCTGCCTCAGTCGTTCAGCAGTACGTGGTGGAATGGAGGGCGCTCCATCTCGTGGGCAGCACACAACCTCCTCCAAGCTGGCTGTGGGTGCCCCCCTACAATATGTCAGCTCTGATTTCAGGTACTGAATTGCTGACTTTCACCTTAGCAAGCTACCAAGTTCACATTTGTTTGGGGAAGCTACAGACCAGGATCCAGAACCTTGCCTTCAATGACATGATAACCCAAGGTGACAATGGACAGTGACAACCTAAGTCCATCAAGAAAGCACAGCAGAATATACCACTAGAATCATAAAAGGTCAATGTGTTGACTAAAACAACCCTGATATTTATGGAAAAATCATACCCCTAGCACAGTGCCTAAGAAGATGAACGTACTTGAACCCAACAATTATGCTAAGAGCTAAGCTGACAGTGTGTCAGTGTGATAGGTTATCTTTACCTTTGAATTTTTTTTTTTTTTTTTTTGGTAGAAAAAGGAAAAAGAAGGTTTATTGCTTTGCTAGCAAAGGAGAAACACAGGGACTCCTATCCCAAATGCTGTGATTCTGCCCATCAGCAGGAACCGGGGGTTTTTAAAGAGGTGATTCAAAGGCTACATTCCACATGTTCTCTGTTGGAGTTAAAATCCACTTGTTAATTTGGGAGACAGTCATTTCCGAGATCTTCTGATACTATCCCCCAAATCTGGATTACTTCATTCCTAGGATGGGTGAGTGCTCAAGGACAGATAGCTCTGTCTAGGATGGGGAAGAAATTCCTTTGGAAATTTGTTCAACTCAAAACAATCATGCAGATGAACAGTCATTATTTTGAATCCATCATACAGATGAGAAAGGGGATCTTTCATTTCCTATTCTGCTACTTATCATTGCTGTGATAATAAATCCAGAATTGTCTGTATGGTAACGGGTGTCCCTATTCCTCAAGTTCTGAATGTGTCAGTAGTTAGAATCAAGTGAGAGAAAACATCTGAAAATATATTTACATGTTTGGACAGAACTTGGTTAATTAGTTATTTCAAGTACAGCCTAGTGATTTTAAGTTCTGGGTCTGCAGCTACACTACCTGGGTCTGAGTCTTGGCTCATGTCACAAATAGCTGTGTGATCTAGGGCAAATTACTTAACTTGTGTGCCTCAGTTTCCTCATCTGAAAAATAAGTACAGTATTACTTCATTGGATTGTTGTGAGAGCTAACTGAATTAACATGGAAAATGTTTTGAATGGGGCCCGACATACATTAAGTACACAATAATTTAGCTATCATAATGTTATTACTAAATGTTCAGACCTAAGAGTTTAATAGGTCTGCAGGCTCTAAATCCCATATTTTCATTGCACCATGACAATCATTACACCTTCTAGGAGGATGTTATACACCCTTCTTAAGGACCCAAGATTTGTATGATAAAATAAACAGGGCACAGACTATGATGATATATGAGCTGGTTCTTAACTGTGTGCCCCTTTTATAGTCTGGCTGCCTAGATTTCTAGTAGGTTAAGTTTTAATCACCACCCTTAAAGAGGGTGGTGATTAAAACTTAATCTACTAGATATAACCCAGCAAGCTTCCAGAGGAAGGTAGCAAGTCATTAGGAGACTAAAACTTCAAATCCATTTAGGTATGTGGGTGGGGGGGGAAAGGGCTGGTTGATGGCATGGCTGTTGCTTCTTTTAAACAAGTATGGGCATAAAATAGGGGTGCCTGAAGTCTCAGTTACTCAGGTGGCTGAGCCAGGAGGACCACTTGAGCCCAGGAGTTGGAGGCTAACCTAGACACCATAGTGAGGCTCTGTCTCAAAAAAACAAAACAAAAAGTGTTTTTCTTTTACTGTCCCTGGAGAACAAGCCTAAATCCCAAATGGAAATTAAAAAAAGACAGGTATCAATTTTGAGAAGCAACTTTGATGGTCTCTAATAGGACAATCAATTACCTCTCAAGACAACATCCCAAGTTTTTGCAGTAGAACCAATTCTCTTTCAGGACTGTTCTGCCCATCAAATCAGACAGAACCGTGGATAGAAAAAGCATTCACTGAACTGTGAAATTGTAAGCAGTTATTACAAACTATATCAGGACTCACCATGGTGGACAGTTTGAACTATTTGCCCTATAGTTCCTTCTTTGGAAATCCTCTGATTCTTTACAAACACCATGAAATAGATGACAATACAGAATGTTTTATGCACTTAGTAAGATAAGTGTTGTTAAGCTCTTTAGAATTATGCACTTGAGCAAAATCAACATACTAATGAGTAAAATGACTTTATTAAAATATTTTTGCTGCTTGGAAACACTTGTTTAGCTATCAGTTTATGTCGATGTAAGATTCTAGAAATATACACTTGAAATATTAAGTAACTTATACTTGCCATGAATTTTAATGGGCCTTCTCCAGTCGGTAAGATCCCCCATTGTCATTGGTCGAACACCAACCTGTTCCCAGTTTCTGACTGGGGCCAGAGTTGAGTGTTCAGAATACAATCTGATGCCTAGACTGTAGGTTGGTGGGGCCAAAGCTGAGTGAAAATGCTTCTGACCATGTGAACATTCCTTTTACAAATATACACCAGTACAGTGTCTGGAAATGGGGGCCGGGCTGGTCTTACATCTAGATGAATTGGTTCCCTCTTCTGCCTGCTCCCATCTTACTTTCTCTTCTCTCACACTTGAGAGGTAAAATTAGCTTTCTGCGGAAAAACCACTTAAGAGATGGCTTTTAAACATGGACCGGGGCCTTTGCTCAAGGGCACCAGGTGTGTATGAATGTGTGGAAGTGGTGGGGTCACACTATAGCAAGGAAATTAAAAGAAGACAGGGGGTGGGACTAAATGAAGGTCTTAGGAGTAGGGACTTTTTCCATTGAAGGTTCTTAAAATGTGGGGCAGATGTGATTAGGGAACGTTCATACAGAATCAGTCAGAAAAATTGAACAGAACCAGGGAACAAGCCTTGCTGGAGTTCTACTGTCTTTGGAAAGGGTAACACAGCTGAGTTATGGAGCCCCATGTTTTCCTTCCTCCACTAAGGGTGGCCCATTCACAACATCTGATGTGGCAGTTCCCAAGGCTGCTCCCCTGACTCAGCATGGAACCTGGACCCTAGTGAGCTCTTCTGGAATTACCAGATCTCCATCTGGCACACTCATTGGCACCTTCCATGACTAAGGGTAGAACAGCCAGGCACTGGGAGCAGAAAGCCATAACAGAACCTTCCCAGATGAAATATGATTCTAGGTATGGGGTGAGGGGGCCACTATCCTCTGTGGCCCTTTGAACTTCTTGGTCTGGATGCCACCCACAGATAATCTTTGGATTATGGGGACAAAGGCTGGCAAGGGTTCTTTTCTCCATTTCATTTGGTTCACAAATTGGAATTGGAAATCGCCCATGACGTGCTTTCCAATTTGTGATCTCTTCTGACAGGACTGGTTGCTTTGTGTGCTGCCTGCTTACTGGAACATTTAAGGGACAATGGATTTTTATAAAAACACATCCAATTTAGTAAATTATTCTATCATGTAAAATTCCTCTGCTCCCCCAAAGAAGACCTTGAACTTCAATCAATTGTCAGTGTAAGGGACTCTAGCAACCTATCAGCAGAGCATTAAGCAATATTGGAGAGTTCTTACTTTGACCTCCTGCTACTATAGTTACCTAGCAGGGATTATCTCTCTTTTTCCTTTCAAATTTCATTTGGAATTTGAAGATATATCATGGGCAGAATATATAGGAGCAAGGGTTTTTGTTTGTTTCTTTGTTTGTTTCTTGTTTTTTTTTTTTTTTTTTTTTTTTTTTTTTTTTACAGGCAGGAGAACTCTTGAGATTAGTGAAAATAGGAGTTTGGGGAAGGAAGAGGAACTTGCCAATAAGCTTCGTGACTGACAGTAAAGGGCAGTGTGGCTCTTTAAAAGCTGGGAAGGAGCATTAGCATTCCTGGGACTCATCCAAATCTCCAGGCTGTGAAGCAACTTGGAGACCTAAGTGGAACAAGGGAGGGAAGGCCAGGCAGGAGCAAGGGGTCGGGTTGCACTGAGAGTGCCCTGGTTAGTCATCCCCACTGTGCCATCTGGAGCCACCCTCTCAGATCCTGATAAGCATCATGGAATTAGAAAAGCTACTCAGGTGCTGTGCCTGCAAAATGCCGGCCTCATTTTCTTGTAAACAACTTCTTTGTAGAAGTCAGAGGTTTTTTCCTTCAAGGTGAGTTGTTAGTTTGTTTTGCCCCTGACATGTACACCCTCCCCAGGTCAGTCTGCGTGTGTTTGTATTCCTTTTTGTAATCTGAATAGATTTGTCTCCTTAGTCATGACAATCCTGTTTGTATGAAGAGACAGGTTGGTTGGTTGATTTGTTTCACTCTTGGAAGTTGGGAGCATTGATTTCTAAAAGCGGGCATCATGGCAAATAGGATGCTGAGAATTTGTAACTCAGGTCATCTCTTTATTCTCAGTCCAGACTGTCCTTGAACCATCTTCAGACTAAGGCAAGAAATGCCCTGGATGAAGATATTAAAATGGCTCCCTGAGTGACCCACCAGGCACAGCACACCTATTCTAAGAACTCCCTTTTCCTTGCAGAGAATATAAAGCCCTACGTCTGTTATGAGATCCGAGTGCATGCCCTGTCCAGGGATCAAGGAGGATGCAGCTCCATCCGGGGTAGCTCCAAGTACAAAGGTGAGCCTTGGGACCTTTTGCCAAATTTCACTTCACTTTTGGATTTGGAGGGTGACAGAAGTCTCCTATGTCCTTCTTTCCAGCACCACTGAAAGGCCCCCACATCAATGCCATCATGGAGGAAAAGGGAAACATCTTAATTTCATGGAACCACATTCCAGTCCAGGAGCAAATGGGCTGCATCCTCCACTACAGGATATACTGGAAGGAGAGGGACTTAAGCTCCCAGCCAGGGCTCTGTGGTAAGTGTGAGGATTATGTGCTGTGGGGTCTCCTGTTTGGATGTGGGGAAAACACAAGTTTGGGCATGTGTGTATCCACACACAGTGCTAGCACCATGCCTGGTGCCTGGTAAGGACTCCATAAGTATTTGTGCAATGAATTCAATTAAGACAAAAGTCATCCTGTGCCAAGCAAATTGTAAGACTACAGAAATGAAGTAAACTAGGTTCTCAAGGTGCCTGTTCATAGGCAGGGAGAGCATTTCAAAAAGCAATCCAGGCCTCTTAATACTAACTCTGTAGGCCCTGAGGTTTGTGAACAACACGTTTGGAGAACTCTTTTTTTTTTGTACCAGGGATTGCACCCAGAGGTGCTTAACCACTGACCCATATCACCAACATTTATTTTTATGTTTTACTTTGAGACAGGGTCTTGCTAATTTGCTTAGAGCTTCACTAAGTTGCTGATGCTGGCTTTGAACTCACAATTCTCCTGCCTCATTCTCCCAAGTGGCTGGGATTACAGGTGTACACCATTTTATCCGGCAACATTTGGAGAATTTGTAAATCCTCATATTTGCAATTGCCACCAAAGCACATTACTTTCTCCTTAAAATGAATAAATTACAATACTGTAAGCCTTTATGACCCATAATCATTCTGTAACTATAAAGCCAAAGCAATTAAAATAAATTCTGGCTGCAGCATTATCTCAAATGATTTCATGAAACACTACTCATTCATGTAACTGTTTTAAGTCACTTCCAAGATTTGATGTTCCAATCTTTGATTTAATCAGAGCTTTTCTTCCCCCCCCCCCCCTTGGCTTCTTCATTTCATAAACAATTGGCTTTCTTTCAGGAGCATTTATCATAAAGAAAGAACATTTTTATTCGTTCATGAGCATTATTAGGCCCAAGAAAAATGTAACAAAGCTATCCTGAGAGGTAGATGACAGAAGCCTACCTACAGGAGTGACTTTTTCCTAAGGGATTGTCTTATCTCTTGATCTTAGAAGATCTGCAGTATTGCTTCTCTAAAAGCTACTTACTTTTTATTATATAAATATATGTGCACATGTTAAAAAGTTCAAATAGTTCAGAAAGATATAAAATGAAAATTCTCCCTTTCTTTGCATTTGAATTGTTAGCAGTTCTTTGTTCTTAAAAAAAAAGTAATGCAAATACAAGAATTTATTTAGAATCTATTCTATATTTTGATCTACACTTTGCTTTACCATTCAATAATACATACTACAGATCTTTTTTAACAGCACCATAATATTCCACTATAAAATCTTACAGTCATTTGCTTATCTAATCCACCATTGATAAACAGAATATATCACCAAACAGAACTGCTTCCCACTGACCCCTCAGGGTGTCAGTTCTGAAATACATCCCAAGAGGTGACCCCAAGTGGTCAATTGACTTCTTCATGGGCCACATGGAATTCTTAATGTGAAATTTGACCCCAAAAGCTATTTTCATTTTGACGGAGTTTACAACCATGGTCAGTTGGCTCTTGAAGCCATTCTTATAGATATCGAAGGAAATATCTATCTTATTTTGCTGCAAATTGGATGAACCTAAAGTCTATGTAAGATTATTTTAAAAAGGGAAGAGAGCAAATTCAATTCATTGTTCCATTTCATAACCATTTTAGGTTATACTTTTACTTAATTTACTAAACACTTATTGATGATGTTCCCTTCAGAGATGTCAGTGGGGAGAGAGAGGGAAAGAGATATGCAATATAACTGCTATAATTGAGAACTGACAATAGCTTATTGCATTTGGCAAATAGAAATCATTTGTGAATTCATGAGAGTAGTTTCTGGACAGCAGTAGTAGGTAGAGGAGACAGGAGGAAAACACCAGCAAAGAGGAGCATCACAATAGAAAGCAAGGGTGGTACTCTGAGGAGCAAGAGGCTCCATCTCCCTTATCTTGGCACCATTAACCAGGCCGCAGTCCTAAGGCACATGCAAGTGTTAGGAGCCCAAAGCAAAAGGATGCTTAGTCCTCCTGGACAGGAAAGGGGAGGAAGAACTGGGCCTAAGCTGTCTGCATGTTATTAATCCCACAGGAGATTCTGGTACACAGCCTTTCCCACTTAGGATCCGTTACACTTCACTACCACTGAATGGTCCCTGCTAATAGACTCCAAGAGTTCAAGGGCAGAAGTCATGGCAATTTTCTCACCACTGTCATCTCTACCTAGAATACACCCAGATACACAGTAGGTGCTTAATTAAAATGGTATTTCTTGGATAACAAATGGGTGAACACTTCCCCATCCTCTATTACACACAGTGAGGATCCTTAGGTAAAAACTTATTTCCAGGAACAATGCAGCTATTTTACCTGGTCCACTTGACTCTCCTACCCACTGCCTTTCTGTTGATTGACAACTATCACATCTTTGCTAAACTGTTGCCTTTATTACTGATCAATCTGAGTCTAAGGTTTCGCATGGCTGAAGCTTTACTGGCCCACTTTATCCCTGCCAGGGATCACAGCCCAGAGGCAGCAGAACCAGTCTTTCCTGCTTGACTCCTGTCTCCCATTACACAACTCAGCCTATTCTGCCAACCAAACTGCTGACTCCACCACCTTCTTCTCTGTTCCCCCATAGAGTTGCTATTTTTGTTTTTCAAATATACATGTGTGAATAAACTTTATAAGCCATGCAAACCATACAGATCCCATCCCTTCTGTTCCAACATCTCATTTCACTCCTAGAGCTCAGGATACCCTCACACAGTTGGATGGTTGTCTCCCCAATGCCTGCTGATGTTTTGGTGCAGAAAGATGAGCGGAAGCTCTTTCTAAAATTAATCTTTTAATCTTCTGATTTAGGAATAGGGAAAGGGTTTGTGTGTGTGTGTGTGTGTGTGTGTGTGTGTGAGAGAGAGAGAGAGAGAGAGAATTAGAGTTCAATCATAATACAGTTTAATTCTATGCAAGCAATTTCACCAAGCTACTAGTAGACTTGGGAATTTTCCACAAGATACTTTTCCCAACAGGATGTAAAATATAAAAGTCACTCTGAGAGTCACAGCTGTGAAATGATCTGCTCAGGCCTCGGCACTTTGGGTTGAATGGAAAGGACACACAGGGCTCCATCTTGCTAGCTACCCATGAAAATCAGGACTGTGGAAGGCATCATTTTTTTCCTTTAGATGGTGAACTCTGTGAGGTTGGTTCTGTGCTCTGTATGGTCAGTGCCTTGCCAGCCAGTCAACAAATACCCACGAGTGTTGAAATCATTGCAGCATGCGGAGCGTCTTCAGATTTGCCCAGGAGTTTGTGAGCCAGTTTGTGACAGTCCTAGTTTTCACTTCCACCCCCACAGGCACCGGCATCTGAATGTGCCAGCCTCTCCTTCTGCTCCAGCGCTGGCCTTAAGGTTACACACCTCCCCAGCTTTTGAGAGTTCACCCCAAAACCCTCACCCTGCAGAACACTGGAGATGACTGCCTGCTTTCTAAAAGCTACCAACACTCATGTTTCTTGGGGGAGAAAAACAGCATGGGTGCATTGCTCAGAAAACAAAATCTTCCCTGCAGAGAAACTGCAGGGGTGTTGAGAGCATAAGGAATTAGAAATCTGGGCGTACAGCTACCATATCTAACCTCAGTACAATTGCTCTAGTTGTTAATGATTGATTTCATGACAAACTGAAGCAGACCGTCATGTTAAGCCCTGTAAGCTCAGGACCCAGAGCCTACAAAAATGTACGAAATCACAATTTTAAAATGTTAAGTAAATGTCTATTCTATCTTTTGTGAGTACTGGGGATTGAATACCGGGGTGCTTCACCACTGAGCTACATGCTCAGTCGTTTATTTTTTTAACTTTTTATTTGTTAGAAGGTCTTGCTAAATTGCTGACCTCAAACTTGTGATACTCCTGCCTCAGTCTCCCAAATTTGCTGAGATTACAGGCATGTGCTACCACACCTGCTGGGTTTCTGTTCTGGAGACTAAAAGTCTCAGAGGTCACTCCAGTTGAACTGGGCTGACTGGGCTGCGCAAAATAACCACACAAGAGACACAAATACCTTTTTGTTTGGGGTCACAGTGACGGCTCCTCTAACCTTAAGGGTCCACAGGAGGAGACAGCGAGAGCACACGCTGACCCTTATTGAGGAGAAGCTATTCAAATGAGGTAAGGGGTCAGGTTTCAGGGGGCTGAGTCTATCTTCAGGGGGCTGAGTCTATCTTCATGATGTCCACTGTCATCAGGTTGACTGACACCTGGGTAGGCCACACCCAAGGACACCGTAAGAGAAAGGGATACACACACAAGGTACTTCCATGGAAGATTCTATCCTAAACAGGGCAAGGAGTTGGTTATATTACAAAGGAACAGGTGAGCATAGCTTCACCCATGGGGCTGTAGCAAGACACACCCATGCACTAGACCCCGACCCTCGAACCCAAGAAGGGTGGGGAAAGCTCTGCCACATTTCTGTGACCGAGTGCCTCAGCACCCAGCCGGGGAGTGTGACTCAGTCACATGCAAGGTTGGTCTCCCACAACACCTATTTCATTAATTGCTAAATGTAGCTGCTTTAAAAATTCCCTTTTCTTGAAAACAATTTGTATACTTACTTTTCTCCTTTAGAATTCTCAAATGTACCTGATAAATGCCAGAAACACTAAAAATTACTACAGCTAAATTATTTCAAAGACAAAAAATGGCAAAAAAAAAAAAAATGTGTAAGATTTTCCACACAAGAAAAGGTAATATTTAGTTTGTTTGGTACACTATGGAGTGAGACTTTCATAAATAACAATTATAGGCTCTACTAAAATATTAAGCCCTGATGAATTAGGACAATTTTAAAATGGCAATGTATTTTTCCCTTTTAAATTAAATGAAGCATTAAACAATAAAAATGAGTGAAAGCCCACACTGAACAATTTCCTTTAATACATGCTTTTCTTCTTTCATTTGCCTTTCAGAAATTCCTTATAGCCTCTCCCAAAATTCACATCTAATAAACAGCCTGCAGCCCAGAGTGACATATATCCTGTGGATGACAGCTCTGACGGCAGCTGGTGAAAGTTCCCAGGGAAATGAAATGGAATTTTCTCCACGAGGTAAGAGATGACTTTAAAGATGGTGAGTCCACCCTGTATTCTTACAAGTGTACACTCCCACTGCATGCCACATCGAAAACATCAAAATTTCCTTAATTCTGTAATTCCTTTCTTGCTGCCATACCTTTTCACTTGCTGTTGCCTCCAAACAGGAGTGCCCTCTCCCTCCACTGTCTGCTTAGACAGTGTCAATTCATTTTCCAAAACTCAGCAGAAATATTTCCTCCTCCAGGAAGCATTCTCAAAAGCACCTCGATCTTCCCTTCCCTTTACCCGTACTCAGATTTCTCCTTCCAGTAGGCAGGGATTGACATCTGTTTATCTCTGAACTCAAGGTCTAGAGTGGTCCCTAATACATATTCACTAAACATCTGTTCAAAGGAAGAAAGTCACATGAGCAATAACAGTAGCACTTTTTGCATATGAGGTAGTTGTTATGTAATAGTCATTCTGAAAAGTGCTGTACTGTAACAAAGTACCATAAACTGAGTGCTTCAACCAACAGAAATGTATTGTCTCACAGTTCTAGAGGCAAAAAGTCCAAGATCAAGGGGTCAGCAGGGTGTGTTCCATCTGGGGGCTGTGGGAGGGGATCTGTGCTTGGCCTTTCAGAGCTTACCAGAAGCTCTGAAACTACCAGAGTTTACAGACCATCACTGATGTTCATTGGCCTGTAGATCTCTGCTTTCATCTTGTATTCTCCCTGTGCCCAATTTTCCTCCTTTTTATAAGGACACCAGTCATTGGATTAAGGGCTCACCCTTCTAGTACTTACCTTAACTAGTAATATCTGCAGTGGCTCTATTTTCAAATAAGATCACGTTTTCAGGTAGGACTTCAACTATGAAGTTTAAGGGTAAACAATTCAAATTATAATACATACATAATTTATTCTTACCAAACTTACATGGCTATACATGGCCCATATTTACAAACACTTAATATGAAATATATTTTAAAATGTGAGGGAATTGTACTAGTGAGAGAACTAAGATGTAGAAAGATTATCCAACACCACAGAGATGGTAAGTGGCAGAACTACAAACGAAACTCAGATCTTAGTTCCTTCAGTTAAATTTGAGTGTTTGAGTAAGTGACCCAGCTAACATGGGTTTTTCTCCACCTGCTAAGTCACACTGTTCTCTCTGGCAGCGCTCATTTGCTTCTACTCTAAGCGTACAACAAGCTGTTCTTGCTTTATGACATACAGCATAGAGTTGATCATTTCAGGACTTTGTTGTTCTGTCAGGAAATTCTCCTTCGGAAAACTATCAAGCCTTCTTCTCATCTTCCTAGTTCTCCTATGAATGATGAGGTGTGAATAATTAATGTGGACTAAAGACCCATCATCTCTCTATTGGTGGTTTCTCCTAACTTGTCCCATCAGCCCAGAAAGGAAGGCAGATGATGAAGAAATGGCAGATCATGCAGATTGTGTTGGGTAGAGAAAGGCTGCCTCCTTAACTCCCGAATTCAGCCTTGTTAGCACATGGCCTAAGGGAACTCTGCCTCTGCTCCTGTGGCTCCTTCTTTCTCCTACCCCTTGCTGACATTCCATCTCTGGTTGCAATTCATCAGTAGTTCTCTAGGAGCCATTAAGCTAGAATTCAAATTTCTTGGTCACCAGGTCCTATCTGGTCCTGTTAGCCATCTAGCTCTATCCTTTGCGATACATCTCATCATTCCTATGATAAAGTAAGACCAGACTACCTGTATCTGCTTGAAAGTGCTGCAAGACTTCGCCTGTTTCCTGGTCTGGTCTGGCCTTAACTTGTCCACTTAGCTGATTCCTATTCATCTTCTAAATTCTAAACTTTTGACATCATGCCATTTTCAAAACCCTCCTCAGCTCCCGCAGTGAGGCAGTTTCCTCTGTTGTTCTCTGCTACACTGCCCATGAATACTGTGAATGCACATATCCCATGACATTATAAGTTGATGGCTTACATGTTTATACAGCTGTCTTCTGTACTGTATTCACAACTTTGTAAGACAGCAGAGACCATGTTCTATTCATCTTTGCATCTCAGCACCTACTAAGGCCTGATACGTAGTTAGTACTCAGTAAATGTTGGGTGAATTAATAAATAATTTCAATAGATAGTGAAATGCTCTCATTCTTTTCATAGGAAGGAACAAGCATAATTTCAAAGATTCTCAGATAGATAGAGGGCTTATCCAATGGTTTGGTAAAATTAGTAGCTACCATTTCTTGAAGGCCTCGGATATTCAATATATTTCCATATGCTTTAAATACACCATCTCTAATCTTCATAACCACCTGGAAGGTAGACATCATCATTCACATTTTACACATCAAGTAACTGAGGTCTGCAGATCACACATCTGTTAGTAGCAGAGCTGGATTAAAACTTGGAGCTCCTTTTTCCCTAACCAAATGCAAAAAAATGGCTTGACCTTGTTCCTGAGCCCAATCGCCCAAGAGCTGTGAGTAGGGCCCAGAGAATTCACACAAAAAGTAAAGTTCTATTTATAGGTCAGTATTTTGAAATGTTCATTGAAAATAACCATAATAGGATTTTCTAACTTTTCAGGTAAGGCCAGTTGGAACATGTTTGTGACGCCAAGCATTTGCATTGCCATCATCATGGTGGGTGTTTTCTCAGTACGGTACTTCCGGCAAAAGTGAGTTGGTTATACCTATTTGGTAAATGTAGTTTTTAAATAATAAATCTGTTACTGCTATGGGTCAGGCAAACAGACATACTCATACATTGCTGGTGGCAGAATAAATTAATTCACCGTTTTTAGACAACAGTATGTGTTGAGTTTTAAAAAGTGTACTATGCCCTAGCAATTCCTACCTAGGTATTTATATTTAAATATATCATAGATATGTGCAGATAGTTAGTGGAAATTGTTTACTGAAATATTGTTCATAAATAAAATATTTAAATAACCTAACTTCCCACTCTAATGGGATTGTTTAACTAAATCACAACATATTGCATATTATAACATATTATGCATCCATTACAGATGATTTAGAAGCTGAGCATGGTGGCACACACCTGTAGTCCCAGCTACTCTGGAGGCTGAAATGGGAGAATCATTTGAGCCCACAGATAGACCAGCCTGAGTAACATACCAAGATCCCATATTTAAAAAAAAAAAAAAAGATGATATAGAAGAAAATTAAATGCTATTTGTTATATTATACTTTTTAAAGCAGTTTGCAAGACAAATATACATATATTAATTTCTTAGAAATAGTGCATACATACACACATACATATGAAAGATATATAACTTGGTCATACATAATATAAAAGTCAAAATATGCAGGGCATGATGACACATGCCTGTAATCCCAATTACTTAGGAGGCCAAGTCAAAAAGATTACAAATTCAAGACCAGCCTGGGAAACTCATTAAGACCCTGTTTTTAAATAAATAAATAAATAAAATGGACTGGGTGCATAGTTCAGTGGTAGAGCACCATTGGGTTCAATTCCCAGTATCACATACACACACTTTCTCCCCCAGGTTAAAGAAATAAGCTTAAGTAAAGGGCTAATATGGTGGCTCCAGTCACCAGGGACCTAGCCATCTTCTGTTTTTCTGCTACACTGTCCTGATGTAACTTCCATCCTCAAGTTCACCTCATGGTCCAGTAGTTGGCATCATAACTAGAAAGTGGTCTTTAAGTTGGGTGTACTGCTAGCCCATTAAATGAGGGTACTCTTCCTAGGAGATAGGGGAAAATAGATGGTGGGAGGCAATTAATGTTCTACCCCAAAGATATATAACACAATATTAACAGAGGTTGTATCTGAGAATAAAATCAAAGGTAATTTTAGTTTTGTTTTTTTTATTTAACTCTAATTTCTGAAATTCCTTTAGTAAACATACATTATTTTGAAAGAAAAATATTTAGTTTGTTGTTTGATACAAAGCTTTCTTCAAATCCCAAGTAAAGAAATAGAAATAGAAATAGTCAAACTAAAACTAGCTCAACATCATTGTGCTAGCCATTGAACTTCTCTGGAAGGCTTTAGTTTATTGAAGATCTAATGTGTGATAAATATGTCAAAGCAGTGCTCTCTTAGGTATACTTTGAAAAAATTTAACGCAAAAATCAACTAGGATCACATATAGGCTCTTCATGGAAATAGTAGATATCAGGGTGAAGGCTAAACTGCTGTTTTAAAAAAATCAGGAAAACTCAACTACAGTGTTTTAATTTTAATTATTCCTTCCATATACCAGTTCTTAGGAAAATCATCCAGGCTGGCAGCCAGCTCTGTTCCAGTCACTTGGGAACCTAATTTTCTTCCATCTTATTGGCCAACCATTCCTTGGCTATTGCCCTCAGTCACCTCTATACCAGACTACAGATACCAGTGATCATATTTCTTTGGAGAAAAACACTTTTCTTTGTGTCACATGACAATATCTCTCACTTTATAATAAAAAATTATAGAGACCTTTCTTTGTCAAATTCATTAAAGCTATATCTTTGAAAATGTTTCATACTGGTCTTAAATTTTTCAAAAAATAGGCAAAATATTTAAGTCACATGCAATTATAAGTTTTTTTTGGAGTTTTTTTTCCTTCCATATCATTAAAGACCTGTATTTCTTCTGATCACCAAGTACAAACATTGCTAACATACTTAAGTTCAAGCTATTTATACCTTATTGTATCCTGAGTATTTTTTTTAACTTTTAGTGTAGTAATTTATTAATCATCTTAAATTCTTTGTAAATATTTGATTAGCTCAATAATAAGTTCCCAAAGGATACAGGATCAGGTACCCTTACTTGCTGTTCTATCCCCAGCATGAAGCACTATGATGATCACATATTTAGGAGCTTATTCAATGTTTGTTGAATACATACATGACTGGATAGTGAGAGATTGCTAAAAATCACATTGAGGAAAAATTTCATAGTTTATTTAGCAACCCCTAAGTGGCTGTATGGTGACTCTTTATCATCGATCTGAATTTCACAGGAAACTACTCCATTATCTTTGTCCTTGAGGGTTTATATTTTACTCTTTGCATACTAAAGCAACCCCCACACCAAAACCACTACACTGGAAACCTGTGTTTCCTTGCCATTGTATGTGCTTAACCAAATGTCATTGTTTTCTCATCTATAGGGCATTTGTTCTCCTTTCATTACTCAAACCTCAGTGGTGTAGCAGAGACATTCCAGACCCAGCAAACAGCACTTGGGCCAAGAAATACCCCATCATGGAGGTAAGGTATAAAGTCTCAGTAGTCAGTCAATGGGTTGCTAGTGATGACCACATCTAAGTTTCCTATTGTAGTTACAAGGAACTCTGAGATCCTATGGGTAAGCTGGTGTCACTCAAGCCGAGTTACCACTGTTATGTCTGTTTTCTTCCTGAACTGAAGAGCAACCTATGCAACAAAACACTAAAAGAACCATAGTGTTCTATTCCTCTATAGGTCTTACATTCCCTTCCTCAACTCATCTTATTTCAAAAGAAAAAAGAAATATATTTTTTTCCATTTGCTGAATACTAGTCTGAGCACTGACTCATCCAAATTCAAGATAATTGAAGCTTTTGACTTTCCCAATCCTGACTGAACATAGAACAGATAAATAAAAACAATACTATTTTGGTTTTGGCAGGAAGCCAGTAAGCTATTCCATTGTGCAAAGAAATGGTTTTAAAGGAGAGGTTGCTCAGCTGGCAGGTGAGAGGGCCAAGGGCAGTGAAGGGAGCTGCCACTGTTGCTCAGTAAAAGGAGGTGAGAACAGCTCACAGGGCAGGATGGGCCATTGTTAGTGGAAGGCCTGGAAATAGAAGGCATCTGTATTATGGAGCAAGACTGTGCATTTAAGAGGAGCAATAGGTGAGGGAAGGAACATGCCAATATCCTTCCCATTGCCCAGGGTATTGACAGTCCCAGACTCGACCCTTCTCAGACCTTACTTAAGCCCATCTTCTCCAAGATTCTTTTCTTTAATAAGCCAGTGCCGCCTTCTGTCATCCATACCCTTCCTCAGCCAGAAGCCCATTACTACCAGACTCTGCTTTGGGAAGGAGCTGATCCCAGCTATCTCTGCTTTAGGAATTCAAGTCACTGCAGTTTAGTGCCTTTGGAATCTGGCCAGAGGTCAGCTTCTGCCACTACAATGTGTGAGACTCTTGGACAAGTTACTCTACTATCCCAGCCTAGCTTCATCCTCTGTACAATAGGAATAAACAATACCTCCTTTGTATACTGTTGAGAGGACTAAATAATGTGAAGCACAAAGGTCATACAAAGCAAAGATCATTTACTCTCCTCCTGGGAAAACACATATTTTATGACTCCTCTCTATCAAAGGATTTGTCCCTGTTAAGTCACAACAGTGATAATGATAGAAATATGTATACAAACATTTATAAATATAATGTACCATATATAATTATACTATGTTATATATTCAGTGTATTTATATATAGTATAGTATATATCATTTATTTATACATTATATATAATATATATTTTAAAAATGTATACTATATAGCACATATATTTATTCTACTATAACAATATATAATAGCAATAAACATTTCATATGTATTTCTATATCATATATATGAATTTCTATAACATATTCAATGTGTATTTCTAATAATATATAATTTATATATTATATACATTATATATAATATCTAAATATGAATACTGTATACTACATATAGTATACTACATAATATGTAAGCATACTGTATATAGAATTTACTTACATGAATTTATATAATATATATTTATATATTACTTTCTATGTGCCAGGCACTTTTTAAATTATTATTATTATTATTATTATTATCTAAGTTGCTTATAGCCTCACTAAGTTGCTGTGGCTGGTTTTGAATTTGTGATCCTCCTGCCTAAGCCTCCCAAGACAGGCACTTTTAAAACATTGTATACATTAACATTTAATCCACATAGAGTTTTAAGAGGTTGTGCTAAACTGGGCTCAGTAGCCCATGACTGTAATCTCTACTTGGGAGACTAAGGAAGGAAAATATCAAGTTTGAGATCAGCCTCAGCAACTTAGTGAGACCTGTCCCAAAATAAAATAATAAAATAAATTGGGGATGTAGCTCAGTGGTACAGTACCCCCAGGTTCAATCCCTAGTACTATTAAAAAATAAATAAATAAAAAGAGGTTGTGCTATTATTATCCTCATTTTTCAAATGAGGAAAATGAGGCACAGAGAAAGAATCAAGTAACTAGGCAATACTAGTTAGCTAATAGAGGATGATACTAGATTCACATACAAGCAATATGTGCTGTCCACCATCACACTGTACATCCCAACAGAGCTTTAAGCATAGGGTGAGGGGAGTGTTTCTATTGGCCCAAACCTCTGAGCTGAGCAGACTAGCCCTCACTTGGTGGCAATCTTGCGATGACCCATGGAAACACTCTATAGCCATGAGGCCTTAGAAGGATGTCCCTGCTGGTGTTACAGGGATTCAAGTGCCAGGAGTTGAAACAGATGAAGTTGAAATTCTCTTCCAATGCTGAGATTTCAAGGTGTTAAAAGCCTAAAACAGCATAGGGGAAGTAGCTCTGGGTCAGTTGCAGACAACTGCCTTCAAACTGTAGCTTTAGCATCAGGACCTCTGCCTGCCTATGCACAGGTAATATAGGGGATACAGAGTCATAAGCTTATAACAAATGCTAAGAAAAATGTGTACAGTGTTAGAGAAAGTAAAGTAGGAAGAAGGTAAAGAAAGGATACAAATGCCCAAAGTTGTGTAGCATAAGTCCACTCATTGCAGCATTATAAGTAAAAGCAAAAAAAAAGGATATGTGTGTCTAAAATTCTTTGACATCCTTGAAAGCAAAAACAGTGGTCTAAAGTGAGTTCTAATCTGTATGAAAGGAAGGAAATTTTTATACATACCTATATGCCTGCAATAGGTATATAGAATATTTCTGGAAGCCTATATATAATATATAGGAAACCAATAATGGCAGTTGCATCTAGGGGAGAATGTTGGAAGTATGAGGGCCATTTTATTTTCATTAAATATTCCTTTTGAACCTAAAAAAAAAAGTTTTAGAAAACTATGCTCATATATTTATTTGCAAAAATAACCAGTGAAGCTGGGCGCAGTGGTGCATGCCTATAATCCCAGTGGCTGGGTAGGCTGAGACAGGAAAATTGTGAGTTCAAAACCAGCCTTAGCATTGGTGAGGCACTTAGCAACTTAGTGAGACCCCATTTTTAAGTAGAATACAAAATAGGGCTGGAGATGTGGCTCAGTGGTTGAGTGCCCCTGAATTCAATCCCTAGTACCCCCTGCCTAAAAAAAAAAAAAAAAAAAAAAAAAAAAATGAAATTAGAAACTTTTAAAACTTTAGGTAGCTTAAACATGGCATCCAAGAGGAAAACCTTGAAGCAGCCTCAGAATGCCATATGGCTTGACCCTTGAAGTGGGTAGACTATTTTTAAGGAGTCATATTGCCCTCCTGGTGCCTGCTGAAGGCAGACTACAGAAATACAAGGGAGTGTTTTTCACTTCCACAAAATGTGCTTTGAGCTCTCAGGCCTCACATCCCCCTACCAGTTCTTATGTGAGTGAAAAAAATCATGTGCCTTAAAGCTCTGAAGGAAAAGGCCAAATTATAAAAGGGATCATTGGGATGGTATCCAGCTTGTAAAAGCTTAAAATAGTATCCATGAGGTTCCTGGACCAATGAAGGCTTAAAGAGGCCTTCCCCTCCACGGCTTGGCCCAAGGGCCTACTCTGTGAAAGCTCTGAGGAGCAACTTCTCTGAGTATTGCCAAGGATTTAATGGAGGCAAAATGAACACCTCACCTTGTGAAAACAACCAGCCCTTTCCACACCCTGCCTAATCTCTCCCACATCTGTGGTAGCAGCACTTTGGCAGCTCTGCTTCCCACAGCTGCCAGCTATGTTCCAAGCCAGATCAACATTCCAAGGCCAGTTTGGGTAGTGAGCAGAGGAGACTTCTAAAAGAAACACACACGTGCCTCTTCTAGCTCTTGTGAGGGACCTTCATGGAAACCTAACAGCCCCATCACTCACTTTCTTGATCTTTGCCAAGCACAAGGCAAAGGTGGCAACATCAGAGGCCAATAGATAAATTGTATTCTCTTACACAATTTGTCATTTGACAAATGAGAAAACTGAGGCCCAGACAGGTTGATCAAGTTTATCCAGGACAGTTGTTGGAGTTGGGACTAGTCCTCAGGGTTTGCCCTGTCCCAAGGCTATTTTTATTTTTTGTCATTCTACTCCTCCTTTAATACATGGTCCCTATCAGCAAAACGCTTGCAGACATGTAAAAGGAGGAAGAAAAAAGTGGTAGTACAAAGCATCATGTGTCAAGAAACTAACTTGTGGTTTCCTCACTCATGTAGGAATCCTATAAAAGGAATGGCCAATAGGGTTTCATGGAAAGGGAAAGGGCCAAGAGAGCACAGCGGAGCAAATATTAGCAGGGCGAAGTGTCTTGGTAGCACTACAAGAATGTCTTAAGTAAGTCTGGACCATGGCTGAAGGAGCAGCCTGAGAAGGGAAACAGGGAGAAGCAGAGGAAGAAGCAGGAACTCATGGTTAGGCTGAAGTGTGTATATGTAAATAATTGGAACTCTGCTTTAGAAAAATTGGGCAGTTCATGTGTAGGATACTTTTTAGGATGTAAAGAGAGTTCAAATAAAGCCTGGTAAAAGAAATATTTGTGAAGTGCCTAGGACTTGGATTCAGGAATGGGCAGAGAGTTCAGAAAGGAAAGAGATATGACACTGAAGAGCTAGTAACCAACAGGATACTTAGAAAGAGAAATTCATAATTACTTATGAAAATTGTTTGCTAATTTTTATCTGTTACAAAAAAAAAAAATTAGCTAAAGGAAAAAAGAACAGAAAACTTCCAGAAGAGCTATTCAAGTGGTCTTTCTTGAAAGCAGATCTGACAAGGATATTATCTTGCCTGACCAATGTTAACTGCTTTCAGTAGTTCCATCAAAGACCAAACCCTTTAAGCATCCCTTACAAAGTCCTCCATGATGTAACCCTCTCCTATTTCCAAAGCCTCAGTTTTCCAATAAGAAGAAATAACTAGCAGGTTCCAGAATATGTCAGTCCTCTTTGCCCACCACTTCATCCTTGGGACATACTCCACATCTCTCAGAACTCAGCTCTAGCATCACTTCAGTCACAACCCCTTGACAGAAAATAGGCTCAACCTTTCCTTTGTACTCACTGGCCCTGGAGGAAAACAGGTAGGATAGCTCAATTCCCATTAGAAGAAACAGCCAGGCTGAAGGCTGATCCAGGTAGTAACTCATTCACTGGAGGTTGAGGGAGAAGTCCCTGGCTCCTGCCTACCTGACCAATGTTAACTGCTTTGCTTTCCTTACCTCTGAAAATTAAGGGTCTACAGTGTTCCACTTGGGGCTGAGGCAGTCCAGGTTGTGAGGCCTCTGAGAACCCTATATAGCAATAAGAGCTGCTTCTTCATTCCTTCTCCCAGGAGAAGACACAGCTGCCCTTGGACAAGCTCCAGATGTTCTGGTCCACTCCTGAAGAGCCTGAGCCGCTGGTCATCAATGAAGTTCTCCATCAAATGACTCCAGTCTTCAGACACCCCCATTGCCTCAAGTGGCCAGTAAGGGGACAAGGAGTCCAAGGTTACTTTACCTCTAAGGAAGACACAGTGTACAGTGCCTCTAGCCCTTTACCTTCCAGAGCTCTCAAAGCTGAGACAAGACAGCTAGTGGATCTGTATAAGGTGCTGGAGAGCAAGGACACTGGCTCAAAGGCAGGAAAAATAACCAGCCCTTTGACAGTTCTCCCAGGGGACTACCTTCCCAGCCAAGAGGGCTACTTACCCTCCAATATTGATGATCTCCCTTCACATGAGGTTCCTCTCGCTGACCAATTTGAAGAACTGGAGCCTCAGCACATCTCACTTTCTGTTTTCATGTCAAGTTCCCTTCACCCACTCAACTTCTCCTGTGGTGAAAAGCTGACTCTAGATCAGTTAAAGATGGGGTGTGACTCCCTCATTCTCTAAATGGTAAGGCTCCAAGCCTGAAAAGTCTGTGTCCTTAATCAGCACAGCATGCCCCATTTACCCAGCTCTTACTCCAGTTGTCATAATCCTTGGTAGCATCAGTTCTGGCTGCAGCTAGAGGGTGGTCCTGCCAGTTTTCTTCAAAGCCTTAAGGTTACATGTGGACCTAGAATTCCCGACCTGAGTTCCTGACAACTGTCTTGGCTATGCTAATAAGAAAGGGAAAAGGGGGAAAGGAGTGGAAACCAAACTCTCAGTAGGAATTTGAGTCCAAAGGATCATTCAAGCGCCTACTATTTATAAAACACCACCAGGCTTTATCCTCTATATCAGTTGGAAATGTTTTTTTTTTTTTTTTGCCAACATGGTCCATACAGTATACACTAGCTACGTTGACTGTTAACCACCTGAACTGTCTAGTGTGACTTAAGAACTGATTTTTTTTTTGGGGGGGGGTACTGAGGATTGAACCCAGGACCTTGTGCATGCAAGGCAAGCACTCTACCAACTAAGCTATATCCCCAGCCCATTTTGATTATAATCAAACAACTATATGTGGCTAGTGGCTACTGCTTGGATAGTACAACTCTAGATGGTGAATACACTAATGAGAATTATAAGGAGCCTTCAAAACAAGTCAACATAGTTTTATAGATGCTGACACAAAAAATACTGGTAAACACCAATATAAAAGGGCCTCCAAAATGTTCACAACTATCACTTATTATTCCTACTTTTCCTAGTTCTGCTTGTTTCATTTTACCTGTGCCCTTTCAGTGAAATCAAGGCAGAATGGTGGAGAGCTACTTAAACCCACCATGGGACCTTAGGTAAGCCAGCCTCTGGATCTCTTGTAAAGTTGACCCCTAGTTTCCTCTTCTTTTTGCTGCAGCAAGTACTGTCTTCAGGACCAGGGCTATCTCTGGGACTAAGACCTCAACCCCAAGTGTTGCACTTTGAACCTTTTCCAAAAGTACAGCAGAAAAGTCCATCATGAACCTTTTTCTTAAATCCCCAACAAACCTGGGAGAAAGCTTTACCCACTCCCAATGACTAACACTGGAGCTGAGGGAGCTTCTTATAATCAATTCATTTGTTCAACTCATTTCTTCTCACAAGGTTCTATTCTTTTAAGTCACCTGATACAGTTGTTTCCTGTCCCAGTACCACTACAAAGGCTTATTTCCCTCTTTCTAGCCTATAGAACTCATGGATGTTTATATTAAACATCTTTACTAAAGGCTAATGGGTGAACCTTTATGAATCAAACACACTCAAACAAAACAGATCAGAAAGTTCTTCTCTTCTAAAAAAAGATAAGCAATTTTATCAACTGACCAACTGATGGATCTTTACAACTTTTACCAGAATGTTTCCAATAGATTAAAATTATAAAATTAAAACCTTATGAAACACAATGTTTGTAATGTATGCCAAAAATAGCTTCCTTATTAATAAAGCACTCATATGGATTAAGAGAAATGCTAACACTTTAAAGAAAAACTGGAGTATGAGTAGGCAAATCATAAAGTACATATTAATGCCCAATAAACATGAAAAAGTCACCCTGAATCAAAGAAATGCAAATTAAATATTATTAAATGATATTTCACTTATCAGATTAGCAAAGATTACTTAAAAACATTAGCCAGGTATTAATCAGAGAAACTGGTGTGTTCGCAGTTTTCTGGAGGGCAGCTGGGCAATATTCAATACAATTTGAATAAACAGCTGGGCATGGTGATGCACGTTTGTAATCCCAGCTACTCTGGAGCTGAGAAAGGCCAGCCTCAGCAATTTAGGGAGATCCTATATCAAAATAAAATTTGAAAAGGACTAGAGATAGAGCTTGGTGGCAAACACTTGCCTGGCATGTGCAAGGAGAGCCTGGGCTCAATCCTTAATGCCATTTAAAAAAAAAAATTGAAATAGAATATGTAACTTTATTCCTATCAACGTAGCCCAGAGAACAGTATAAATATCCTAATGTGAATGCAGGATTCCTCAATAGCATCGATGAAAATAGGTGTGAGAGCCTCAATCACCCTTCGGTAATAATCAGATTCCACTAGTTTTGACACCCCATTGCTTTAGAGTCTATGTAGAACAAATATGCTAATTAAACTGTAATATGGCATTATTTTCAATGATACTTTTTTTTGGTGGAGGGGCAGTGCTGGAGATCTAACCCAGGACCTCCTGCATGCATGCAAGTGCTCTACCACTGAGCTATATCCCCAGCCCTCCTTTTTTTAAAATTTTAAGGGATTCAAACTGAATCACCCAGGCTGGCCTGGAACATGTGATCCTTCCTCAACTTCTGGAGTAGCTGGGATCAGAGGCTTACAGGGTTTACCACACCCAACCATTAAACCATTTATTTAGTTAAAAAAAAAAAAAAAAAAAAAAAAAGCATCAAGGCTACATTTGACTCAATTTTGTGGCTTGGGAATTGTTGAAATGCAAATAAACATCTTTCTTTTCTTTTATGCTAATTGGCTCCATACTTTGCTAGTAGTCACTTTATTTACAAATGTCAAAACTGTTCTAAAGTAGGTTCTTCTCACACTTCAATCAAATCTCTAAAAAATCAATTATGAGCTGCCAGTCCTTTTGAGTCAATTCAGGTCAATTTTTGCACTTGGGAGGGATTAAAGCCAGGGGCACTACTCTACTACTCAGCTACATCCCTAGCCCTAGATGGGGTCTTGCTGTTACAGAGGCTGACCTTGAATTTATCAACCTCATGCCTCAACCCCAGAATGGCTGGGATTTACAGGTGTGTACCACTGTGCTGGCTTCAGGCCACTTCTCAACTTTCCCAACTTCAAGGAACTGTATATGCCTGTCAGGTGAGGTTCAAAATACCTTCACTTTCTAATGCTAGGCATTTTGCCACCTATTAGGTAATAGGAACCAAGGAAACATTATAAGGGGAATTACAAGATCCTCCAAGAATAAACTTTCTCAAGGACCCAGAAATTTCACTGGAAAAGCTTAAAACATCCACAATCCTGACATTTGCGTAATTGGAAGAAAATTATCAAAACTCACTTGTTAAAATTCCCAACTCACTTGTTATCTAATGTAATCATCACTTTACCAAGTTAGTATATAATGTACCTCCCTGCACATTAGCACCAAGAAGTGAACTTCATAACCTATTTTCTTGTGGCCCAAACTGAGGATCAATCCAGGAGACTCCCTTTCCCACCTCCCATCTCTCAAGTTAAAAATAGGAATTCCCAAAATTTCATTTAGAAACAGAAATGTTACTTTATTTATTCCATCACAAAGGGAGCAAAAGACCATTTGCCTTCTTTTCACAACACTGTGGAAAACACTTGTTTCCTAAGTTATTCTCAACCCCATACTATAATTCAATTTGACCAGATTCTGTCCAATCCTTGTAAACAGAGCCAACTCCCACCCTCTGTAATCTATGTCAGAGTAACTTACAGAGAAGCTGTGCACAGCTTTTTAAAATATTACATCCACTTTTTACTTGCTTCTAATAGAGGAAAAATAATTAGCAAGGATGTTTAGTAAGTCATTCCTCCAGCTAGAGGGAGTCTTCATTTCAAAGTTTTCTCTAAAAATCTGAGGTTACTTTTAAAGTTTAACAACCCTAGATTGATAAACCTGATGTTCTTCAATCAACAGGTTATTGGCAATTTTCCCTTAATAAACGTTTTTCTCTTGAAGAGAACTTCTCAGATGTTATTTTTCAATTAGCTACACAGCATCAAAAGCACTTCTTCATTCAACAGGACTTCTAGCTCTAGCAAGACTCATGATGCAAGGGATCAGTACAACTGCTATAAAAAAATGTGTATTTTGACATATAGTGACCAAGTGCCACTTAATCTTCAAGATACAGTATACTGTAATGAACAAAACACAGTGATGTGAAGCATATAATATACCTGTTAGGTAGGATTATGATTTTTTCCCCATGGCTAGTAACCAGTGAACATCTAACTTAAAAAATGGTTTTATCGAATCCAGGCCTGTACATTGTTCACAAGATCCTAATCTAGCCTTTAGTACCTAAGTAGTGCCTTCATCAATATGTATACTATAAAATGGAACACAAAACCAAGTTGAAGCCAAATTGTTTGCAGTTTTAAAGGAAGTTGTTTTACCACAAAAGAAAAAAAAAAAGTCCTTGTAAATTTAATTAGAAATTCCGAATTCCCAGGGGAAATGGACAATTATCTACCTACTAACAGTTGTTATATGTGAATCATGAAAGCCCAAACACTTTTGGCCATGTAATGGGGGAAAATAAAAACATTCATCTTCTTAGATGAATTTTGTGATTTTTAAAATAATCCAGCAATGTTAATATTCTGATAAACATTTAACATGCACTTGTCTAAATATTATCACGTGGCTGGTCAACATGTGTGATTACAACCCAAGTGTAAAATGAATTAAATATGCAAAGTTCCCAAAATAAAACAAAAAATTTTCTGACATTACTCATTAGCTAATAGAATAGTCCCAATCTGCTTTCAGGCAAATGGCAAGAATCAGCTACCACAATTGAAGCGATACGATATAAACCAATAGAATTGTCCAAAGCAACTTCCCGTTTTCTCCCAACATCAGAATCCTGAATATCAGCCCTTTACTCAACATTTCTACACCAGTAACAGGTAATAAACTTAAGAAATAAAGGCCACAAGGTCAGTTCACAGTAGTCGTCTTAGACCTGGTTCACATGGTGTGAATCAATCATTTACAGTTTGTCTTCCACATACAAACCTAGGAATTATCTATGCAAATGCAATAGGAACTGCCATACCCTCCCACATGGGCAGCAAAAGGGATGTTACTGACTTGATACCTAATAACTGAAGAAAACTGTGCAAATTACCAACTTTCAATTGTCACTTCTCACCTTTTCCTTCTATCTAAAAGTGGACTCCCAGTTACTTAGTGCATATCACAAATGCTATAAAAATTTTGCCTCGTTTTGAGAGGATGACATCCAGGGATGCTCACTACTGACTGACATCCCCAGTCCTTTTTACTTTTTGTCTTCCCAAGTTGCCAGGCTGACCTTTTAACTTGCAATCCTTTTGCCTTAGCCTCCCAAGTGACTAGGATTACAGGCAGGTATGCCACCATGTCAGGCAGAAAACTGTTACGAGAAATCATTAATTTGGTGCCAGGTTGTTTTTGTTTTTTGCCTATGTAAGATATGCATAATTCTTATGGAAAAACTGATTAGTGACACCTGAGCATTGATATGAGCACTACTAAATGTGAAACCTCATGGTATTGTGATAACTTTTATAGCAGAGCCATACATTTAAGTTGCTAGACAATTTTTATTTGAAGAAACAAAATCAGCCTTAAAAAGCTATCAGGTTAACTCATCCCTTTCCTGATTATAGACATCAAAGTATGAATTTATTTCATAAATTCCTGTGAGGTAGGATCTAGCTTGTACCTTGAACTGTTTTATTTTCAAAGAGCTCTTAGATGCTGACCTGGAAGAAACAGCTTGAGTAAGAATATAGCACACACTTTATGGAAAGGGCTACACAAAGGCTTTGTGGACTACCAACATTTTTTTTTTTTTTTTCTTTTAACTCTTCAATACTAATAAAAACTATTCTTAGCTCAGGAATGCAGTGATAAGAGTGTAGCCTGGTATTTCTAAGGCCCTGGGTTCAAGTGCCAGCACCACAAAAAAAAGAAAAATGAAAACTCAGGAATGTAAAAAACAGACCACAGGCTAAAGTTTGCTGACAGATTGTTAAGATATAGCACTTTAAGCTTCTTATGCACAGGTTATAACCTTGTTTCACTATATTCTTGGATTTAATTCCTCCACCTGACTTTATCAATTCTCAAACTTCAAAACCAACTAGGGTCTCAGGTTCAAAGAATCATTGCCAAGGTACACAGTACCTCCCAACCCATACAGCTAAGCAAAAAGTAACCACCCAAATTTTTTACAGCTGCCATTATCTCAACAAACCCTGACAGACTGGGGATGTAGCTCAGTAGTAGTGTTTGGTATGTGTACAGCTCTGGGTTCAATCCCCAACACTGAAAAACAAATGACAAAGCCCTAATAAATTTGTCTTGCAAATTATGTTGATAGATTACTAGGCTGCAAAAGTTTAATCAGGTACTATTTTACTGCCTTTACTATTAGGCACAGGCTTGCCAAAAAGATAATAATGATCAAGTTTCTGGGCTCTCAGTAAACTTGGATCTGGCATTCAGTAGGGTTTAACAATCACTTGTACATCAATCTCATTATTATTACAAATGTTCGAATTAGAATATATTTTCCAAGCACTTTCTTTAGAAAGCAGAACTGTATATCAGCTGAAGGTTGGGACAGATGTCCTTTTAAGGTACCTGTCCTTTTAAGGTACCTGCATAGTCTTACCTTTCAGTCAACGTCAGGATCTAGCGACTTCACATTTCTCCTTTTTAACTTTAATAATACCTGTTGGTTTCTTCCACCAGCTACTGCTCTTAAAAGTCATTTTAAAAATTCAATACACAGTATTTAGACTTTGTATGCAACTACCTATTAATACTTTTCTATTTCAGTGCAATCTCTAGCAATTAGAAAAATAACAATGAATACTTAATATTCTCCCTCCAAACCCATACCAAAAATAAGCCCCAAATATATTTACAACCCTGGAAATGATGTGTCTTACTTCCATTTTAAAAAAATGAAATTGAATAAAGGTACTAGATGATGTACATTATCTTGTGACACATTTTAAGAGCTTAAATAACTCAAGTCTTAAAATAGTATTCAACTAGTAAACCATACCCCCAGTCATTTCAGTACACTTGTAAATGTCTTTAAAAGCTTCAGTTCTTGATATTATTTTCATTTAAAATCATCAAGATAAAAATTCACCAAAACATCAATCACACTATTTAAGGAACCTATATCCATTAAGAAATTTTCTCTCTATAGTACTATACCCAGTTAGCCATTGAAAACTGGCATTATGATTTTCAGTGGAAACCTGATTTTCTAAGAGAAATGAAAATCATCACATAAACACTTGAAATTCATTTTACCTGAACTTAAACTTTCCCAATGTTGTCACTAATGGGGATCTCTCCCAAATAAGTTTACCAAATAAAAACCTCACATAAAACCTAAATGTAATACTTTTAAAACTTAAATGAGCATTACATCTTGAGGGTATGAAGGGGTCAGAAACTGGGAAACACATGACAATGAGGGCTCCTATTTGATTGCTTTTATAACTTTTTAAGAAGTGAGCATGAAAATAAATCTTTATTTTCAGTTATTACCCACGAATAAGAGAAAGTTAGGTTCACAGTTTTAGCTATTGACACAAAGTGAACTAGGAGGCAAATTCACATCCATCAGACACAACTAATGGATCAACTTTTTCAAGTTTAGGCTATCTTGAAAGCTTGCAACATACCAGATATTGCTGTGTGTTCTCTAGTGACAATGGCTGACAGTAAATGGAACTTGAAGTGTTTTTGAATAACAGATGTTTTCTATAATATGTTGCTGGAAATCCAGAGATTTATAAACATGTTCAGAAAAGAGTTGAATCCTTAAAGTCTAAACACACTGATTTAAGAGTGTGTATGTTGCAATTTCAAAAGGAGTCAATAATCCATATGGACTAAATTAATACTTGCCTCTGGGTAGCAGGCCTTTTTGTAAATATAAAATTATATTAGACATTAGCACCAGTGCAGAACATGCTCAGCATCATAAGATCCAAAACACCAGCACAAGTTTATCCATCACTAAAAAACAATTACCTCTTACTAAGATGTCAAGACTAGTAGGTAGATTGATACATCCAATCCAAACGAATAACTTTTGTACTGTACAATCTTTTTTTCAGAAGTATAAGTGAAAAATCAATCAACTACATAGCAGACATGTTAAATTTAAAATCTCCAATATTTTAAAAACTGGACCTTACCAGAGGTAGAAAATAACTGACAAGTGACAGAAGTTAAAATTTTAAATAAAATTCCTTCCCTGTTTAATCAATAAATGTGGCAGAATTTAAAAAAAAAAAAAATCCTACAAAACCTGTTTATTGATCATTCTATCAATGTATTTAGTAAGTGGTGATGCTCCTGTTCAAGGAATCCATTAATTACCTAATTTAATAAAGAGGGAAAAGATATTTATCACCTTCTCTGGAACAAATATTCATCTATCAATTTTAAGACCAAATAGTAACAATATAGGAAATCATTAACAGTTAAAGATTTTTGGCTTATGTTTTATGGATGGTGCTGCTGTTCCAACCTTATAAAGTAAAGCTGTCTGCTTTCCAAATTTCAAAAATTGAATACTCTCCCCATCTCACCATACTAACCAGTGCCCTTTGGTTTCTTCAGAACAAGAAAGGTTAAAAGGGTTGTTGATTACAGATGTAACATTCTGATTTGGGGACCTATCAAACAAAAATCATAGCAAAGCAAGTGCCAGACACTTATTTTAAAGAAGTATAAACATTACCCATTAGAGCAAATCAACTTATTCCACTCACCCTGTTGGGGGGGCAGAAATCCTATATCCATAACACTTGACAGGATGTGTTTATCAAGATACACTAAGTAGCTCAAACAACTTCCACAAATAAAGTGTCTAGCTTGGCTTTTAAAATGGGAAAGTCACATATTTCAAAAGTAAATATAGTTGAAATTGTGAATCGGGTATAATTTGAACCTAATGAACCATGCAGGAAGCAAGGGTTAATAAACCAATGTGCTTTGAATTTGTTCAAGTACTGATATTTCTGCATATAAAGATTTAGCATATATAACAGCTATTATGAGAAGTGAAAAAAGATTTTTCCCCAAAAATGAAAATATTAAAACTAAGTTAAAATACATAAAGTAGTTAGTATTCCACACAGCATAAAATTCGACAAATCAAAGTTTACATGTCCCAGCTGACCATGTGTGAAAATGCAAAGCAGGTATTAAAACTGATATTATGTCCAATATTTAAAACCAGTTTGTAATTGGGGGAACATCTAAATCCTTAATTAAAAAACACAAATGAAGTGAAAGCTTTAAACTGGTACACACTGTTCACACCTATATTTCAAGTTTGGAAATGCATATTTGCAAGCAGCAATACAAAAGTATTCATGAAGAATGCATAATCTCTGAAAATTATGAAAACATCCCTGCTACCAATACATTTCTAAATACAAAACTGACTACCATATTTGTTACTTCTGTGTAGCGAGAGAAGTTCATTTTCAAAACAGATAAAATTCAGTCTTTAGGTGTGAATGGTATGAATGACAGTCTTTTTTTTTTTTTTTTTTTTAAATTTCTTAGTCGTTTGGGATCCTTAAGCATGCAAAAGCTTTGAACAGGAGGGTCCACAAAGGAACCAGGGTTGTCTTATGGCATCCAGTTAAGCCAGAGCTGGGAATGCCTCTGGGTCATCCACATCAGGGGCAGAAGCACTCGACTGAAAAAGAAATAAACCAAGATTAACAATTCTCAAAATTTATAAACACACTACCAATGCCAGCATTTAGAATCAGAACTCTCAAAAAGAAGCTTAAACACTAAAATACTAATTAAAATGTAGCAAAACTCTTACTTAAAAGCAAAAATCATAAAATAGAACTACAAATATCTGTAGTAAGCTTCATTAATTTCTATCAAAACCTATAAAAATCTGACCATGTGTGAAAATGCAAAGCAGGTATTAAAACTAATATTGTGTCCAATATTTAAAACCAATTTGTAATTGGGAGAACAATCCTTAATCAAAAAACACAAATAAAGTGAAGAAAGCTTTAACTGGCATACACTGTTCACAACTATATTTCAAGTTTAGAATAAAAATCCCCAAGTAATAGCATGGACTGTTTTAAATTACAGGTCTATTTAGATGGGATATGGACTTTTTTTTTTTTTTGCGCTTCGTTGTTTACTATTCTTGTACTTTTTCCACTTGCTCAAGTAAAAAAGCATCAATATGAAAGCTGGTCAAGAAACCAATTAGCTGCTGGGAATCACAGTGCACATCTAATTCCAGCATCTCAGGAAAGTAAGGCAAGAGGATTGCATGTTAAGTCCAGCCTTGGCAACTTAGCAAGACCTTGTCTGGGGTGTATATAGCTCAATGATAGGGTCCCTAGTTCAATCCCAGTCCTCGAGCCCCCCCACCCCAAAATCAATTAGCAATCATTTAAGCAGCACATTCATCAATGCTGGAAGGGGGCTCAACTGCTATTTACAACCTAAAGTACAAATAACAACAAAAGTAAAAACAATTCACAGGGCCATATATAACACATTTGTCTTTAAAAAGAAAGTGTCAGAGGAAAAAAAATAAACTTCAATAGATTATCATTGATAATCATAAAAACTCATAATTATTATTATCATTATAATTAAGCACTGACAGACTCAATATGATCTTTTTTTTAAAAGCAGTGCTGAAAATTCAGGAAGGTTACTTACAACCTGAACAATAAGGCAAAAGTGTTTCAAAGATTACCTCTAATATTTTTTTGCATCAGGCAGATCTGACCCAATTACCTGGGATCTACAAATTATTTAAGAATTTGTTTTATGCAAGGTACTAAAGAGATTATAAAAGAGCAAAAATATATCTCAGCTCTCACAGAACAGTTTAGTAAGAAATCAAAAACAAACAAAAAAAGTCTTACAATCATGTGCCATACATAAATTATACAATGAACACCAATGTGATATTAGTTGCTGAGATCTAAAAAGCAGTACAAAATTACTGAAGAAAACAAACATATTTCAGGTAGACCTCAGCAAATGCTTAGAATCAATTTGATTCCCTGTACCTCAATTTCCTCCATGAGGATGTTACCACAGTAACAACAACTAAATGAAATATATAAAAAGCCTCACATAACACTGACTAGCCCCTACTAAGAACTCAGTACAGTGTGGGGTTGAAGATATAGCTCAGTTGGTAGAGTGCTTGCCTCATATGCACAAGGCCCTAGGTTCAATTCCTAGCAACAACAACGGGGGAAAAAAAAAACAAAAAAACTCACGTAAGTACTTTATAATTTGAAATGTTGACTCTTAAAAGCATGTGAACTTCATTTTCTACTTCTTCCTATATTCCAAAAAGCACCCAGCCAGTGATTTACTAGAAAATGTCCTTACATTATTTGAAAGGGATAGTCTTCAAGATTACCTTGTCAGTCCTGCTGCCACGGTTTGGGCGTCCACCACGCCCACGCCCACCTCGTCCTCCCCTGCCACCACGTCCTGGGCGGCCTAGATCTCCAAAATTGATCTCCAGCTGAGATGTTATGTCATTTGCTGGCTTCCGGAAATGATGGTCCATAACCGAATCTTCAGCGTGAGCCTAATAAATGTTAAGGAAGAGTCACTGGGTAATGCATAAGAAAGTCATGTTGGAAATTTTTCTGAGTAATGAGCATTCTTCTAAAAATGCTAGCTCTACAACCTGTACTTTGTGTGATCACCATCTCTTAGGTTTGTTAGCTTTGCACTCAGCAAAAGTTGATTTCATAGTAAGAATTCCCTTCATTTTATCTCATATTTCCATGTAAGCTGGAAAGCTATAAACTCAAGTGAAATACTAAACAAGAGGGGAACCCTGAAATGCTGTGCACACAAAAAACCCACATCTTAAAGGTACCAAAGGAACTTTCTTAAAAATGAAGTGTTTGTAATATCCAGGTTTTCTTTCATACATGAAAGAAAAAGGTTAAAAAGAAAAAAATCTTTACAATGCTTACCACCTCATTTCTTGTATGTTTGGGATGTATGGGGTTTCAATCTTCTAGCTAGAAGTTTACTTGCACTATTTATATTGTATCCCCCCCCCCCAAATATACATAATTTATACCTTTTTCTGAAGGGACAATGAACATTTTGTTCTTTCTAACCAACTTAAATATCCTGTCAAAAACCACGCTTTCATCAGATACTCAAATGTCATCTCTATTCCACACAATATAAAGGCAATAGAAGATTCTTTTAATATTAAAGGAACCCAAAACAAATGTAAATCCACAAAACACTAGCAAATTAAAAGTCAAATCTTTTAAATTTGCTTGCTATTTCAAATCAATGGTATCAATGCATTCATTAACAGGGCTTTTCTTTTTCTTTCTTTTTTTTTAAGTTTCTGGAAAATAGAACCAAATAACTGGTGGCTACAGCAGAAAAATTTTGTATGTTCAAGGGACATCTCTAACTTCTTAAGGCAATTACTAGAATAGGAAAAAAAAAAATCTAGCAGTTTTCTAGAGCATTTAGAGAATCATAACAAGAAATAGCACCCTTCAGTTCTATCAGTGACACAGTAACTCAGCTCTCCATTTCTACAGCCATGTTTCCCCCCCACCTCACATTTGTCATGAAGACACATAAAAGTATTATATACAACATTCTTTTTTAAAAAAATTTTAATATTTTATTTTTTAGTTTTCAACGGACACAACATTCTTTCTTTGTATGTGGTGCTGATGATCGAACCCAGGCCACACGCATACCAAGAAAGCGCGCTACCGCTTGAGCCACATCCCCAGCCCTATATACAATATTCTTGAAGGCCAAAATATTCAAGAACCATAAGCTAGGCCTGATTCACAAAGACTAATTCAAAGACACAAACACTTAGGAGTGACTTAATGTATATTAAGTTTCAAAGTTATTCATTACCAATTTCACATTTTATAATTTTTAGAAATGTCGAATCTTACCTTATACAATTTGGTAGTCCCCCAATCCACAGGGGATAATACATCCCAAGACCAGCTACTAGGGATTGCCTGAACTACAGATAGTACCAAATCCTACAAATATTGCTTTTTCCTATATGCAGGCTACTGAATGACTAGCACGTAGTGTACACACTGTGGGTACACAGGACAAAGGGATGATTTACATCCCTGGAATAAGAGTTAAAAAGCCTGAGATTCCATCATACTATTCAGAAAGAATGAATGAAATTTACATTTGATTGTGTATTTCTGGAAATAAAGCACAGGTAAGGGGGCACTATTGTAGTTATTTTTGAAAAGCTCAATATTAAAATATTTAAAATCAGGAGAACTAGCCTAATGTCCATGATATGCATGAACTGTAGGATATTAATGAAATTACCTAAATTACAATTAGAGTTGTATGGGGAAAAGACCAGTTAGATACCAGTTAGATACCCAAAAGATAAAAATAGGTAAATCTCTTTTTTTTAATATTTATTTTTTAGGTGTAGTTGGACACAGTGCCTTTATTTTATTTATTTATTTATTTTTATGTGGTGCTGAGGATTGAACCCAGAGCCTCACATGTGCTAGTCAAGCACTCTATTGCTGAACTACAACCCCAGCCCCAAGAATAGGTAAATCTTTGCAGGCAGTTCAGTAATTGGTTCAAATGAACACTCTCCTTGACGGAATGTCCATGGTTCTTGAATAAAGATATTTTTATACTGTTCTACTCAAATACACTAACAATTTTATCTGTAAGAATTTTTTAAAAAAGTGCTGTAATAATGCAAATTTTTTTCTATAAGACTTGGCAATGTCTTCATTTATTCATTTTATGATGTTAAAAATCATTTTTTCTCTAAACTTAAAATACACTGGTATTTTAAACCTCAATATTATTCATGTTTCTCAAGCTTGTTTCATTGTCATTTTTATGTTTAATAAAGATCTTACTAAGGACTTGGTGGGCAGAGGGGCTTAATGGTAGAGGGTGTTTGGCCTGTGACACCCTAAGTTCAATCCCCAGCACAAGTAAATATATAAAATCTTACTGAATTCTTTATTATGGGTTGCTGATGCCTTCATAACACTTTAAAGCTTACTTTGGATTTCTGGTAGTCAGATTTATGACACAAATAAGAACAAATGTCAAAAGGTTAAAAGTTAATAAGAGAAAAGAATTTAGAAGAAATAATGTAGTATTTTGGCCAAGATCCCATACTTACACAAACCTTAATAGGATGTAACACTGGGACAATTCCTGTAAGAACACGCCCCAAAGCGTGAACAGAAGCTACCAAATAAAAAGCTACCAATGTGACTTCCTAAAATATTTTCATTAGTTTCCATGTTTCTCAAAGAAAAAAGGAAACTCATAAATTGATCATTTGATCTTCATAAGAGATCATCTTCAATAAAGAGCAGCATTTGTAGCATTTACTGAGAGTTCTAACCATTACACATGCACAGCCAGACAATCTTAAAAGGTGGGTATTAGCCAGGCACGTTGGTACATGGCTATATTCCCAGCTATTTGGGAGGTGGCAGGATTGCCAAATTCAAGGCCCATCTTATCATCTTAGCAAAACACTACCTACCTCAAAACACACTCGGGGGCATACACCCACCCACCCTCCCTCCCTCCAGATATAGGTCAATGGTAGAATGCCCCCAGGTTCAATATCCAGTTCTAACAAAGAAAGAACGAATGAAGCCCCTTATTTTTTAGGTTAAACCATAAGAAAATGCCAACGTTTCAATTAAACTACAGCTTTAAGAAGAAATATTTTTTAAAAACACTGTCAGGGCTAGGTTGTGGCTCAGTGGTAAAGTGCTTGCCTAGCATGTGTGAGGCACTGGGTTTGATTCTCAGCACCATATATAAATAAAATACAGGTTCACTGACAACTAACAAAATATTTTAAAAAACCACCAAGTCATTCAATAGGCCATTAACAGATTTTTAGAAAAAATACTACCATATTAAATACAATTATGGATTAATAAACGAACTAAATTTCTTATACCATAGTAATTTAGTTTCCCTTTTGAGCAAGTTATCTGTCCCAAATGATCCCATGTAAAGCTTTTGCAAAAAATATTTTCCATATGAAATTTAACGTGAAAACTATAAACAGTTCAAATCACATCTGAACATTTTCAAACATCACAAATTTAATTTTACCTCTTCACTCTTTGATTTATGAAGAACAAATCCCTTCTTCCATTGCCCATCAGCACCTTCATTTGGTTTTCGGATATTAAATTCTACTTTTGCACGGTCTTTATTTTGAATAGCCTTCCATTCATCCAAAGTCATCTCTTTTGGACCCTCTTCCTTAACTTCTTCAACTTCGTTTTCCCTGTGAAAAGAAGTTTAAATTTTATACCTGGTAGACAACTGGCATAATTTTTACTAAAACACCTCAAATATATTATAAGGAAATTAATAATGACCGGTTAGTAATCTTTTAGAGAAAAATTATCATATCCAAGGGCAAAGGTATTAGTTTTTCTATATAATCCAATGACTAACATATAACATGACAGAGACCAAGAATTCAGTGTTCATTGATAAGCATAAGTATCTGAGGATTATACAATATATCTTCATATATCTTATTTTGGGGGGTGTGGGGCGGGGGCTAACTGGTGATTGGACCCAGTGACACTTTACCTCTAGGCTACATCCCTAATCATCTTCTTTTTAATCTTTTTTTTTTTTGTAGTTTTAGATGGACAGAATGCCTTTATTTTATGCAGTGCCAAGGTTCAAACCCAGTGCCTCAAGTGCCAGGCACTCTGCCCCAGCCCCCTAATCATTTTTATTTTGAGACAGGGTCTAAACTGCGAAGACTGGCCTCAAACTTGCAATCCTCCAGCCTCAATCTCCCAATCTGCTTGTATCAAAGTTGTACATGACACTCTCAGCTCTTCATAAACTCTTAAATGATTTCTTATCAGTAACACAATCTTACACAATCTTGAATTGACCTTATTATTCCTTACACTTCTTTAAAACTGTACCCTTTGACATAATTAAAATATCTTCTCCTAAATGTGTTTTCATTTTCCATAATCCCCCACAATATACAACTCAAAACGGGTTATGATCTAAGATGCACAGTGAGACACCAGACTTCACATTATGCAAAAGAAATGTTTCTCTTTATTCTAGCAACCTGTACTCAAGGCAAAGTAAAACAAACGTTTCCACGAATCCTAAAATCTACTCCAACTTTTCAAACCAACCTGAATATGGAACAGAAGACTGAAGTTTCATTGGTTATCAAACTGTTTATAAAACTGTTCAATATTTAATACCAAATTAATTATTTCCAAATGTAATTCTCAGGTTATAACTACTTTATTGTTAGCCTTTCCTCTTTTTTTTTTTAACAAAGCACTAAAAATCCATTATTTTAGTCTAATCTCAAATTTCCAATTGTCACCAAACAACTTGTTTGCTATTTTGGGAACCTAGCGTCTTTCCAAAGATAGCAAGTGATTTAGTTAGCCTTAGGACTCAAATTTCTCTCCTGAAGCCATTCTTTGCTTTTATACAAACCCCATTTTAAAACTTCCTAGAAGTTTATACATAACTGATGGGATCTTGGGAACAAAGTTCAAGTTTGTCAGTTTACTCCAGAGACTGAGGCAGGAGGATCATGAGTTCAAAGCCAGCCTCAGCAACTTAGTGAGGCTCTAGGCAACTCAGCAAGACTCAAATACAAAAAAGGGTTGGGAATGTGGCTCTCTGGCTTAGTGGTTAAGTGGCCCAGGTTCAATCCCCATACCAAATATATACATATATACAAACCAGTCCTGTCCTTAATACCATATTCAATTTCTCCCCTACTCTAGAGTAAGAGTAGACCTAGCAGCTTGGGAGGCTACAGCAGGAGCATCTCAAATTCAAATCCAGCCTCAGCAGCTTAGCGAGGCCCCAAGCAACTTGGTGGCTCAATGATTAAGCACCTCTGGGTTCAATCCTTGGTACCTTTTTTTTTATTATTATTAGAATAAGAGTAGAGACTGCTCTGATGTGATCATTATTTTCTTTACACCAATGATCACCGATTTCACTCCTGGGTCCTGAGTTAAGAATTTGTCTCCAATACCCTACTGATGCATCATTTCCTTCTGGAAAATAGTTACGATCTTTGTGGATCACTCAAAGTGAATTGATCACAAGCTCTTTATTAAAGCAATTGTTGTGCTGAATAATGTTACACTGAGTTCATCTAACTTAAATTAATATTTCATTGTTTACCACACAAAAGTATGATTCCACATAGTTTCAAATAAATATTACTCCAAGTGCAAAACATCACTTCCTAACATCGTGCATTTTTATCTACTCTCTCCAACAGTAAACAACTTTTCCTTATGCCAACAGGCCCAGGGAATATAATGCTCCCTATCATGAACAGAGGTTCATAAGAGCATTTTCCTTCCTGGAAAAAGGAAAAATGTAGAAAGGGCATCCTTTCACTGATTGATTTGAATGTTGTCTCTGAACACAGAACCACTGACCTACATAAAAAGACACAGAGCCTATGAAACAGAGCAAAGAACTAAAAAGTGAATCCATATATTTAGAACCAACTGATTTTTGAAGATACCAAGAATATACACTGGAAAAAGGACAATCATTTCAATTAATAGTGCTGGAAAACAGTCTAGGAAGACAGGAAAATGAAACTGGATCCCCAATCACAAAAACCAATTCAAAATGGATCAAAGACTTAAATGGAAAAAATACTTCAGGGAATTGGCACAGACAAAGCTTTTTTGGATATGACCCCAAAAGCGCAGGCAATAGAAACAAAAAATTGGCAAATGGAATCACATTAAACTAAACAGCTTCTACACAGCAAAGGAAGCAACCAAAGTGAAGTGACAACCTACAGAATGGAAGAAAATATTTACAATATTTGCAAACTATTTGCCTAACAAAGGATTAGCAAGAATGCATACTGTACTCAATTCGATATCAAAATAACACATAATCTGATCAAAAACATGGGAAAATGATATGAACAGACATTTCTTCAAAAATATACAAATGGCCAAGTTATGAAAAAATGCCAACCATCATTAATCATCTGCAAAATGAAAATCAAAAGCACAATGAGACATGATATCTCACCCTGGTTAGAAGAGCTATTATCAAGAAGATTAAAAACTGGGCTGGGGTTATGGCTTAGTGGTAGAGCACTTGCCTAGTATACTTGAGGCACTGGGTTCGATTCTCAGCACCACATGTAAATAAACAACAATTAATTTTAAAAAAAAGATAAAAATTTTAAAATGCTGGTGAAGATGCAGAGAAAAGAGAACTCATACACAGTTAGTGGAAATTTAAATTGGTACAACTTTAATGGAAAGCAGTCCCCAAAAGAAAGAATGGTTATGTACCTAAAGGAAAATATAATTGGTAAGTCAAAGACCCACCTGAACCCCATGTTTATTGCAGCACTATTCAAAGCAACCAAGACATACAATCAACCAATGTGTCCACTGATGGAAAAAAGAATAAACTGTGGTATATAAACACACAATCAAATATTATTCAACCATAAAATGAATGAAATCCTATTTTTGCAGTTAACACTGATGGAACTGGAGGACTATTACAAATAAGGCAGACTGTTAATACTACACAGAAGCCCATAAATACATAAAATTATTACATATCAACTAAACATTTTCAGGAAAAAAAAACTGTCCAAAATAATCTATAATCCAAGACTTTAAATCACAACTTACTAAAACAAATGACTAGGATATAACTTATGCTTGGACTGATAAAAAAGTTTTAGGAAGGTAAATTCTTTTTTTTTCGATACTGGGGATTGAAGCCTGGGCCACCTAACCACTGAGCCACACCCCTATCCACTACCTCCTTTTTTATATTTTATTTAGAGACAAAGTCTAATTGCTAAGGACCTCACTAAATTGCTAATGCTGGCTTTGAACTCATAATCCTCCTGCTTCAGCCTCCCACACCATTGGGATTATAGTTGTGTGACACTGTGCCCAGCTATGGAGGTAAATTATTTCTATCAGGATAACTTTAATCTTAAAACAACTCTCACCCTTGAAAAAACCAAAAACTTTAAAATCAGAAAATGAACATTAAGAAGGCTGAGTAGGAGCTAGGGAGATAGCTCAGTTGGTAGAGTACTTTCCTTGCATGCACAAGGTCCTGGGTTCAATCCCCAGCACCAAAAAAAAAAAAAAAAAAAAAAAAAAAAAAAGCCACCTGTGTGGGGCAGGTGACAGGGAAGAAGGCTAGTGAATTAGTAACATTTTCATCTTTAGTGTTCCTCTTACATTAGTGATAGTATGTTCCAAATTCTAGGTTAATGGACAAAAAACTTAGAGATGGAATTTTAAAAATCAATATATATTCTAGTTTTAATTGTCTAATTTCAAACTATACAACTATAAAATGTAAAAATTATTTCAGACTTGAGTTAAGTACTATGAGTTCCTGTTACCCCAACAATTCACACTAATTTTTAGAAATCCCCTACTTTAGCTTCTAGTTTTACCTACTCAATGTTTTAGGACAACTACCACTTAGAATTAAAACATTTCTATCAAATTAGATAATTACAGGTGCACAGCACCTTATTCCTATTTTTCCATTATCAGGTTACAATAGATCTTTTTTTTTCCATTTGTTAGGATTAGTAGGTTTCACTAAAATATACACACTCCTTATGACAATGGTATTTAACTAATCAATTGGAAGTTAACATTAAGATATCCCATTTTCAAACCATTAGAGCCAACCTTACATGTAGGTGTAAAGCACTAATTTAAATATTATTTGATGAGAGGACAACAAAAATATTTTTATCAAAGAAGCATTAAATAACAGTATTAGATCTGAGTTACCTTATTGGTTAACCAGACTGATTTCAAAGTTATATAGCATTACCACCTCATACAAAATTACTTACTTATTTTCAGTATCTGCCACTGGATGTTCTTCACCTTCAGGTGTTTCCTCAGTCGCATTTGATTGATCCAAGTCACTGCAATTATAAGATATTTGTTTCTGAATGTATTTGGGGGACTCTCTAAGGAAAGAAAGAAAAAGAAAAGCATCTAGGTCCATTTACATGTAGTTGAAAGAGTTTGCATACAATAACAAAAATTTCTACATTAAGTTTTCCTGCTAAAATTCTCTACTAGAGAAAAACAATATAAACCACTGGTTAAGTTAGTTCACATACTTTTAAATCAAAGTTTTATTGGCTTATCATTTTTTAAGTATTGAAGTCCAATAGTTAGAATAGGACTTATTAAACTCAAAGAAATTAGAACATCTGAATAATTCCAATGAAAAGCTATACATTCATACAAAAAAATCAGTAACATACTGATGTGTAGAAAAATTGGTCTAATTAGTATAACCCAAACTATCCCATAAGACATTATCTTATTCAATAATAGTTGAGCTAGAGCATACATTCTATCTCAGAAACAAAATTTAATACACGTATAGTTATCTCCAGAAAACTTGTTTTAAACTTGTATCTAGTAAAGGATCAGTTTTATTGAAATTTTTAAAAATCAGAATACCAACGTTAATTCATCTTTGACAGTTCCCCAGTTGTGAGATCCGCTACCTCCACGTTTATCCTCATGCTTCAGGCCACTGTAATGTGAAAAAGAACTAACAAAACTGAGTTAACATAATACTCTTTAGTTTTAGAAATTCAAATTTTATTTTGTATTAAATTAACACATTAAAATGTATAAATGAAATAACAACCAATATAAGACTTACGATCTATCACTTCCACTATGCCTATCAAATTCACGTTTGCCACGAGAATCAAATCCATCTCCTCGACCCATTCCACGACCACGGCCTCCTCGACCCCTTCCAAGACCACCACGACCTCGGATGGGTCGGTCAATAATTGGTCTACAATACAAATTTTAAAAGTATACCTTTGAGTTTCAAGAAAAAGGAATAGGAGAGAAAAGCTCAAAAATACAGAACAATCTTAATGGCTCATAACCCAACAGCTAAATACATACTTCAGAAAATTTAACTGTATTTCTAAACATGTGAACTGTAAAAACCCTCTCCTAACAAATTATTTTAGCATTTTGTAACACACTACCAGTGCATATACCATTTCATTTTTATTCACTGTATCAAACCCGCTGTTCACCAATACACTTAAAATACATATAACCTATATATGAAATAATTTGTTTTACTACGAGCAATTAACCAACAGTATTATCCTTTTAAAAACACCTAGGGAGAGTAAGGGGGAAAAAAGATCTAAGTTTCAAGTGTTATCCAAGGTCTAAGTATAACAATCCTCACATTCAAGATGTTTCTCTGGAAAAAATGACAGAAATAATCAGTAACACTGCTTGCTACCTGGAAATTATGCCCAATTTATAGCTTCATGCTAAGATGTAAACATAGCCAACAAAACGTGAAGAGACTTCCTTTTAAAATCTTACCTATCAACTGAAAATTCGCCTCCTTCACCCTTTTCTTCAAGTGGCTTATCAAATCTCCTTTCACGAGGCGGTCGCCTTTCTGGTCTTCTATCAATTATTTTTCCTTCACCCTGAAGTTGTTGATCAGGTCTTCTTCCAACACGTCTTATTCCTAAAAGGAAAAATAACCAGCAGAAACAAATTATCTTTGCAGAAACAAAATTTAGGCCAAGGCTATTAAAAAGGCAAACACTGGGCATACCCAATGTAAAACAAAGTACTTTAAGGAAATTCCTACTTATTTTTAACTTAAATCTAGTTTGCCACCCCAGCAAGCATTTCCTATAATGCCTTAGAAGTCATTTGGGCAGCCATTACTCTTTCCAAAATGTCAGTCTCTCAATAAAAAATATTAGGTTGGGGGTATAGTTCAGGGTGGGGCACTTGCAAAAGTATCTTCCCCACCCCACCCCCAAAGAATCAGAATATAAAACAAAAACAAAAAACACTTTAAGCAATATATAAAAAAAAGAAACAGGGGGAATAAGGGTGTAGCTCAGTGATACAGCATGTGTTAGCATGTACAAGGCCCTAGGATCAGCACGTACACACAGAGGAAACTTATGGCACCAAATGACAGCTGAAGGACTTACTGATTTTTCCCATTACTACTGTTTTCCTGTTAATGTCTGAGGTCCACAGCCCAATAAGGAAACCAATATGAATTATTATGGCCTTAGGAATAAACAGATGCTGGTTAAACACATGACTAAATTTCAGGTATGCTGTAATTCCCAAGTCAGTTCTGACAAAGTCAAAAATAAGCTGAGAAACGGATTTTACAAGATCTTAAATTACTTCACGTTGATTCTTTCGAAGAAAGTAAAATACCATCACTATATATCCAATTGCTCATATGCCTGTAACTAGAACAAAACTGCAATTATCTATTTTTTATAATAAAACTTTAAGCTTCAATCCCTGAAAACTCTCAGGACAAACCACAAATAAAGACCTTACACCAAAACATTTAAATAAATTTCATCAGAAGTATAATGGTTGGGGCGGAGCTATGCAACTAGTCCTTATAATGATATCCAAGCCAAACACACCCAAATGAACAATGACTGGCTTCCCCACCCAACATTCAGCATTAGTCCTACAAAACCTAAAAAAAACTTATTGCCAACACAAAAAATAAACTCATCTAACGAAATGACTGATTTTTTTAAAAATGCAAGCTGCTTCTGATGTACTTATCTATACTCACAAATTAAGTGCACTAGATTCCACACTTTTTATTATACACACTTCCCATACACCAAAAGCCTACACTACACTCAGTGACTTTCTACTTTATCAATTCTCAATTTCTTCAAATGCACAAAGAACAAACTCTAAAATTTGCATAAGACAAACATTAAACAATTCTATAAAGTACATCTAGAATTGTGTTCAAAAGGCACACAACATGGGTGGATCAGAGTACTAAGAATAGGGATTTTGTTTACAGGTCTATCTCTCAATAACAGAATACTGACAGGTGAAAGGTTTTGAAAATGAGTATTTGTCATCCAACATTTTCCCTACATTTATAAGCTTGTGTTTTATCCAACTTCAGGTTAAGACTGCAAGTGCTCTGAGATACTCATGAAAATATTGATAGCTAATATGGAATAGTTTTCCCAAGGAAAGAATGTCAAAATTAATCCTCCTTATAAATTTACAAAATAATTTCCTACAGTTGCAACATGAAATAAGATCTCATTTCATGGATATACTTCATGGTCAAAACAACGTAAGTACTTAAATCATGTTTCATGCTTTGAACATTTAAAATGAACACATTCATCAGGTGCACCTTTGATTTGTTTTAGACTCATTTTTTTCATGTAATTTCTTTGAATTGGTGTGATCAAGGATCAGCATAGTGTAATTAATCACACAAGCCAGAGTTCCTTAACACTGGAATTAAATGCTTTTTTCAACTGTGATAAGACTGCCATAAAGCTTAATTAGCTGAATAGATACTTGGCCTAAGTGGTATATACATGCTTTCTAATACTACAACTTAAGCCTTCTTCTCTCCAGTCTATAATTTTAACACAGGAATTTTTCTTTCCTTCTATTCACCACCTAGATCCTAGATTTTTTCATTCCAATCCCCACAAAAGACCATTTAAAAATATTCTAAGAGATACCTAGCACAAGCTAATGAGAAACAACCACTTTCAGGAGCACGTGGCAGCAAGGAGTAATTTCAACTTTCAACATATAAAGGCAATTCTAAAGATTTCTGAAATCTACTTGCTACTGATCATACTCGACTTTTTCTTGTCCCCAACTGTTTTGCTCTTTTTCATTCACAACAAACTAGTAAGGAGGAAGAATGCAAAAATTACAACCCTGTAAAACTCAGTGCCCTGGAACTACTACTAACTGCCTGCAAAAATCCTGACCATGCTTCACGCACATGTTGAGGAAAAGCTGCACTCTAAAGAGGTGTGCAGCGGCAAGGTTTGACAGCCTCTGCACTCTTTCACCCACGAGGTCCAGACCAAGTCAGACAATTTGAAATGGTGAGTGCACATTCGGGAGAATGGATCTCGACACGAGGGCAAGCCTCAAGATTTCCTGCAATAACCAGTCTTCTTTCAGCATTCTGCTTAAGCGAGTGTAGCCAAATTCCTCTCTCCAACAATATAATTCATTGAAGCAACTTATAATAATATTGTACGAGTTAAAGCAGAGGAGGGGAACAATAAAGCACAGATGAAACCTCAAACAGCATCTTACTTCACAATGTCTAGTAGCCTTGAGCACAGAAGGGGCTCAAGTAGAAACTATGAGCCCCAGCTTTCTATTGGGGTACCCTGCGCCATCATGGGACAAGATGGCAGGGCAGGATCCTAAAGCAGAGACCAGCACTTCACAGGAGCACGCTGAGAAAGAGTTCTGCCCAGGAAGCAGCTGTGGATCCCAAGCTTCTCAGCAACTGCAAGAGGCTGCTAAAAAGCGGCTGGCTTCCCCTCACTCAGCCCATGCGCTCGCCCGCCAAGGAATCCGGCGGGAAGGCGTCAGCCCCACAGCACCCGAGCTCGCACGCTCCCTGCTCCCAGTCAGGGGCGGGAAGGGGGTGGCTCCGCGAACCTTGCAGGCGGCGGCGTGAACTTGGGACTACCAAGCTCCCAGCACCTTCGCAGGACCTGGCTTTTGTCGCGTGGGGAAAACGTGGAGAAATCGGCGGCAAAGTCTCTCGCGGAGCCTCGGAGCTCCAGAAGCAAGTGGCAGTCCCCTCTCTCCTTCCCCCTACCTCGTAACTCCCCACCTCCTACCCCGGCTTTACCTTCTTTCTTAAGAGCCACGGGTGGCTGCGTCTCCTCTTTCTTGTCAGCCACGCCAACGTTGGGGGGCAGCGGGTTCTTGCGGTCTTTCTGGGACTCTTTACGCAGCTGTTTGCCTGCCGCGTTGGAGTTGGTCTGGGCCGCGGCCTGAGCTGCGCTCTTGGCCCCAGGTCCCCCAACGCCGCCCCCGCCGGCTTCTTTTTTCTTGTTCTCTGCTGCTTTCAGCACCTCGAAGGGGTCCGATTCATCATCAAATAACTGGTCGAATCGGTTGGTGACCACGCAGCCGAAGCCTTCCTGTAAGTGCCCAGGCATGATGGTGGCTCGGCGGCGCGTTCCTCCACGGATTGCAGCGGGCCGCGCCGAGCCAAGAGCGCCTGCTTCAGCTCTTCCCACAAGATGGCCGGGCCGAGAGAGGGGGGCCGTCTTCTCTTCCGGCGCCAGGCACGCATCCGGGAGCGGCCAGCGTCGCAAGGCACTATGGGGCACGTAGGCCGGAGTCGTTTCTCTTGAGGTGGCTACCCGCGCAGGGACTACAATTCCCAGTGTACACAGCTCGATAGCTCTTCGCGCGCGCCTGAGAGGCGGGATCTCGCAGCGCGAGTGAAGCGTGCGAGCTGGAGGAGAAGCTTGGTGGTGGGCGGAGTCCTGCCACCTGCTCTTGTCACTCTTAAACTCGCTAGGTCTTTAGTTACCCTGAGAACAGGAAAACGTGACGGCACATTTTGTTCACGAAAGTGCTCTGTCTTTGGTTTCACTCGCCCTGCCTCTAGCCCAGGGCTAACTTTCTCCACCTCTGCGGGAGGGTCAAGGTGACTCCCAGACCTCACTACAGAGACTCACAAACTTCCGGGGGAGGGGGTGCCGCACCGGCTTCCCTAAGGCTGCGCCCCGTCTGTCGCGAGTGCCTAACTACTCTGGTGCTGAAGTCCTTCGTTAGCACTCCATAACGAATTCATGCTCTTCTGTTTAATGTTAGGCGGAATACTGCTCTTCCTCTCTCGGGGACATGAACTCGGGTGCAGAAATAACCAAAAAAACAAGTGGAACTATCACATGGGAGTGTTGCGCGCCTTTCCCGGGCATTGCGACCGCTGCTTAAGAGCTGTTAAGCCTTGATAGTGCAGCACTAGGAGCTGTGCAAACCTCCAAAGAAGTGTGTAGATTCACTAGAATCATTCCAATTAATCGGTCTTTAGTATCCTGTAAGTCAAGGCTTATAGGTGGCTGTCGTGTTCGTAAATTGTGCTCAAGATATGTTTTAGAGCATCTTGGGTGTACGCGTGAGGGGAAGAAAATACGTTCAAAATTCAGTTAATAATGACTTGGTTTTGGTAGTAGTTAAGAATATTAAATCCCACTAAGACATTACAGTGACAAGGCTTATTCAAGCATATTTGATAACACTGTAAATGTTTAAATATGTGGTAATTGTAAAGCCTTTTTCCATTGACATAAAATACAATAGAAAATGCATCTCTCGAAGTGACAGGTGCTAGGAATAGTTTAATCTCAATGTCTTGTTAGGTAAGTAGTTGCCTCCTTTTCACAGGTGATGAAACAATTTCAGAGGTGAAATGACTTACCACGTTCACACTTCTATATGTGCTGGTGCCAGGCATTAACTAACTCCATTATGAGAGTGTTGGCATCAACCCTTGAATCCAGTCTTTGCCCTGATAGAAATTAGACAGTTACTGAATTTCCAGCATTTAAGCAGATTTAAGCATGGTTTCCTGTCAGGGTATGATACATGAGTGAATGTAATATTATCAAATACTGAGATTTTAAATCAATTCCTTAAAAAGAAGACAGTCACATTACATAAAAAATATCCTCAAGTATCCTATTTCCTATTTTTCTTGCTTCTCTATCCTCCCCAACTTCTCAAAGTTGTTTATTTCACTGTCTTCTCAGTTCCTCCCACATTCACCCCCATCCCACACTCCCTTCCATGTCTCTGGTTTTTGTGACTCTAACCAAGAGATAATGGAGCTCTTAACCTTGTGCTTCCCAAGTTTTGAAAATAGTTCAAGTGCAGTTTGGAAGCTCTCCATACTTCAGCAGCTTTGATTTTTTTTTTTTTTTTTTTTTTTGTGTTGGAGGGTGGTTACCAAGAATTGAACCCAGTGGTGCTTAACCACTGAACAATATCCTCAGCCCTTTTTATTTTTGAGACAGAGTCTTGCTAAGTTGCTTAGGACCTTACTAAATTGCTGAGGTTGTCTTTGAACCTTCAATCCATCTGCCTCAACCTCTTGAGATACTGAGACTATAGGTGTGTGCCACTTCATCAGGCTACATCAGCAGCTTTGAGGTATCTGCCACAAAAACAATATTAATAACTAATCTTGATATTTTACCATGCTCTTAGTGCAGTTTACATGTGTGACCTCGTTTAATCCTCACATCAACTCTATGAGAAAGGTGTTTTTATTCCCATTTTAAGGCAAGAAAAATGAAGCCCCAAAAGCTGAGTATCTTACCCACCTATACTACAGTGTGGGGAGTGGGAAGAGCCTGTCTGTAGTCATTTTTTTTCTCCATTAAAGATCACTGGTTTCCCAGACAGATCCTCATGACCAACAAGCATCATTATACTAAGAAATACACAGTTCCCAAGGAGAATTGTCTAGCTATGAATTTATGAATCTCACTTATGATTCTCAGAGAATTTACCTACTAAGATAACTTTAAAATGTTATGAGTAAACATTTGTGGAAAAGGGGAGAATCTTGTAAGAAACTTTCTCCCCTTCTCTTCTCTTCCTGAATTTTGACTAGTCCAGAAAAGTTTTTAAAAGCCTATTTTAAAGTACAAATGAAGGTTAAGATGGTAAGTCTTTTATATCTTACAATTATTTTATAACTATTTTCACTAGTATTTCCTTAAAAAAAAATTATAGTGGTAGGTAGAAAGAATGCCTTTATTTTACTTGTTTATTTTTATGCGGTGCTGAGGATGGAACCCAGTGCCACACACTGCTACTGAGCTAAAGCCCCAGCCCCTAATATTTTCTTTTTCCTAAGAAACAAAAATAGTCTTTAGGGCTGGAGATGTGGGTCAATGGTAGAGTTCTTGCCTAGCATGAATGAGGTCCTGGGTCTGACCTCCAGCACCAAAATACACATGCATATCTATAGTCTTTAAAAATATTTAAAACTTTTACCACTGTCAGTAGGAAAATATTGGTGGAATGATCCTCAAAGGAGGAACAGAGACTTCCTGGAAGACTCTTATTCAAATTAAAAGCATGATTTGTAAAACAGCAAATTTGTTATAACACTGATTAAAAAATGTGACCTAAAATATCAGCTCTGTAGGAGTGCTTGAATCATCATGTTCTTTGAAAAATACTCCTGCATCTTTATAGTATTATCTGTAGCAATCCTTTATAAAGACTATTCTAGCAATAAATGCTGAAAACTATCCAAATACCTTGATTAAATATCCAAAACAATTGCCCGATGTTAGCAAAACTGAGAAATAGAATATTATATATCTTTCCAGCCCTCACTTGCTTTAAGGATGCCAATACTCAATTCTCAGCCAATTGCAATCTTATGTTCATGCATTTTTAAATAATCAATGCTCTATTGTTACTATATGTAATAACTAAAAACTATTATAAGCTCTGTTCTAGACACTGTGCTTATTTATATGCCTTATTCCTTTAATCTTCAGAATAATAATTATAAAATAAATAGTAGTACTACTTCTGTCCTTTTACCAGATAGGCAAACAAAGGTTAATACCTCTCGCAAATTCACCTTGACTAAAATCTAGGCAATCTGTTTTTGTAGCCTGGGCACCCAATCTCAAGAGACATAGTCTTTCATTCTTATGTTGCTGTATATGTAGCAAAATAAAATTATTATTTTGTTCTTAACACTTTGGAGATATTAAAGACAACTGTCACATAAAAGTAAATAAGAGACGTTTTTAGTGTACTTGTAATATATAATGCATTTTGAAAACAAAACAAATAAAGGTGGTTCATGTGAAGAAAAGGGCAAATCCTCTGAGGATGGAATGCTAAGTATAACATTGCAGGTCTGGGCTCTTGCTAAAGTTAGAACATCAAAGATAAAAATAGAAATATACACTCCCTATTTTGCTACCTCAAACTTACTTTGAAGAGTGAGCCTCTTGATTTTTAACATCTAGTCCTTTTTTCTTACATTATCCTCTTTAAACAAACCAATAAAAACTAATCTTTAAAAAAAAAGAAAAAGATTTATTGAGATATAATTTATAAGCCATTCAATTCGCCCATTTAAAGGGTACTATTCATAGTTTTTAGTATATTCACAGAGTTGCGTAATGATCACAACTGTCTAACTTTAGAACATTTTTATCATCCCCAAAAGAAATCCATACTCATTAGCAGTCACTTTTTATTCCCTCCATCCCCAGCCCTAGGCAACCACTAATGTACTTTCTTTCTCATATATTTAGGTATTCTGCACATTTCATATAAATAGAAGCATACAATGTGTGGTCTTCTACTGCTGACTTCTTTCACTTGCCATAATGTTTTCAAGATTCATGCATGGTGTAGTCTGAATCAATATTGCATTCTCTCTTAAAGCTGAATAAAATTCTATTGCATGAGTAAACTACATTTTGGAAATTTGGATATTTACACTTGGGCTATCATGAATAATACTGTTATGAATATTTGCTTATAGGTTTTGTGTGGGTATGTGTTCACTTCTCTTGGATCTATGTTGAGAATGGAATTGCTGGTTCATGAGATAATGCTAACCTCCATTATTAACATGTTGAGGAACTGGCCAACTATTTTCCAAAAAGGCTGCACCATTTAACAATTCCATCAACAATTATGAGGGTTCCAATTTCTTCATATCCTTACCAACACTTATTATTGTCTGTGTTTTTGATTATAGCCACCCTAGTGGGTGTAAAGTCATATTTCATTGTGTTTTGGATTTTCACTTCCCTAATAGTAATGATGGAACATCTTTTCACCTGCTTATTGGTCTTTTTTACATATTCTTTGGAGAAATGTCTATTCAGATTCTTTACCTTTTAAAAACTGTTATATTTTTTACTATTATGTTGTAAGAGCTCTTTGTATATTCTAGATGCATGTCCTTATAATATATGATTTGCAAGTATTTTCTCCCATTCTTTGGGGTGAATTTTTACTTTTTCCTTCCTTGTTTTTTTTTTTTTTAAAGTCAGACTCTCTTTTATTTAAAAAATTATTCACAAAACACCCATGTATAGATTTGCTTTGTCATAAAGCTGAAAGTGGTGTTTGAAATTCCATTCTTACATTTAAAATAATATAGAATGCTTTTTTAATTTGCATGTCATCTTCACACAGGGTCATTGCTAATCTCTGTATTGTTCCAGTTTTAATGTATGTCCTGCTAAAGTGAACACTGACTTTTTACCTTTGCAGCATAAAAGTTTCAAATTTGATGTGATTTCTTTTTTGGTTCTTGTTTTTGTATTTTGCAATACTAGGATTAAACCCAGGGTTGCTCATTGAGCTATGTTCCTAGCCCCCTTTTTATTTTTTATTCTGAGATGGGGTCCTGTTAAGCTGTCCAGGATGCCTTTGAACTTGGGATCCTCCCACCTCTACTTCCCAAATCACTGGAATTAGGGCCAGGATGCCCTACTTAATTTGTTGTGATCTTTGTGATGAAGTTCAATTTCTCTGTTTTTCTTTTGTCACTTGTGCTTCTGTTGTTATATCTAACAAGACTTTGTCTAACTCATGTTTACAAAGATTTAATTGTTTTCTTTTAAAAGTTTTATATGCTTTTTTTTTTAATGGTCTTAAGTTTTACAGTTAGGCCTATAATCAATTTTAAATGAATTTTTGTGTTAGTGTATTTTCCTCCTCTGTAATTTAAATTTTGAGTTTGTCAAATCCAAAAGAAATACTTAAGAGTAAAAAAGAAAAGATAGTTATTATTCCTTTTATTCTTTTTCTTAAAACATTTTAATTTGAATATTACAATATATGTCAAGTTTTTAAGTTTAAATATATCCAAAGATTTTCTATGTTTTTCTGTATAAACCATTATGAAAATAGATAATATATTTCACACTACTAATAGTAATTTGAAAAGCCATTATTTGAAAGCCATTATTATTGTTTAATGGTTATTTAATTCAACAATGTTGAGCATTGTTCTGGGCACTGCAGATTCTGTTTTTAACAAACCAAGCAAGGCACCTGTTTTCATGGAGATTACATGCTGGTTGACAGAAACGAGATGTAAACAAGTAAATACTTCAACAGAATAATTTTCAGAGAGTAGTAAGTACTTTTTACTTGGGGTGTAATGTGAAGAGTAGACAACATTTTTGGATATTTTGGTGAGAAAGTTCACTGAGCTGAGGCCTGAATCTGGAGAAGAAACCCATCTTTGCAAAGATTTAAAGAAAAAGCAGAGAAAAACAAACAAAAACAGCAAGCAGGAAAGCATGACATAGGAAGGAGTTTATAGGTTCCAAGACACAAAACAAAAACAAAAATCTCTTCGTGTCTCTAGCCAAGTGACAGTGAGCTTGGGGAGGTGAGCTGGGGAACACAAAGGTACTTAAGTCTGTATGTGCTTTCAAATTGCTTCCGGTTTTTCTATTAAAGAAGATCCTTCAACTAACATGGTAATCAAGTTGAAAATTTAAACCAAGAAACTATTCGGTAACCAAAATTTTCATGCATTATTCTAAAAGAATCCAGATCAACTACATTCTTAAAGCTCTAAGCTGATATCTTAGGTTTTTTTTTTTTTTTAAAAAAAACTAAGACAAGAGTTCCCTTTTTGTACTTTGATCTTAGCTTCTGTGAAGTGAATTAGAGGTAATAATACTAAACAAAAATTGCTGGCAGAAGCTGTCTTTATGGTGATTTTATATGCAGAACATGCCCAGATGATGTCCTGAAAACTGAAAAGTTGAGAGAAATAATTATAAGCACAATTGTCATAGCCATTATCTCCATAGCTCTGACTAATCTTCAGAAGCTACTGCTCTTGATTACTGGCCAGAATCTCTTAGGTTTCTGCTGCTTCCTGAGGAAACAACTGGTAAGGGTAGAGAAGATGGATCCTCTATGTAGACATTCATTGTGGAAACTTTGGAGCAGATTGTGTGCATGCAGAGATCTCAGGTCAAACAGAGACACAGGAGTGAGGGTTACAAGGGTTCACTGCCCATCATCATCCCAGGCAATTTCTCCTTTTGAGTCCATCTGTGTAGAAACTGGGTTTTATACACTTTAACTAGAGGTCTCCTACTTCCTAGAACTTGCATGCCAAATTTGAGCATATTTCCAGGATAGAAATTATCCTCAGAAGAATCTAACAGCAATTGTACAGAAAAATAAAGTAGATTAGTGTTTGCCTGGTGCTGTGGAGGGAAAATGAGGAAGAATGACCAGTGATTGCTAATAGGTATGGGGTTTCTTTTTGGGTCAAAGAGAATGTTCTAAAATCAGATTGAGGTGTTGGTTGTACAACTCCTTGAGTACATTAAAAAAACATTGAATTGTAAACTCTAAATGGGTGAATTGTAGGAATATGAATTCTATCTTAATGAAAAGTTTTTTTAAAAAAACAAAAAGTATCTGGTACATTTAAAAGACCAAGAACTACCTGCTCTTCAGCATGAATTTCCCACCATGTCTTATTTTCTTTCTTTTTTTTTACATTTTCAATATTATTTTTATTAGAGTTTATAGTTTTACATAGTAGTTGAGTTCATCCCAACAAAATCATACATGCATGAAATTCCAGTTGAGTTCTTGATTCCCTCTTTTCCGTCCTATCCTACCCCTCCTCCTCTATTCTCCCCTCCTATTCTCCTGGACTTCCTTTCACCTGTCTATTTATTTACATTTAATTGATTCTTTTTACTTATACATAAAGGTGCAATTCCCTGTGGTATATTTATATATGCATATAACAGGAATTTTAAAGAATTCATTCTTTATTGCCACCATGTCTTATTTTCTAATCTCAGAATATTTATAGTTACCTCATACTGAGTACTTATTATGGGCCAGACACTATATTAGGCACTTTATATATAATTAATCATAACAAACTATGAAGGAGCATATTATCTACCCTAAACATGAAGACAACTAATGGTAAGCTAGATTTGAATTCAGTTGCAAGGAGCTCCAAAAACTCTTGTTCTTTCAACCATGCTACAGTACAATAGTACCCCCATCCATAGTTAGCCTCTGAAGTTTTATTTCTATGGTTTCAATTACTCTCCATTAACTGTAGTCTGAAAATATTAAGTGAAAAATTCTGGAAATAAACAATGCATAAATTTAAAATTGCACAGTTTTGAGTAGTGTGATGAAATCTGATGCTCTCCTGCTCTATCCCATCCAGGCTATGAATCATGTCCAGCGTATCCACACTATCCATGCTACCTGCCCATTAGTCCTTAGCAGTCATTTGACCTATCAGGTTGTCACAGTATCGCAATATTCATACATAAGGTTTAGTGTTATCCACAGTTTCAGGCATTCACTGGGATCTTGAAAGGTATCCCCTGTGGATAAGTGTGTGTGTGTATGTGTGTGTGTGTGTGTGTGTGTGTGTGTGTGTATACTTCTGAAACTTCCAACAGAATAGCTATAAAGATATAACTTTTGAAGACAATGTAGGGTATTATTTCCCTTCCATGCCAGTCTAATAAATCATTACTTTCCAATAATTCTTCTTCCTGTTATTTCCCAAATGTCTGTCTCCTCTTCATCCCTGTGACCAGCACACCAATACAGGACTTCATTTCTCACCAGGAATATTACTGTAACTAGAGCCCTCGTGTCCGATCTCATTTGATCTGGATTATTTGATCATATTATTCCTTTAGGTAAAGTCTTTCATGGTTTCCCATTACATTTAAGGACAAAATCCAAAAATCCTTTGCAAAGCCCTGAATGCCTACAACAAGCTGGTGCCTTTTTCTTTCCAGCCTCCTCATCCTCTTCCTACCCCTGCCTCTTGCATCCCAATCCTCAAATCATCAGAATGCTCACTCTACCCTTTTCTTTTTCTGCATGTGCCCAGTGCACGTACTCATGCCCCAGGTCTTTTATGTATCTGACAACACATTCTGTTCTAGTACTTTAATGTGGCAAATTCCTTTTCAGTCAGCAGGTCTCACCTTGGCTTCTTGTGAGAAGCCTGCCCAGTGCTCTGAAATCACTGCCTTCTACCTCAGTCATATTACTTATCACACTACAATGCCATGTTTGTTTCTCTATTTAACTCTAGTAGTTTGTAAATATTTGCAGTGGGGGTATTTTGTTTAGCTATTATACCCTCCATGCCTAGTGCTTAGCACATAAAAATATGTATTGAAGGAATGAAGTTTCTCTATATTCTAGCTAGATCCGATTATAAGTCCTTTTGTTTCCAGTGCTTAGTATGCATCTTTTTCCTAAATATCTCTTCAGTTTTATCTTGTTCTTACTGAGCATTTACTATGTGCCAAGCACTATGTTAAGTATTTCATATGAATTAACCAATTTGAAACTCATAATATAACTATTTCAGGTCAGTGTTATCATTAACCCATTTTACATATGAGACCCAAGTCACAGAAATGTTAAATAACAAGTTGTATAACATTGAGGAGGTAATTGGCAAAGCTACGGTTCAAATAAAGCAATTTGGTTTCTGCACTCTTGGTACTGTGCCATACTACCTTTGTGTCTGTGAGTGCTTGCCAAATGAAGGAATGAATAAATAGGATCCTTCCCAATGTCTGTGGGTGTAGAACTGTGAGCCTATTTAAGGAGGGAGGTAGAAGATACACTCCGATCTGTAATGTACTTAGTATCTCATAGGAGTAATGTCGTAGGTTTCACTGGAATAACTGATATACTATGGATCCTGCTATGGAGGTGGCAGCTGCAGAGGCTGAACTTGACTTGCCCATGGCTCAATGGAATAAAGACTCTCAAACCATCACCCTACTCTACAAGCATGTGGCTTAGGGAGCATATTTCTTAATGTGTCCAAGCTTTAGTTTCCTTTTCTATTTTATAGGAATGTAATTGTTAGGAATCTCTTAGGACTATGCATATTCAGTCAGTTAACAAAGCAGAGTTTGCAGTTTAGTGCTCCAAAGAGGAAAAAATAGCAGGAAAACATTTTTTCCCCGCCTTGGGGAGATGCAGTAGAGCCAAGAGATCCTGTCAGGGTTTTGAGAAAAGCTACCATTACCCTTTCCAAATAAATATGAGGAGGGAGGAGAACGGTCCAAGTGTAAGCTAGTTCTGCTATTTCTTAGCAAATTGGGGAAATCAGTTAGGAAACACTAAAAGGAAATGTTAGAGATACCACACAAGCAAACACCTTAAGGATTCTCCACAGCTCATTAAGAGGTACCAGACCATATACTTACAGTTAGAAAACACCTCTCTTTTGAGAAATTTAAGCAGATTTAAAATTGGAACCTTTCTAGCCCAAGGACATTCCAAATTCTATGAACAATTTTTAATCTTTCTTCCTTTCCCTCAATCATTGTTTTCCTCTCTTTCACCTCTAGCTATAAACTTTCCCCTATAAATGTGCTAGGAAAACCCTTGAGTTCTGTTGTTTATTTTGATAGGAAACAGCTAAAAATGAAAGTAAATGAAAACAGAAATACTCATTCCCACAGGGCCTGGGGTAGAGCTCAGTTGGTAGAGTGCTTGCCTTGCATGCACATGCGCAAGGCCCTGGGTTCAATCCCCAGCACCACAAAAAAAAAAAAAAAAGAAAGAAAAGAAAGAAATACTCAGTCCCCTTGGCTGCATTCCAAGAAAGATGCCAAATGTCAGAGGTTTTGCTGAAAGCTATCCCTGATCTTCTAGCCAGCAACAATCTAAACATTGGATGGCTTTAGGAACTCTTCCCAGAGAAGTTCTATAAGCAGAACTGATGGTAAAATATTAGAGTCTTAAGCTTCCAAATCATTCACTAATGAGCCTCGGGTCATAGGTCACATGCAATGGATTCAGAGATGTGACTGTTCATTTCTCTGGGAAATGAACATATAGCACAATGGGGAAGCACAGATCCTGGTCCCACCACCTTGGTGACTTTGCACTAATTGCTTATACTCACCAAACTACTATTGTCTCTAATATTAGGAATAAAAAGTCCTCACCTCACAAGGTTGTGGTAACAATGAAAAGTTATTTGGCTGAGGGTGTAGCTTAGTGTTAGAACACTTTCCTGGCATGTACAAAACCCTGGGTCTCCTAGTATGCACAAAGCCCTGGGTTTCATCCCCAGCATAAAAAGAAAAAAAAAAAGAAAAGAAAAAGAGGAAGTTCCTGACACATTGAAAATACCTACTCAGTAAATGTTAGTTACCACTAGTACTAGTCCTGACAGCCCTGAATATCTATAGGCAGAAACCAATACCTTGTTTTGTGATTTCTAGTACAGAGTTTCTGGACATGCCACCCTTAGATTGTTTCCATTGTGTCTACAACAGTCAGTTACCCAAGAAAATCTGGGCAAATTTAATAACTCAACCGTGAGTTTCCAAGGCAAAGTAAAAGTGACTCCCTAAAAGGAAATGATTTGAATAGAAGACAAATGATACACTTATTAATAAGAGTACCTATCACCTTCTGAGTACCTAATACATCATTCCACTGAATCATCACACAGCAGTTATGGGACTATCATTAATCCTATTTTATTAATAAAGAAACTGGGGTTCTTAGATCCTTATGTATATAATAAGTGGTGGAGCTGGGATTTATTCCTGGGCTATCAAACTCCAAACCTTCTTCTCTTTGCAGTCTTAGAGCTGAAATTTTCAAAATTTAGCAAGGTAGCCTAGAAAAGCTCAATATTTTTCTTAACATGGCCCTGTGGCAAATGCTCAAAAAGCAATTCCTCTCAGTACCCTCTGACCTCACCTGGTGATCAAGAGTCCTTGTTAAGCACACTTATCATAGGTACATGCTTGGTTTGAAGAGATTCTGAGAGAGACTTATTTTTAATTATATTAGAAGGAGCCCAAAAGACAGAGATAATACCTTGCGTCTGTCTTATCTACCCACACATGGTGATGAGTGCTTGCTAATGGGGCAGAGCTTGCAAAGAACTCCAAGAGGGACACAGTTCCAATCAAAGCAATCATGTGCCCCAAATACTCCTGTGGCAGAAAGTATTTTCCAAAGATAAACACAGTAATAGTCATCCCACACGTTCTGTTGCAATGTGATCTTGCAATTCCCCCATCAGGAGGTGGAGTCTATAAGTGAGGTAATACACAGGTTTGTTGGTTCAGTTTAGCCATATCACATGTGTATGTATTTCAAAACAACATATTATTATACATAATAAATGCATTTACATTTTGTCACCTGAAAAAAAGAGGTGGAGTCTGTTTTTCTTATCCTTGAATCTGGGCTGGTCTTCATGACTTATTTGATCCATAGAATTTGTTGCAAGTGAGGTTATGGGTCTTCTGAGGTGAGATCAGGCACAACACATCAGCTTTTGCTTTGGACTTTTGGACCATTCACTCTTGAGAGATTCTTTCTGTGAAGCCCAAGTCACACATGCATAAGCCGTATGAGGGAACTCCAGGGGACAACCACAGTGGAGCTCCCATTCCACAACCAGGTTCAGCTGCCAGCCTCGTGAGTTGCATTTTCTAAAAAGTGAAGAAGATTCTACAAACTACATCCAAGACTTGAATATGCATCCTGGGCTAAGATCTTAGAGCAGCATCTAAAGAGGAAGAATTGACTACTCCACTAGGATCTTACATTGATTTGGTAAGAATAAATCATGGTAGACATAGGGATTGGCACAAAATGCATATTCAAGAAATACCTCCTCTATCAGTTAATCATAATTCTTTTTTTTTAATGGAGTTATCACAAATTTCATAAGGAATAACAAAACATTCCATTAGTTCCACAAAGGAAAGAAAAAGAGGTCAGTCACAAGATAGGAGAGTTGGGAGATTTTTATTTAATTGACAATTCTCAGTACAAATACTTGGTAAAAGTCAGAAGGAATAGGCCACTCAGCCAAACTTCTTGTTGTGTATACATTTGAGCAGAGGATCAATCCCACAGACTTTAACATTTTTTGCTAAATGCCTCTTTAGCATTTTCCTGGGTAGGATCTGTGCATCAGTTCTGTGGGAATGTTCTGATTATCTGTTACTGCATTACAAACTACCCCCAAATTTAGTGAATTACCTAGCACAGTGGAGTGAAAAAAAAATGGATTTTAGTGATATTGCTTTGTGATTTGCTAGCAGAAAAACTTTGGGAAAGTTACATAACCTCTATCAACCACAACCCATTCCGCACAGGCATGATGTAGTTAAACAGAAACCCCCGAGGTCAAATGGCTGTGTTCAGTCCCCAGAGAACCAGGGCAGGTGGTTCCTCTGCCAGGGAGACAATTGCAGTGAGAGGCAGGAAGCTACCAAAAGGGAAAAGATCTTTGAATAAGAGGAGAGTTTTCCAGGCAGCAACTGGCCCAGGGGATGGCCTTTTTTTCCAACAGACTGTAGACACAGAGATCCTAACAGCTCATCCTTCCCCCATGGGTTGGAAAAGAGTCACTGACTTTTAGATCCTTGGGAGGGATTTTGACTTTGAGGAAGAGTCATGGCTCCCAATATATGTGGGTCTGTTTTGTTACTATTAGGTCCAGAAACAAAACATAAGGGTAATATAAATCTCAGTAACAGAAAATAGGTAGCATAGGGAAAGCACATGCTTGAAGGTCCCAACTTGAGCTTCAGAGATACACAGTGTGCAGTTGGCAGATCAGCCTTAAAATATGAAAGCAAAATATGCAGGGACAGCCTGGAGGCTGGACCAGAGCTGCAGGAGAGCTTGTGACCTGGTCCTCCTGTTGAAAGCCCTCCTGAGTATGAGTAGACACTTTTTGTGTTTGTTTGTTTGTTTTTGGTACCAAGAATTGAACTCAAGGGCACTTAACCATTGAGCCACATCCCTAGTCCTTTTTATTTTTTATTTTGAGACAGAGTGTTGCTAAATTGCTTAGGGCCTCACTAAGTTGCTGAGGCTGACCTTCAACTTGCAATTCTCCTGCCTCAGCCTCAGCTGGGATTACTGACTTGTGCCACCTTGCCTGGTATGGTAGATGAAAAACCAGCCCCTACCTCAAAGCAAAGCCTGTCCAAGGAAGGGGGCGTGACCCTTGTCCTTGGAAAGACCCACAGAGCACTCCTAGGCACATACCCTTGTTTATCTACAAATAACAGGAGAGATCTGCTGAGCCAGGTGTCCCTGACTCAGTCAGGCTAGGTGGGGACCCATAGCAACCCCCTAGCAGCCACCAATCAGGATGAGACAGGGAAATACCTGGGATGCCAGATGACCCTCCCAGTAGTTTATGGTGGTTGATAATGTGTTGGGAAATCACGTAGTTCAGCAAGAATACCCCTCTTGGCTTAAACCAATCAGTTCAAACGAATCCCCCTCTTTACTAATCAATCACCCTTACCCAACTTGTTCCCACCAGTGAATGTGCTAATCATGTTTTAGAGTTGTTTTATGATTTTCCTGCGGTGTGTGATGATTTGCTAAGAGATGCTATGATGTTATGTGAAGTCTCTGCCGTCCCCAAAGAGTGTATAAAACTGCTGCAAACCCTGGCCTCAGGGCCTCTCGGCATCACCAGTTGCTGTGTGAGTGGGGAGGACTGAGCTAGCCTCGCAATAAACACGTCTTTGCTGCTTACATCGATCTTGGTCTCTGGTGGTCTTTTGGGGGTTCTGAATTCGAGCATAACATAGACTTTTGACATTAGCCCCAAATGAGGTTATATGTTTGCCTGTCCTTGAGATATATTGAAAGAAGGCTATGTTCAACATGCAATTTGAAACTTGTGTTTCACTGTAATTCTAACCACTTGGGTGGCTGAAGCAGGAGGATTGCAAGTTTGAATTCAAACTCAGCAATTTAGCAAGGCCCTAAGCAACTTAGGGAGATCCCGTTTGAAAAGAAAAAATAAAAAGGCCTGGAGCTCAGCTCAGAGGTAAAGCACCCCCAGTAGCAAAAACAAAACAAAACAAAACAAGCAAACAAACTTGTTTGTTTTCCACTACTGGAACTACCACCTGCAATGTGTTAGCAATTAATATTTTTTAAAATATTAATATGTTTAATAGATCAATCTCTAATAAATTTGTATATAAACACATATGTTGCTTTTATTTTATGTTAACAAAACTGTAAACCAAAATGTAACCACTACCACAATTTGTAACCCTATTTTTAGCACTAGTATTTACTAGTCAGTGTAGATAGATTCTCAAAACCCATTCTTGGGGCTGGGAATATGGCTCAATGGTAAAGCACCTGCCTAGCATGTGCAAGACTTGAGTTCAATCCTCACCACCAAAACAAACAAAACAACCCAAAACCCATACTTGACCCAGGCTTCTATCAGGCTCTGAGAGAAGGTAGATGAAAGCTAGGCTCAAAATCAAGAGAGTAAAAATAAATGATTGAAGACAAGACATCACAGGTGCCAGTCCCTGGTTGAATTTCTCCAGAATCAGAGATGGGATGTGAAGATGCTAGCAGCATTTGTGTGTTTGGAGGCTCCTACTCTGTGAACCTCAGTTTTCAACTTTTTAAGGGGAAAATGTTAGACTTTATCATCTATTTTCCTACTTTAACATTTTTATGTATTTTATATGTATATATCTCTCTATATATCCATAATATATTTATATCTATATATCTATATCTATATATCTATATCTATATCTATATCTATATATTTTTTAAATAACTTAAAGTGAGAGAAAGGTTGTCCCCAATTCCTCATCCCAAACCTTGGAGGGCAGAGTTTCATAGATTGTTTTTCAGATTAAAGAAAGATAATATAGGCATATGAAGTATATAACACCCCAGTGTAGTACAGAGAAGACCCACAATCATAATCAAACCTTATTTCAATGGTGAAACACATGAAAATTCATGCTAAGTGGGAAATAATCGCTATACATAGCCATGCACCACATGAGCTCAGTTCAGATTTTGCTACTAAGTGAATTCAGGTCATGTTAGGTCTTGCCCCAGACTGAGTTAAAACAAAATGAGAATCTCCAACCAACTTTCAGTTTTTAGAACTTTTCAAAGATTCCTGAGTTATGCAGTTAACTCCTGCCTTCTATTAAATGAAATTTGTCCCTAAGTTTTTGGTGTTTGCCTTGCTGTTGCAAGTTTTTCTGATCATTTTTCTTTATTTCTTCATCCATATTAAGCTTCAAGGTAAGAGAAGTCCTGTACAGAAAGGAAAGGTAAAAGACAATTCTAAAACTTGTTTTCCACAACAAGTATATCACTTTTTTGTGGGGACAAACACGGAGCATGGGGGCCCCTAGGTAAGCTCTCTACCACTGCGCTATATCCCCAGACCAGATAGTGCATTCTTTTAAAATACCAAAACACCAGTATATTGGTTGGTGTGTTTTGTTTTGTTTTTTAAACCTGAAATTGAATCATTTGATTTTTCAGACGTAGCCAAAGAATTATACACTGTATTGAAATGAGTCAAATAAAAGTGTACTTTTAAAAACTGTCCTGACCACATCCCTCCTCTGTTTAAAAACTCCTCCACGGCATGTCAGCCTTGTTTTAAATTTCCATTTCCCAGGTTTCCAGAGAGGGTTAGCAGCTTTTCTCATGTTTATTAGGCATTTGTCTCCCACCACCCCGAACCCAGTTCTTTCTGAGGGGATCCTTTCAGAATGCAGGTGGGGGTGGACAGAAAGTGTGGTAAGTGGGGGTGACCCAGCAGGTAGTGGCAGAATCTGGAGAGGAGGTGGGGAGAGAGGAGAGGAGGAAGGAGGGGAAAGAAGCAGGTTTGGTTCCACCCCACCCCCATCTCCCCAGCCTAGCCCACTCTTTCTTACAGCTGTCTCCCTCGCCACTTTGTCTCCCAGGGTCAGAGTCATTTTCTCAGGCTGACTCTATTAAGGTCGTTGGATCACTTATTTAAAATTGATCCTTCCCCACAGGGCAGAGACATTCCACCCCAGGGAGCAGAGCTTCAGGGTAGATTAGGCCCAGCCCAAGCCCCTGCTCTTCTCCCATAGGGAGGGACATCTGAGGATAGTGATGGCAATCTGACCCAAGCATCAGCACATTCAAGAACTGGCACTTGTCATTCACGTGCTAGTCAAACAAACAGACTCCCAGTGGGAAAAATCAGCAGCTTTACTCCAGCTTATTGGACGTCTTAGTGAGTCCCCCAGTCTCCTGGACTGTCTTCTCTAATCTCTATGAATAAAAAAAACACGAACTTTGAAGTCAGGCTGAGACACCTTGAAGGAGATATTTGCTCTCTTTGATCCTTAGTTTTCTCATCTATAAAATGTATATTTAAAAATACTTGCTGCTAGAAAATCCACCAGCGAGGAGCCGGGTCAAGAATGCAGCGTGCTGAATGCAGTGCAGATGTATATAGCAAATGCTTAAATGCTTAAAGTCATTTCCTTCTTCTTCTTTTTTTTTTTTCTTACAGAACTTGTGGCATCAGCAAACTGAGGGAGAAGTTATAGCAAGAAGACAAAGTGGGGAAGAGATCTTGGGCCTGAAGAGAAAGTTGAGGTACCTTTTTTGAGACGTGAAATATATTGGAAAGGGAGAAAAGGATAATTTAGGATTTAATTGCTTCCTCCTGTTTATCTGACACTTTAGATACAACCCTTGCTTTTTATATTATTTCTGTTGCCTTAACAAGTCTTCTTACCGAAGAGAGCCACAGCAATTGAGTATCCTCTTTTTGATTTTCCCTAAAGGCAATGGGGCATGAAGTCAGTGGTTAGTGATCAGGTTAAAGGAGACAGACTTTCTAGTCCTGGCTCAGCCCCAATTGTATGCCCACAGACACACATGAATGCCTCCATTTGATCACCAGTAAAATGGTAAAATCCTACTTAAGTCACAGGGTCATTATGGTACTCATAAAAATTGGGGGGGGGGGGTCACTTCTCATGTGCTAGATACTGTGTTAGATTTGGGAGGTAGAGAAGTAATAAAACCAAATCCTGCCGTTTTAGACATTGCATTCTAATGTGAGAGAGAGTGAATAAACCAAGAAATGTAAATATGGCAGGTGGTGACTAGAGCTATAGAGAAAAATAAAGCCAGGTAAAAGATTTAGATTGAGGGAGAGGTTATATGGGGTAGGAGTAGTTCTCTGAAAAACCTCCATAATTTGATGCTCTCTGAGTAGAGTCTGAGTAAGAGTCAAGAGTGTTCCAGCTGTTTTGAGATTTCAATGAAATGATGCAGATAAACTCTTAGCACTAGTACCTGGAGGATGCTGAGCAATGTTAACTGTTGAACATTTTAACATACAGAAGGCATTCTGTATGATTGTAGAGAAGGCTACATGTTGGTAAAAATCTTTTAGTTCCACCTAAGATTTTCCTAAGGGATCCTTAACTACTAAAAAGGAGAGTGGCGATGGCTTAGGGGACTTGGCATCCGCACAATTCATTGCTGGGAATGAAATGCTGGTTCTATGAGCAAAAGTACTCTGTTTTAGGAAGGAGTTCAGGGGCTCCAAGATGGCAGAGGCAGGGTACAAGAAAAATGCAGATGGAGGACAAGACAGGGAGATGAGTCATCCTGTCCCATTACCATGACAACTGCTGCTACTGAGGACTTATGGCCCATAACTCCCACCACAAGTTCCATATTTTAAAATGACCAATGGTTGCTGGGTGCAGTGGTACACACCTGTAATACCAGTGGCTCGGGAGCTTGAGGATGGTGAGTTCAAAGTCAGCCTCAGCAACTTAGCAAGGGCCTAAGTGATTCAAAAATATAAAAAAATATTAAAAAGGGCTGGGATTATGTCTCAGTGGGTGAGCGCTCCTGGGTTCAATCCCCAGTATTAGAATAAACAAACAAACAAATAAATAAAATAACCAATGGGTGTAAAATTGGCACTATTTTAATTAGGTTTTCTAAAGTAACCAGTGTGTGGGGGGGGAATTGGATAGTATTCTAATCAGGATTATAAGGTAACCTTAAGGTGTTCAATCAGGTCCAAATAGGAAGAGAATGCCTCATAGCTCAGCATATAAGACACTGACTTCTAGACATGGGACTTTGAGCTTCTCTTTCTTGCTCAGCCCACTCCACTACAATTTACAGAGTACTACTTCCAACTTTACCTTCCATCTGTACTTTCTCTGTGACTTCTGTATGGATTGGTCAATTCTTTGTTCCAGACACCAAGGACCTGGACCCCAACTGGACACCCCCCCAATGATAACAGTAGGGGACAGACGTTTTAATCCAGCACAAAAAAAAAAGAGTGGAAGCTGGGTACTGGGGCAACACCTGTAATCCCAGCTACTCAGGAGGCTGAGGCAGGAGGATCACAAGTTTGAGGCTAGTCTGGGTAATATAGCGAGACCCTCTCTCAAAAAAAAAGAAAAAAAAAAAAAAAAGGGCTAAGAGTGTATAGCTCTAGGGCTGGGGATGTGGCTCAAGCGGTAGCGTGCTTGCCTGGCATGCGTGCGGCCCGGTTCGACCCTCAGCACCACATACAAACAAAGATGTTGTGTCCGCCGAGAACTAAAAAATAAATATTAAGGGCTGAGGTTGTGGCTCAGCGGTAGAGCACTCACCTAGCACGTGTGAGGCCCTGGGTTCAATCCTCAGCACCACATAAAAATAAATAAAACAAAGATATTGTGTCTAACTACAACTAAAAAATAAACATTAAAAATAAATAAATAAATAAATATTAAAAAATTCTCTCTCTCTCTCTTAAAAAAAAAAAAAGAGTGTCAAAGGATGCTCTATAATATAGACTTCAGATTCATGTTCTCTGTAACAAATATTCCCAACTCTGAAGTTGGCATGTGCATTGAACTATTCCCCATCGTCAACAATAATAATGGTGATGATGACATTAATTATGCTGTTTATTAGGTTTATAAATGCTTTTTTCACGAAGACCTCAAGTGTTTTATGGACATGACCTAATTCACCCTCCCAACTTCCCCAAAGACAGGTCTACCATTTAATATATGAGGAAACTGAGGCATAAAGAAGCTAAGTAACAGCTTCAGGGTCAAGCAATTATCTAGGCAACTCTGATCTGGATCTCAGGCTCTAATTTTCAGGTCAGCTCCCTTTCTGCCTTCCTCGTTCTCTCTGGGCTGCAGAGATGACACAGTGTGAGCAATGAAAGGCATATGTGTGGCTAGGTGTCAGAACAGCCTGCCCCCTGCTCATCACATGGTCCATAATCAGTACATGCTGGTTTTTAAAAATATTCTTTAGGAAGTCAGGTGCGATGGTACACACCTGTAATCCCAGCAACTTGGAAAGCTGAGTTAAGAGGATCTTAAATTCCAGGCCAGCCTCGGAAATGTAAAAAAAAAAAAAAAAGGCAAAGGATGTGGCATGGTGATAGAGCACCCCTGGGTTCAATCTCCAGTACGGGGGTGGTGGGGAGGGGGGAAGTTCTTTAAGAAGGGTCTTCTTGGGCTGGGGCTATAGCTCAGTGGCAAAGCACTTACCTAGCATGCATGAGGCATTGGGTTTGATCCTCAGCACCACATAAAAATTAACAAATAAAATAAAGGCATTCTGTTCATCTATAACTACAAAAAAATTTTAAAATTAAAAAAAGAAGGGTCTTCTTTAGTACTACCAAAATATTAACTATGTAGCACACTTTTCTTTTTGATAGCCACCTCATGCTTAAAAGTCAAGATGGTATAAACAATACCTTGGTAGGTGAGAGAGGCCCAGATTTGAAATGCACACATGGTGGAATAGATATTTGCTTTTTCTCAGTGAAAGCCAATGAGAGAAGAGCAAGGAAACTCATTTTTGGTGGTCACTTTCTCTAGGCTAGGCTATTTACATACATGATATGTTATACTATTCAACAAACTTTCGCAGGAAAAAACAATTAACAAATTAGGGAACAAGCTATCTAAAATGTTAAGCAGTTTATCTAATGAAACTTAGCTAGTAAATGATAAAGCTGGAATTCAACCCCATATCTATGTGATATCTAAGTTTCCTCAGCTTCCCAAAGGCCTAATAGCCAATTCATATCATCTCAAATTAGGTGCAGTGTGATGATCTAATATAAGTCATGTATGACCCATTTCTTCCTTTGCATAAAATAGTAGAAAAAATAAAATTATATAAAGTCATCTAGTGAAATTTGAACAATTAAATTTTGCTATTTTTAAATCTTCCTTTTAAAATGTTAACAAGTTAGTATATGCAGCAAAAATTTGGAATTTTGGAAGTTCCAAAATTTTAATGATCTAGTCTATCCCTGTAATCATCAACATGGATAATTGGTGGCTTCCTAGGTAAACATTTCAGTGCCCTTCTTTTTCCTATGGAGATGATAGCAGATATCTCTGGAGACCTGAGGAAGGCCTGAAATCTGGACAACAATATCAAGTCCTTCTCAGGTAATGTCATGTAGTAAAAAGTTACCAACTTTGGAAAGAACTTCACTTATAATTCAATCATTTATATAATTCAAACTGTATATGATTATGCCAGCAATTAAGTTATGTGTACCTCAAGCATGCATACCAAATGCTGTACTAAGATACAAATTCAAAAACACCATAGAGGGTCTGGGCTGTCAGTGGTATAATGCTTACTTATCATGTGCTAGTTCCTGAGTTCAATCCCCAGCACCACCCAAAAAATAAATAAATAAATAATTTTAAAAAATGGATAATAAAAAAATTATAGACAAATCAAAATATAATTATCACAAAGATTCAAGTAACTCATACAAAAGTATATGGAAAAGAAAACAAAGAAGAGAAAATAAAAACAGCAAACCTAAGACCCAACCCATCAGTGATTATATTCATGTCAATGGTCTAATATGTTTTCCAATCAAAAGACATATGTTGGAAGAGTGAATTTAAAAATACAATCCAACAAAATATTGTCTATAAGAAACTCACTTCAAATATAACAATACAGGCAAGTTGAAAGTAAAAGGGTAGAAAAATATATATTGTGCAGACATTAATCAAAAGCAAGCATAAATGGCCATATTAAGATAAGACAGAGCCCAGAACAAATAAAATTACTGAAGAGAGGGACAATATATAATGGTAAAAGGGACTCTATACCAAGAAGACGTAGCAATTCTAGATATGTATGCAGTAAATGACAGATCTGCAAAATATATGAAGCACAATGGCTACAACTGATAAGGGAAATAGACAAATTCACAACTATAATTGGAAATGTCACTATACCTCTCTTAACAATCAATAAAACAGATAGACAAAAAGTTAGCAAGGGATGTACTGAATTTAGCAAGAAACATTGGACTGGTGTGGGGCCTCTTTCTCCCACATGTAAAGGTAGAAAGCCAAGTTTCTCAGAGAGTGAAAGATAGCCCCATTCAGTGAATTGTCTTAACAATGCCAGTTGGGCCCCTTCCCAGTCACTTTCCAAAGAAAATGACTTTCCTGCCTCCATCTCCAAGTAACAAAAATGGCTACATTCTTATAAAAATGATGGCATATTCACCCATCATTTCTATAAGTTCATCACTGCTTAGAAATGCAGAAAACGTGCTGTTTTCTGCTTATGTTTTAGTCCTTAAGTGGGCTTTCTTTATGACAGGCTCCATTGACAATTTACCTGGTTTAAAGATATTTATGGATACCTGATATTTGGGAATATGCTTCAAAAAGACCTGCACTATCTTTCTATGCGTTGAATTGTGTTTCTCCAAAATTCATGTTGAACTCCTACATTTCATAACAATGTCAATTGACACAGCTTTGGGAGGGCCTGAACAGAACCACAGGGTAGAGAGGAAGCTCTGGATGCTGCCGTGTTCTGCTGATGTGAATGTGGCTGAGAGGCCTAAGCAGCAATTTGCCTAGTTTCACTCAGAAAACAGGGCTCAAGTACCTATAGGCAGATGCAACCTTTTCAGTACTCGGACACTCAGAGATTTTCTTATCCCTAGACTGGGATGCCACACCAGGAAAAGGGAAGACCCCAAATCAATTGACAAAATGATGAATTAAGATGATGTCCACTGACTAGAAGCGGCCGGACTAGACTTAGATGCAGTTTCTTCTATTAAGTAGGAAGAAGGTTGGGGTGGAAATAAAAGTCAGTTGATTGATAGGCAAAAAAAAAAAAAAAAAAAAAAATATATATATATATATATATATATATATATCAAGAATATTGAACTGAGCAATACCATCAACCAACAGGATCTAATGGACATTTATAGAATATTCCATCCCACAACAAAAAAATACACATGCTTTTCAAGTGTCTGTGGATTAAGTATCAAGATAGACAATATCCTGGGCCATATGACAAATCTTAACAAATTTAAAAGAAAGAAATCATACAGGGTGTATTCTCTAGCCACAATAAAACCAAATTAGAACAATAGAAAGATAAGATGAAAATCACATGAACAATATCCATAGAAGTAATTCACTTCCATATAAATAATTCCTGGATCAAAAAGGAAGTCTCCACAGAAATTTTTTTAAAAATGCATTGAAATAAGTGAAAATACATGGGGAGTGGTGGTGCATACCTGTAATCCTAGAAGCTCGGGTGGCTAAGGCAGGAGGATCTCGAGTTCAAAGGATTGTGAGTTCAAAGCCAACCTCAGTAAAAGCAAGGCGCTAAGCAACTCAGTGATATCCTGTCTCTAAATAAAATGCAAAATAGGGCTGGGGATGTGGCTCAGTGGTCCAGTGCCCCTGAGTTCTATCCCTGGCACACACACCCCCAAAAAAAGAAGTGAAAGTACAGAATATCAATATTTGTGTGATGTTCTCTGAATCCCCTAGCATTTTACATATTTCTTTAGCAAGACACACTTTCTGTTTTAAAACTGCCTCCTCTACATCTTTTTTCTTTCTTAGATTGTAGTTGGTGTCTTACCTGTTTGCCCGCACCAGTGCTCAGCAAAATCACTGGAGCAAAATGACTGAACAGAGAGAACTACTTAGCTAAGTAAAAATGATACCAAACCAATTCCTGTATGGAGTTGGAAAGTGTTCATGGTGAAGCAGTTCCAGGTGGACCCTCACACAGTGGGGCCATGGGGAAGCCCTCATTCTGAACAGCCACTTGTTTGTCTCATAGGACAGCCCGATTGGACATACAGCTGCGGGAAGTGGCATTTTCCAAAGAGCAATGAAAGCAGAGAAAAATCAATACTAGTAATTCTGTATCTCTATCCTCAGTAAAAATAATTTTTTCAGTTAGTTAAGTTGGGATCCAGCCCTTTCTTTATTCATCTGCCTCAACTCACCAACTTTTCCTGCACTTTCCTCTTTTTTCATTCTATCTGTAGAGCCATAAAAATCCAAATTCAGAAGGATCAGAAAAGTTTAGTGCAACCTCCCATTCAATGACTTGATACCTTGTAGTCAGTACAGGGTGAAGTTGCAAGCTTGTTTTGGAATGATTCAATTCAGAGCCCTCTGGGAAGAATATTAGAACAAATCAAAATATAAGGTATAAGCTCAGCAACTAAAGAAATTACCTAAGAGAGCCTGTGAACCCTAAAACAAGTATTTGTCCTAAACACATAAAGGTAGGCTATTCTCGAAAACATAGATGTTATCAAAAGTTGCAAACATGTTCCAAAAGGCAAGCATGCTAAAATCTGCTAATAGTTTTGCATGTTGTGAGGCTGGTTCTAGTTCTAGATAATAAAACCCCTAACTTCACAGTTTTTACACACTATTTCCAGGTTTCTGTAGATATGTTTAAATCTTATTTTTGTTTTTTTTTGTTTTTTTTTGTTTTTTTTTTTAATACTAGGGATTGAACCCAGAAGGGTTTACCACGGAGCTACATCCCCAGCCTTTTTTATTTTGAGACAGGATCTCACTATGTTGTTTAGGGTCTTGCAAAATTGCTGAAGCTGGCTTTGAACTTGAGATCCTCCTGCCTCAGCCTCCTGAGTGGCAGGGATTACAGGTGTGCACTCCTGTTCCTACCTAAATCTTGCTCTTTTCCTTCACTGTTTATAATCCAGCCAGCAGGTGACATATGACTATGTGGTCATATTTCTCAGGGGATGTGAGTGCAAGGCTCTTTGGATTTCATACGTGTGTCTCTCATGAGCTTGGTAAATTGGTTTCTTAGCGTCTGAACATCTCTTGGTAGACTTGTAATTCGATTTATGAGCCTTCAACAGGGATAATCCTTACTATAAATCCAGTGACTATATCCGAGTGATGCCACCATATTGTGTTTTCTCTAGATAATCAGCAGCTTGCCCTTCCCAAATAATGTAGGACATTACCCCAGGACTTTGCATTCAACGACCACATCCTGACCACAGGTCATACTGACCGAGAGTGAACTCCGTCTGCCTGAGCTTGCACGTTCTGTCTGTTTGTCTGTCTCTTTCACAAGAAAAATAACATACAATTTTTATGACATGCCTGAGGCACGGGCCTCTGAGACTGCCTGTTTCAGTTTTGGGTTCCTGTAGAAATGCTAAAATTCACCTCCTTTCCCTTTTCTTCTCATTAATCCTCCTTCATTCTGCTCTTTGGGACAGTGCTGAGAAAATTTAAGCTTTGGTTTAGTTACGCCAACATTAAACTAAAAAAAGCAAACTAAAAGAATGTTGGATAGAGTCAGATTGGATAAAATTAAGTAAGTTTTTTTTTTTTTTTTTAAAGCAAACTAAAATGAAATAAAATGACCACATGGTCACAGCAACAGCAGTATCTCTGTACTTTTATATTTCTTTTATTATTAAAAAGCAAGAAAGATACAGACCCAGATGACATCACCCCTGTTGAAAACCTCAGTAGAGGGGCATCCCAGGGAGTCAGAGCCTGCAGGGAGCTGGGGCTGTGAGTCAGCAGCAGCTAGGGCCCCTCCAAGTCAGTAGAACCAGTGCCGGCTCACCCTCACTTGCCTTGGCAAGATGCATAGGAACTGGAGTTATTATGGTCTACTTAGTATCAAGTGCCTCTCTTGGGATTCTGCATTAAGAACGAAAAAGACAGTGGAACTCGTTTGTCAAGGTCCTAAAACTAGGATTTTCCAGGTTGCACACACCACAGTGAGGATCTGTGACATCAACAGTAGGAAGAGTGACAGGATCGAAGACTCGGCTCTTGGTCTGCGGTGGTAACTATTAGATAATGTGCCACCAAAGCAGGACAGTAATGTCACATATCTAGCCAGGAAACAAAGCTCTTCCCTAAGTCTTAAGGTATACATTTGTCTCAAGTTATAGCCCCAGCATTGTGTGGAAGTTGTGTTTGTAGACATTAAAGTGTTTTAAGTCTTTGGAAGGTTGTGGGTAAGTTAATAAAAAGCATGGACTCTGGAGCTCAAATCTTCCAAGTAGCTGTTTGATAGGTGATGATTAAAAACCTTAGGTTCCTCAAATAAGTGAGTCAACTTCTTCTACATTTGAATTTTCTCCCCCTCAACTACTAATTCCTATTGAAATGCTGAACAGCACATCTGGAGGCAAACCATAGGCAGATAAGCATTTCACCGTGGCTCCTAGAATCATTATGATAATGGGCACAAGATGACCACCAAGCCTCCTACACTGAACACTTCTCCCAGTTCTGTCCCTAGCCTTGTGACCTCTGGGTTATTCCTCGAGACATCTTCCAAGTCACTCAGGATGAAAAACAGGCCGAGTTTCTTCCACTTCCTCTTCTCCTAACATCCTGTTAATTTTACTTAGAAACATTTTTTGTATCCACTCCCTCATCTCCCTACCTGCTACCAATACTCTTCCTTTCCCATGAAGCATTTCAATAGCTTATAGGCTAAAAAAAGAGATCACTTATTAATAGCTTTTATCTCTGGGTGAGAGATTAAGAGACACTTTTACGTTTTTAGCTATACATTTATACAGCCTTTGAAACTTTTGACTAGCATCAATTGCCTTTGAGAGGTAAACAAAAAATTTTAATTAAAAAAGAACATAGGAGAGGGACATGCTATTCAGAGAGGCCCCTTTGATGTGATGGGACAAGGGTGGGATAGGAACATTTGAGAACAAACATTTCTGTGAGTTTTTCACATATGACATAAGCCAGAACCAAACTTGAGTTCCCCTGATGGCTAAAGTGGCACAACCGTCTTCTATAAATAGTCAGAAAAACTCAGTCTGGATTCTTGTACAATATCATCTGACAGATGAGATGGAAAAGGTATGTTAGAGGACTGAGAGAAAGAAAAGAGAGTAAAGGAATGAGGGAGAGAGAGGAAGTGCTGAACTACTCATAAGATGAATTAATTTTCAGAAGGGCATAGTGTCAGAGCTTAGCCATAGAACTATCTCTTTCCAGGACTCACTGGCTCAGGGGAACACACCCAGTGAGTCTTCCTGGCCCCTCCCTTTCGCATATTGCAGGTGCTATTTATGGATTGTCAGGGTAAACCCCCTGCCCCAGGGGTCCAGACCCAAGGGGAGAGGTTCTGTGCTTTGTGACAAGCTCCACTGAGGCTTAACAACTGCAAGATTTTAAGAAGCAATGTTAACAAGGCAAGGAACAGAGTAGCACAGAGACTCCTGGGAATAAGAGCTTTCATCACTTCCTGTTGGACCCAGGCTGGACGTGCACCACACTAGCTTCTCATGAGCCCACAGCCCAAAGGCTAAGTGGACTTGAGTGGCCGCTTTGGGCTGGGAGTCAGTCTCCTCTTGGTTCATCTTCCCTGCAATTATTGCTTGTGGGGACTCTGGGATTAGGCCACAGGCTTGGGTTTGCTTCTGTGGTCAGATGAGTTGCTGGGTATGGAGAAGGTCCTGGACTTGTACCAAGCGTGCCTTTATTAATGAGTACCTGCCTCAGCAAGAGCACATGGATTATTTTTAGAATAAGCAAGGAACTAAAAAAGCAAGACACGCTCAATAAACCTCTGCTGAATGACTAGCAGAATATGGGGGTTAAAAGCACAGCTGTGGGGGTGGCCACCATGGGATTCAAGTCATACTTAGCTGTATGACCTTTGTAACGTTTAAGCTTTCTAAGTAAGAACACCTGATTTCCAGTCCCGACTGACTCTAGTTTAATTAGTGAGTAGACAAGTCATTTAACTTCTCTGAATCTCAGTGTTCTCATCCATAAAGTGGGATAATTATACCTGCCTTGTCTGCCTTACAAGGTTGTCAGTGGGATCAAATGAGATAATGTCATAAAAGCCCTTTATAAATTAGAATATACTAGACAAATGCAAGCTATTATTATGGTTAATTCTAGTGACTAGTGAATAATAAACTGGTGGAACCAACAACTCCATTGTCACCAACCCAAATCTTATAGAGCAATTTCCCAATTCCACCCACTCTACCTTCTAGGCACTTCCACCTCCCTCCTCCTACGACTTCAGTGAAAGACAAGAGAAAGAGCAGCACGATAATTTTCCTCATTAACTTTCTCAATCAGAGCCCTGTGAAGATAAAACCAAAAGAAAAGAAGAATGTACAGTAGGGTGTTTACTCTTTCTTCCACAGCAGCTTTTTATCTCCCCCCACACACTTCTTATTTTATTCATTTGTTTGATGCTCTTAGTCTGCAATATTTTCACGCTGCCATAGGGGCATGCATCAGCAGGTTGGGTCCTGGTCCCTGTCCTGCCACAGTTGGCTATTGAGTACACGTGAGTTGTATTCCTCTGTGGCCCTCAGTTTCTTCCTCTGTGAATCAGGGGTTATAGTGGATGAAGTAGGTCCCATCCAGTCCTGGGTCTATAATTCTTCTGGAGTTGGGAGTCCCTGGCCCTTTTCACTCCAGACCACTATCTTTAACTTTTTTGGTAGTGGATGTGTGTAATTTATGCTAGAATGAGATTAAGAACAAAAGAAAACGTCATTTGGTAATCATAGAAAGTATACCTACTAAGCTGTTTTCTAAATTCTCCCATCTCAGGTTCACTGCAGGTTTATTATTATCAACCATAATAATAAATGAACAAAGAAACAAAATAAGAAGTATGCGGGGGATAAAAAGCTGATGTAGATGTTCCCTTTTTGGGCTGTGGATGTAGCACAGTGGCAGTGCCTTCCTAGCATGTGCAAAGCTTTGGGTTCAATTCCCAGCACTGGAAAAGAAAGAAAATAAATAAATAAATAAATGCTCTTTTTATTATTTTATTAATTTATTTGTGACACTGGAGTCTTGTGCATGCTTGGCAAGGGCCTTACCCGTGAGCTAGCCCCTCCAGTCCAAGGCCCTTTGTTAAAAAGGTGAAAGCTGAAGTTGGGAGGTAAGAGTGAATTTGGATTGAGAAACTGGATTAAATCCTCAGCTCCATTTATATTTTCTATAACTTTGGGCAAGGTAATTAGCTCTACTCTCAGTTTCCTCATCTTTAAAGCAGAGCTAACGCCTACCTTATTTACTTCATAGGTTGTAGTCAGGAGTAAACGGCATTGCTTAATATAAAAGTGACTTGTCGTCATTATTTATAACACAACAGGGACTGATTCTAGAATCTGAGGACACAACAGGACACTTGGATTCATGCAGACTGAAACCAAAAATAGAATCACAATTGAACTGAGCCTAGAATAAAAGCATTGCTAGCTGGCCGCCCATCCTTCCCTTCTCCACAGCAAACTCTTCCCAGGACCTTTGTGTTGAGCTAGTTGTTGAACATTCCCATCCTCAGATGATTCAGACTTGCTTTCTTTGAAATGGTTCAGATGTCCAACGCACATCTATCACTGTATTTAGAAACCTCTAAGCATAGACACAGAATTTGGAACTGTTTCCTGCAGCTGAGCTCCATAGGTTCAAGGCACAGCTGCCAGCTACCTCTCATTGCAAGCTAGCTTGATCCAATTGCACTTATGGTGACAGAATATGGGCCAACAGTAGGGATGCACATCGGCTGGGGTAGGTCAACTCACAGACTTGAAGAAGACTAGCTAGGACAAGTCACTTCACCAGTCAGCATAATTACCCTTAATGGGCTTAGAGCTGTCTATCTAGGGGAAGAGAACAACATTTGAGAGTCTGTGAACATGTTTTCCTCTTCTCACTCCACACTCTCTCCCCTGGGAGAACTCATCCATTCCCAGCTTTTTCTGATGATCTTACAATCTCTTTCTTCAACCTAGATATTTCCTCTGTTGTTGGAGTGATCATCTGTGAACTGCTGGTCTCATTTGGATGTTCCATAGACTCCTCAAAATCAACAGGTCCCAGGTGGATGTCCTCACTTGTATCCACAAACCAGCTTCTCCTCTGTTTCCAACCAATGATCTCTATCTTAGTGACTGGCATGTCCTCCACCCAGTTGTGTCAACGAAGGGAAGGTCTTTGACGTCTACCTCCTACTGCCAATCTTTCATCAAGCCTTAGCAGCTCAACCTTCTAATATCTCTGGAATTCATCTTCTCTCCATCATCTTTGCAGCCACTAGTCAACTTCAGACTGTGATTATCTTTTGCTGAATTATTGCAAGAGCCTCCCAACTGGTTTTCTTACTTCCAATCCTGCCCCTGCTCCCCACACTCCCCACCATCCACCCATCTTCCACAACAGGGATATTCTGAAGTCTGCAAGTCTGATCATGCCACAGTTCCTTTGCTTACATGTTTAGATAGCTTTCCAGTGCTCAGAGAAGGAAATACAAGCTCCTTACATGGTCTTCTAGGTCCTGCATTATCTGTTGAGCTTACTTCTTTAGCTTCATCTCTCACCACTCCCTGCCTTTCATCCATGTTCTTGTCCCCATGACTCCCAATCCTGGCCACACAATAAAGCCACCTGGGAAGCTCTTAAACCAGCCCCAAGGCTGGGTTCTATCCAAGACCAATTAAGTGGGAATCTCTGGCAGTGGACTGAACCAGGCTGTTTCTTAGTCCTTGCAAAGCACCCAAAACACATTCCCCTTTTATCCTTTGCACAGATTCTTGGCTTTGGTTGAAACACTTGTTTAACCTGATTTCTCCTCCTGCCACCTGGCTGACGTACTCATCGTTAAGCCTCAGCTGGGACCTTTTGTTGTCCTCTGAGACACCCTCCCAAGCCTCTTGCTCCAGGTCTGAGTTAAGTGTCCTCTCCCATGTGCTTCCAGAGAGATGACTCTGCACTCTTCCTTTGGAAGTGGCACCTATCGCACTGTTCTACCCTTGTCTACTAGACTTGAAGCAGGCTTGCTCCCCTCATTCCTGTATCCTCTGCCCCCAGAACAGTGTCTGGTACCTAGCATGTGCTCAGACTACTGGTGGAAAAGATTGATTTGTTTTATAAAGTCCTAGACTTGCCAATCTCTTGTGATACCCATTTCTGAGTTTGTTTATCGATCCATTCATAAGTTTTTCTAACGAATTCTGTTATGTGATAAATACTAACCTTTCTCAGATGAACTTGGAATTTCTCAAATGAAAAATTCCTCACCATTGGGCCCTGAGACATATCCAAAGGGAGGCCGAGCAAGGGTCTCACAATTTCAGTTCCTCTGGGTCACAGAACCACAGCCAGAAGCCCTATAGGCAACTTCCTCTGTTTATGTTCATCCTAACCTTGTTCCCCCTTTTAGGGAACAAGGCCAGGAATTACTCATGATCATTTCCAAGGATTACCTCTCCAGGTGCCTGAAACCTTGAACAAAAGAGGCAAAAAATCCTAAGACATTATGAAAACCCCTGACTTGATGATCCCTAAAGGGCAGAATCTGGCTTCTGAAGCATATATGAGCAAAAATCCAGGTGAACATCACCCTGATCCATCCTGCTCAAGGAACTGCTACCCCCCACCCCACCAATTTAGAGGACACTTGTGGGCAACCATAGACGGGTGAGTGGCACCTATTGCACTTCCCAGGGAGCCCCTGAAGCTCCCAGCTCTTTTCCAACTTGCACCAAGCAGGTGTTACCTTTCAGGAGTCTATCACCACCAAGAAGATGGGGGGAGATCTCAACTTCACTTTATATAAATGAACCCAGGACAGAAAAACTAGCCAAAAGGGAAGGAAAGAAAAGGAAAGAGGAAAAAATGGGGGCGAGACAGTGATAAGAAGAAAAATTGACAATAATTGTGATAGTAGCAGAACTGGCTAATTTACTGAGTACTAATAATGTGCCAGGAATGTATTAATCTCTCTAAATCCTCCCAAAACTTCAGTCACTTGTGTGACTAAACTCCTGGGTTCTTAGTCACTATGTCAAAATCTGTGCAGATGATCAAGTGGAGAGAAAGCTCAGGGCTTGCTTGTGGGTTTGGGACGAGTCGAGCAATTGATCGCCTACTTTGGTGGAGGTGGGCTAAAGGAAGCTCAAAAGATATGGAGGTTTTGAAGAAAACAGTGACTCCAAGCTGGAGATGGTTGAGTGGGAGTCCTCTAATATGATGATTAAGTCTAGAATGTGGCTCTGCTGTCCCTGGAGGGTGTGGGAAGGAGTTGGGAAGGAATCGGGTGCCATCAGAGTAGATGATGAAGCCGTGAAGATGGCAAGCCGGGAAGAGTGGGAGATCAGAGTTTTACTGTTCCTGTCTACAGTGGGTTCTGAGCTGCGCTGTGTGTTAGGCAGCTCTCTAGATTCTGTGGATACAGCAGTGCAAAGGACAGAGACAGTGCTGGGATCCTGGAGTGTCTTGTAAATGCCAGAAAGCAAAAAGTGTAGGCAGATGATGGAGTGAGTACCTGGGTGGTTCAGGAGGCCTCTTTGAGAAGGTGACATTACAGTGAGTAGGACAGGCAAGGAACCAGCCAGGTGCAAATCAGGGGGACAGCTGGGGCAGAGACCTTAGTGGGAACACACCTGGGAGGAAAGAGACATAGGGCTGGGGTCGCTGGACATACTCGACAGCTCAAGGGTGAATGGAGTGAGGTCTGAGAAGCGGGCGAAGACTGGATCATCTTATTATCCACAGTTGGTTGTCTGGTTTTTAATCTTAGGACGATGAAAAGCTAGAAAAGGTTTTAATTAGAGGAGAGATGATCTGAAGTGTGTTTCTGTGTTGGTGCTTAGGAAAGTTATAACGGTGGAGTGGCAATGGGTTAGAGAAATAAACCATCTTTCACAAGCAGTTTAGTTTGGTTTTCTCAGATCTCGGAGAATGCATTTCCAAGGGTCAACACCAAAGGTCAAGAGTAATCTGAGGAGACTGCTTTCTGTGGTTGTTTGTGAGAAAGTCAGAAAGAGGCACCAAACCAAACCTCTTATTACAGAGGAGAGGGTGTGTGTGTTTTCCTTTCCACTGAAAAACAACAGCAGAAGAAATATACTTGTTTGAATCTCTCCCTATAAAGGATGTGCCACCCACTGTTTCCCTCCCCGCAAAATATCTGCAGTCCCTTGCCTAGAATCTTTATCCTTCTAATAGTCTAACAAGTGAATCCCTGCCTAGGTTCCTAAGCTGATTTCCTGAGGGTTGAAAGGCCCCTTTCCTGTCATAGTTATTAGCTGACTGACTTCATTTTCTTTTCCTGCCCCCTCATCACTAAGGCAACACGAGGAGTGGGGGCCACTTCCCTGGATCATATCACCCTCTCCCCAGTCTGTGGATTCTCCCTCTGTGGCCTCTGTTCCTCCTGCTCCTTTGGGGTCTGGTTCGTAGTGTTCATTTTCGCCAGATTTCATCTGGACAACATACCTGGGTGGAAGGGGGGGCGACTGGGTTAGGGCAGCCCATGGGTATATCTTTGCACCCCAGGCAACCACTGCTCTGGTTTTCCAAGTCTAGGGTACGGCGGGCTATATCTGGTCCCAGCCTGGTTGCTATAAATAACACACCATAGAGTTACCAGCAGGAAATGTGCATGTTTGGGAGCATGGAGTCAGCCTTTCCTGACTCTTCCTTTAGCTCTGGTTGACATGACACTGTGCTGAAAGTCGTGGTACAAGAGTGGTAAGTGAGGACAGGCTATGTGCCTGGCTCTGTGCCAGGTTCTCTACAGGCCCGTCCTAAAGGGTGCTTATAATCTTCCTATAGAGAAGGGATTATCTCCACTTTTATGGAAGAGGCTCTATGGAGTTGAGTAACCAGTCTGCCTAAAGTAATAGAGGTGGGAATCTAACACAGGTTGCCGGGCTCCAAAGCCCCAAAGGCTTAACCAAGACTTGTCTACCATGACCTTAACTTTCATCTCTCCCCACAATATATGTAGAAATTGAGCTTATTTCCTGATTTAATTTATTTCAGGATCACATTTATAAATATTTTCCCACTTTGGACTCAATTATTCATGCCAATGTATGCAGGAGGTTCTGATTGATGATGTCAAGTCCAAGGTCCTGGATTTTATTCAAATGGCCCTGTTTTCTCCATTAATAGTCTTTAAAGTGCCACATGTGAAATTGTTAATGTAATGTCAAAATTTAACTGTTTTTTTTTTTTCCAGATTTTTTTTGCATCAAATAAGTATTTTACTATTGAACAAGAAGACAGAAAGTGTAAAGGAAAAATGGAATAAGGAGAAAAAGAGGGCTGGGGATGTGGCTCAAGCGGTAGTGCGCTCGCCTGGCATGCGTGAGGCCCGGGTTCGATCCTCAGCACCACATACAAACACAAAGATGTTGTGTCCGCCGAAAAACTAAAAAAAAAAACAAATAAATATTAAAATTAAAAAAAAAAGGAGAAAAAGAGGGGAAAAAAAGAATTAGTTTAGACTTGTCACTGTCTAAGCTAACACATTTTCTGTGCAGTCACAAAGACCATGATCACATAGAGCACCTCTACATTTGAATTCCTACCTGGCTGAAGGCTGAATTTCTGTATCTGTAGCACATGGTTGGCCTGCTAGAGCACAGATGGAATATAGCAAAGATCAAGGAGGTGACTCAAGTGTTCTAGGGTACCAAAGAGTGCCTATATTTGGCTGCTTCAGATTATAGGAGATGAAGCATGTCACACATTCATTCCCTTCTGAGGCGTGAGATCATTTTTAGTGGGACCCATATTTTAGAGAATGGAAAAGAATACTGATGTTATGATTCAATGCAGTTCCTGAGGAAACACATGGAATTTTTTTGGCCATGTATTCTCAGCTTTTTGGTTCATTTGGCATATCTCCATGCTAAACTTAAAAGCAAATGTCAAACATAATTATCATATATGTAGAAATTCACCTTCCAGGGACTTATGTTCCTTGTCTGGAAAATGAAATGGTACACCAGATGTTCCCTAGAGGGTTTTCCAGAGTCCTGTTCTCTGGTTATATATTTTAGACATTATATTCCTTTTTTTTTTTTTTTTTTACAACATACTAAAATAGTAAAAAAAAAAAAAAAAAAAAAAAGGTTAATATCCAATCTCTAATTTCCCAACGCTGTGACAGCTGACCTGTAAATTGGATGTCTAAGGGCCTAGGTTACCTGAGGCTAAATAAAAAGGACAGGTTAGATTCTCAGATACTTGAATTGTGGCCTTCAAGATAAGCCCTATGCCAGGCACTAGCAACAAATGCCCCATGTGACAGAAGAAAGGATTATCCCGTACCCTTGAACTGTATGTAAGAGAAGGAATGAAAATGAGGTATTATACCAAAATGAACTATGGTGTTCCAGCAGTTCTACATGTTTAAAAATTTTTTTTTCTTTTAGTTGTTGATGGACCTTTATTTTATTCATTTATATGTGGTGCTGAGGATGGAACCCAGTGCCTCACACAGGCTAGGCAAGTGCTCTACCACTAAGCCACATACCCCCAGCCCTGTTATGTTACTTTTTGTGCTTTCTTTTTCCATTTTTGTTTTTTTAAACCAAATAGTCTATAAATGACACTTAGTTAGGTCTCGTTTATTTTAAAAGTCATGCCACATTGCAAATAAGCTGTCCAATGCTTAAGTGTGTTTGAGGTGATATTTAATGACAGAGCCATGCAGTGGCTAAGAGAAGTCTTAGATCTTTGCTCTGCCACTTAATTAGCTATGTAAACTGGAGCAAGTTCTTTAACCTCTCCAACTGCTCATCTATGAAATGGAGATATTAACAGTTCTCTCCTTCCGCTGCCCTTCTTCTCCTCCACCTTCCTTCCTTCCTTCCTTCCTTCCTTCCTTCTTTCCTTCAACAAATACTATGGAGCACTTGCAATGCGCAGCCCAAGCCTCTGGAAATAAATATGGCAGTGAACAAAGACAAAGTTCTTTTTCTTTTTTTCTCCCCCTCCCTCCTGTTACTGGGATTGAATGCAAAGGCCCTGAACCTCTGGGCTATATCCCCAGTCCTTTTAATTTTATTTTGAGACAGGGTCTCTCAAAGTTATTGAGGCTGCCCTCAAACTTGAGATCCTCCTGCCTTAGCCTTCTGAGTCACTAGGATTACAGGTGTTCACTGCCACACCTGGCAAAGTTCTTTCTCATAAATATCTAGTCTAGTAGAAGGAAACAGAAAACAAATAAATAAATATGTGAATGGTAGGTCACATGTGCAATGAGCAAAAACAAGGTGAGGGATGGAGGAATGTGGGGGGATGTGAGGGATGGGGGATGTGAGGGATGGGGGGATGGGGGGATGTGAAGTATAATGGAATGTGAGGGATGGGGAATAGAGAGATAAAACAATGGAAAAGATGTGAGAGGTAGAGAGATGAAGGGATGTGAGGGATGGGGGGGTGTAAGGGATGGGGGATGGATAGATGGAGGGATGTGAGGTTTAGAGGAATAGGAGGATGTGAGGGATGGAGTGATGGAGGGATTAGAGATAGAAGCATAGATGGAGAAAGGAATGGATACATGGAATTGTGATGTGAGGGATGGAGGGATGTGAGGAATGGAGGGAAACTATTCAGAAGGAGTGGCCAAAGAAGGCCCTCAGGACAGGGGAGACATCTGAGCTAAGAGTTGATTGAAGCACATGGAAGGGGATTTCAGGTTAGGGGAAGCTCAGGTGCAGCTCAAGGTATGCTCCAAGTGCATGTTTGAGGAGGAGTGAGAGGCCCACAGGAGCCAGGATATGTGGCTCATGTCGTCTTTAGATGTCACTGTAAATGAGCTGGGAAGTCACTGGAGTTTTGAGCCTGAGGGTAATGACTTGATGGATGTGTGTGGGGAAATAAAATCTACCTTCCAGGTTGCTTCCACAGGTGAACTGACTCTGTGTTAAGGACTGACTTCTCAGGCGTGTGATGAGATTGGCATGAGTTCACGAGGCAGTGAATGGGAAGTGCTTAGCCGGGGGCTAGCCGTGAACTGCAGTCAAGGGGCAGATCATTTTATTTTGCTTTTAGTGAAGTTGATACTCTGTCAGTAAGTTCTGCATAGGTAAAAGGACACCTGTCCTGAGGCCACGGAAACAGGGAGCAAAAACCGACATTTCTTGAGCATCTGCTCTGTGCCAGGCCTGAACATATTTAGTCCAGTTGCAAAATAGAACAAAGCAGGACGTTTTGAGGAAGGGAAAACAATCATGTACCAGTCTGGTCATGGTGCCTAGAACTCATCACAACTTTGAGCTGAGGTCACTCGGAAAGTCTACATTTTAATTTGGTATAGTCCCATCAGGCTCTATTCAACTGTTTTCACTGTAATGTGATTTCATGGATCAGATTAACTAACTAGAGACTCCAGCGACTCTAGTCTGATGTCCAGCTCAGTTACTAACTAGCTGTGTGGCTTCGGGCAAGGCACTTAACTTCCCTGTGTCGGGGGTTTCCCATCTGTACTTTAAGGATGATAGTGACAATTATCTCTCACGGTTTCTGTGAGCTAAAGTGATGCAATGCGTATAATTTTTTTTAAATCAAACATAAATATGTTATTTGTACAATTGAGTTAATTCATCTTCCAACCAGAAGATCTTTGAAGAGTGGAATGCAGGACTGGCAAGTTTCCAAGAAGAAGCAAAAGGTGAAAATGTTATGGCACACAGGAAAAGGCAGGAAAGGGAGGGAAAAGCCTCTCTTTAAGTCTTGGGCCAGGGGACAGAGACATGGAGTCCAAGAGTTACAAAGCCAGGTTCCCACTGCTTCTCCATTTTGCCAGAGACCCTTTCTGCCAAAATAACATCTCCATCCTTGGATACCTGGGTATGGAACAGGCCTTTGAATCTCTAAAGGAAAACAGTGTCCATCTATGCTGTATAGCTGCACCTTGCTTTAAGCCCATCTGATGAAATCAGGTTAGAAATGTAAAGAAGAGAATCATGGTGTGAAGAGGGCCTTTGGAGCTCATCTATCCAACCCCTTCATTCACAGATGAGGAACTTTTTGCCCAGAAAACTTTAAAGACTTGCTCAGGACCAGGCGCAGTGGCACACACCTGTAATCCCAGCAGCTTGAGAGAATCAAAGACAGCCTCAGCAACTGTGAGGTGCTAAGCAACTCAGTGAGACCCTGTCTCTAAATAAAATACAAAATAGGGCTGCGGATGTGGCTCAGTGGTTGAGTACCCCTGAGTTCAATCCCTGGTACCAAAACAAAACAAAACAAAACAAAAAGACTTGCTTAGGGTAACACTGATAGTTAATGATATAGCAGGAACCAAAACAGCCTTCTTTGTTTCTGAATCAATATTAGTTCTACCCTTCCTTTTCTGTCTCTGCCCAAAAGGTAAATAAATAGGTAGAGATTTACTTGTCAAAAAGAGTCACAGTAGAATTACTTTTAAATGGCTAGTTGTCCATTAGAAATAGGATGTGAGCCACATGTCATTTTAAGTTTTCTAGTGGCCACATTTGAAGATGTAAAAAGAAACAGGCAAAAATTACTTTAAATATATGTACTAGCCCAATATATTCTAAATACCAGTTCAACACAAAAAATTATTTAAAACCTGGTATATATTTCACACTACAGAGCATGGCAGTTTGAATCAGGTGTGTTTTTTTTTTTTTTTTTTAAAACAGAGGGAGAGAGAGAGAGAATTTTTTAACATTTATTTTTTTCTAGTACTTGGCGGACACAACATCTTTGTTTGTACGTGGTGCTGAGGATCGAACCCGGGCCGCACGCATGCCAGGCGAGCGCGCTACCACTTGAGCCACATCCCCAGCCCATGAATCAGGTGTGTTATACATATTCAAAAGCCAGGTTTAAGTGGCTACCATGCTGGACAGTGTAGTTCCAGATCATTAAGATGTTCTAGGATTGATTGTTTTTATATAGTTTAATTTTCTCCTATAGTTTAATGTTTTAAAAGTCCACTTAAACTCAACTTTCTAAAAGCATACATATAACATGCAATGAGGAACAAACATCTATAATTATGTTTCATTCCTCATTTAATCAATTCTTCATTTAATCATTCAGCAAAAACATTTATTGAACATTTCCTGTATGCCAGACACTGAGGACATAAAAATGAATGTGATAGGCAATGTCGTTACCCTAATGGAACTTCTTTTGGCTCAGGAAAGACAGGAGATAAATAAGTAAAGTAATAAAGGGAGCAAGAGAATTTCAGATAGGGATAAACGCTGAGAAGATCATAAAGCCAAACCATGTCATCAGAATGAAATGCAGGAAGCAGGGCCTCCTACTAGAGTTTGGGTGGTCTGAGAGGTGTTATTTGGGCTAAGTCTAAATGACAAGAAAGTACTAGCCACAAAAATACTTCAAGACAAGTATTTTCAGGAGTGGGAACAGCTGGTAGGATTATGCTAAAACATGTTTTTCAAAAAATTCAGAACCCTGGGTTCGATTGCTAGAACTTGAAAGAAAGAAAGAAAGAGTATAAAAAAAATTCAGTTAAAAAAATTTGAAATTCTCACAGGGGAAGCAAAAGATTCGACTGATTCAGCAAGAATTTTTTTTATCTTTATGCTACAGGGTGATGAACCACAGGGATTCAAACAATGAGATGGGCCATATAAGGAGTTCAAACAAATAGAACCAGGAAAACAGATGAATTGGGAACAAGAGAGACACAAACTATTCCTAGAAAAAGAATTATTTCTGGATTATTATATACCTATTTATAGAATTTGAGGTTTTATTGATTTATTGGAGAACTTTAATTCTAGATGTAGAGTCTTCATAGAATTTATTATAGTACTTCCAAATTGGAGAGATTAAAATATCTTTAAAACAATGGCATATTTTGCAATCATCAATAAAGAGATTTGTATGCATACGTAGAAAAATAACATTGACCGCTTCCTTACACCATACACAAAAATTAGCTTGAAATGGATCATGCACCTCAATGTAAAAGCTAAAACCATAAATTTCTTAAAAGAAAATACAAGAATAAATGTTTTTGACTTTGCACTAGGCAGAGCCTTCTTAGATATGGCACCAACAAACAAGCAACACAAGAAAAAAATTGACAAATTAGACTTTCAAAAAATTAAAGACTTGGGACCAAGTGCAGTGGTGTGCACCTGCAGTTAAAGCTACTTGGAAGACTTGAGTCCAGGAGTTTGGGGCCAGCCTGGGCAACACAGCAAGATTCCATCTCAAAATAAATGAATGAATAAACAAAATAATAAAACTTGTGTGTTTCAATGGACACCATCAAGTCAACAGAAAGACAACCTACAAAATGACAGCATATTTTCAAAGCGTTTATTTGATAAGACTTATATACAGAATATTTTAAAAACAAACCTCTTGCAACTCAGAAATAAAAGCATAGCATCAAAAGGTTCTGAATCAACATTTCACAGAAGTCGATATAAGAATGGCTAATAAGCCTATTGAAAACATAATCAACGCCATTAGGCAAATGCAAATCCAAACCACAGTGAGATATCACTTCACACCCACTAGCAAAGGTATCATCAAAAAGTCAGATAATAACAAGCGCTGACAAAGATGTGGAGAAACTGAAACCTTCATGTACTGCTGGTGGGAATGTAAAATAGTTCAGCCATTTTGGAAAATAGTTTGGCATTTCCATGAAAGTTTAAACACAGCATTACCATGTAACCTAAAATTCTTCTCCTAGGTAAACATGTGGGAAAAATAAAAACATAGCCTTTTACATAATAGTATTATTCATAATAGTTAATAGTTAAAAAACCTCAAATGTTCCTCAACTGACAAATGGATATAGTATATATCTATATGATACAATATTATTTGGCAATAAAAAGAAACAAAATACTGAAGCATATTACAATATGGATGAACCCTGAAAAAATTATGCTAAGTGAAAGAAGATAGGTATAAAAGATGTCAGTTGATGTAATACTATTTCTATGAAATGTCCAGAATAGACAAATCTATGAGATAGAAAATAGATCAGTGGCTGCCTAGGCCTGTGGGTGGAATGTGTGTGAGAATGGGGAGTGATTGCTAATGGATATGAGGCTTCTTTGTGAGGTGATGAGAATGTTCCGAAGCTGATCACGGTGATAGTTCCTCAACTCTAAAAACTAAAAACCTTTGGATTTTTTACTTACGTGGGGAAAATGCATAGTATATGAATTATGTGTCAATACAACTGCCCCAAATCCATCTGTATAAAGTATATTAATGGAAGAAATGTTCTGAATATGTAAGAATGATTTGAGGGGCTGGGATTGTGGCTCAGAGGTAGAGTGCTTGCCTAGCATGCATGAGGCACTGGGTTCGATCCTTAGCACTGCATAAAAATAAAATAAAGATATGTATCCGCCTCTAACTAAAAAATAAGTATTTTTTTAAAAAGAGTGGTTTGGAATTGTATATTATAAGATGTGTTTATATTTATTTGGAGAAGACATAAAAAGCTTTGACATTCATTCCAGCAAAAAATTCACAAGGTTGTCTTTGGATAATGGACTTTGGTTGTTATTTTCCCCCTATTAATGAGTAGATTTACTTTTCTTTCCCCCAAGAATATTTGTTCACTTTCTTTTTTTTTCTTTTTTCTTTTTTTAAAAAAAATATACTTTTATAATGGGGAAAATATTTCTTAATGAGAGAAATGAGGAAGCCTTATTTCCAAAGTAGCTCTTAAGTATAATCCTCATTAGTTGTGGCCAAACAGATAGCAATTGAAGAGTTTCAACAGCCATTTTGCAGAAAACAAAGTCTGATTGAGACTGAAAATGATATTTTCCACACTCCCTGCTACCTCCTGTTCCTCCCCACCTCAGAACCATAAAAGAAAATGATTCAGGAAGTCCTGAGCAAGGGAAACCGGAAATGAACTGTGCTAACATGTGGCAGCCTCCTGCCCTGGAGTTTGGGACAGATGCTGCCATGCTGACTTGAAAGTGAGAAGGGAAAGAGGGAAGTCTATGCCCCCACAGAAGGAGGAGATGAGTTGAGGTCTATGCTAGGTTCAGGGAGAAGTTGTTCTTTCCTGACCCCTACCTCATATACAGTCGGCCATATATCTATGGGCTGCCATCAACAGAGTCAATCAACTGTGGATCGAAACTGTGACTAGGCCCATTAGTACATGGTGGTGTCTATACTGAAAATATACAGACTTTTTTTTTTCTTGCCATTATTCCCTAAACAATGCAGCATAACAATTATTGACATGGCATTCCATTTTGTTAAGTATTATAAGTAAGTTAAAGCTAATTTAAAGTACATTGGAGGTCATGCATAAGCTACATAGAAATATTGCACAGTGTTATATGAGGCACTTGAGCATCTGTGGATTTAGGTGTCCGCTGGGGGTCCCCCATGGATACCAAGGGACCACTGTGTTTATCTCTGTCGGGAAAACCAGCTTTTTCTTCTTACCTTCCAAGAGGAGGAGCTGGTGCCGGGCACACACACACACACAGATGGGGTTACACTTTCCATTTGGCCTCTCTCCAGGGCAGCCAGTTGTCCATCTTTATCTTAGAGGAAGAGCTTTGACAAAACCTTGGCCCTGTTTGGAAATCTGCTTTCCCTGGCTCTCCCAATCCAAATGAATTTGAAATTGTTAGGTTAATCTGACATTTTTCCTCTAAGGGAAAGGACCTCTGGAGACAGCCCTGAGGCTGTCTGCTTGGCATCCACTGCTTCCTGCCCCCCAACACTCATGATCTGAAGTCCAGCATAGGGATCAAGAGGGACCTACAGGGCAGTCTCTGGGGAATGGTTGCAGGATGTGGGACTGCTGAGTCTGGACATGAGGAAATTCAGGGAGATTCTGAGATTTGTCTCAAAGACCAATTAATATGGGAAAATTTATTTTGGAACGTTTCAGAGAAAATTGGAACCAATGTGGAGAAGTTCCAAGAAAACAAATTGCCTTAACATCAGAAAGAAATTTTAATATAATTTTCCAGGATGCAACAGGATCCACAGTTGGGAAAGCGAGTTCTATCCCAGTAAATCCATGTAAGAAGTTTGTTTCAGATGCCATCAATCAGAAAGGGCAAAAAAAAAAATCTTCAATAAGTATATACAGTTCTTATATGTTAGACATTGTTCTATATGTTTTATGTATACTAAATCCTGGAATATTCATTGCCTTCTGAAATAAATGTATTATCATCTTTAATTTACAGAGGAGCAAAATAAGGCTCAGAGAGATCCAGTAACCCAGGCCACATTATGACTCAAATCCAGATAGTCTGGTTCCAAAATCCATGCACTTAACTATTGCAGTGATGTTACATTTCTCATAATATTGTAAGCTATGACCGCAGGCTCCTCCCTACATGTCAAATGACAGGGCCCTAGGAGTCACAACCTCCTGTATGAGGCACAAGTCACCATCTGGTAAAGCATCTTCTCTCTCCATGAGGTCTCTGCTGTCAACACTACCCCGCTGCCTCTGCCAACTGCACTCATCCTGAGGACACTAACAAACAACTGCACCCAGGGGTCTTCCTTGTGCCCCTAGTCCTTTTGTTTTGCTGGGTTCTAGTAGAGTCATGGAGAGTGGTCCAGCTTCTGTTCCCTGTTTTGTCATATGAGTCCCCCCACAAAACAATACTTTTGCCCAGAGTTCGCCATCTCTCAACTACAAGATAGACCAACCAACTACGAGTTCTCATCTCCCTGGTTCCAGAGTTCAAAGACAGTCCCACAGTTGCAATTAGGCCACATGGTAATATATCCTCCTCAGTCACCTTATTCCTCTTTCAACTGATCCCTAACAACCAAAAATAGCTTAACAATTCCAAACTCCTCTCTCTCCCCCAGCCACAAAACACAGAATTCCTGTACCAAGCAAAGAGAAAACTCTGAGGAAATGTTGCCTAGCTTCTCTCCGCCCCTGCTGCCCAAAGGACCAGTGGTGTCACCTGCCAGCGGAAGTGGGAAGCTGCTGGTCAGGGGTCTGGGGCAGACACTGCAGCAGGCTGGAGGCTGGAAAGAGTGGTAGGGTCTCTTCAATCCTAAAATGTTAGGATCTTGTATCCCAAATGGTTTCATAGGAATGGAGTTGGTTCCGGAGCTGGTTGCTTAAACAGCTCCCGTTCAGTCTGTTTAGCAAATAGCAAACTACCTCCAGGTAGAATTCTCTTAGCCATTTCTAGAGTCTACTTCATTTATGAAAGGAAAAGAGTGAAGTAACTGGGCAATAGCTAGCTGCTTTATCCACTAAGCTGTTTCCTTGCAGGAGAATTCCAAAGATGAAATTCCCATGAGTCTACCCTGGTCTCTCACACTCTGCAGGAGAGTAAAAGTAGTGAGGATTCATTTAACTTGTTAATGTCTCCGTATTAAACAGGGGGAGACCACTTTTATGATTAGTGTGAGGGATTTAGGGCATTTTTGGAAGCTTCTATGATTAACTTTGGCTGAAATGGAGGAGAGAGAGGACAAGAGTGAGGCCCCCTTAGGGTGGCCATGAAGAAAGCGGGAGGCAGCTGGCTTCAGGACAGTTTCCAGCAACCCTTGCCTCCTGGTATTCACATCTGCATCTCATCTGTCTCCACCTGGAATCCATGTTTGTCCAAATGACCAATAAAACAGGGCAACAGTGACGGTGTGCAAGTTGCTAGGCTAGGCCTTAGCTTTCCTTAGTGTCACTTGGATCACTGGCATGCTGGGAAGGACATTCAGGTGGCTCTGTGGAGAGGCCCATGGAGAGGACCTGAGGCCTTCTGCCAATACCCACACCTGCTCATCAGCTGAGCAAGGGAGCTACATCAAGAGTTGATCTCCAAACCCAGAGAGCTCTCAGATGACTGCAGCCCCAGCTGGTAACTTTAACACTTCATAAGAGATCCTGACCTAAAACAGCCCAGTCAGGTTCTTCCTGAATTATGGAAATTACAATAGAAACTATTCATTTAAGTTACTACATTTTGAGATTCTTTCCAATACAGCAATTGGTAACTAATGCAAAGAGCAAGTCTGCTTATGCCAAGAGCTCCCTAGCACAGACACCTGTGTGCACCATATCCTTGGGGAACCAGAAAAGCAACTTCCTTACCCTATTGACAAACTAGACCCATAGGCCAAATATGGCTCTCTGTGTACTCTGTCTGCACATGCTATTTGCGTACATACTGCCTATAGCTGATTTCCTACTACAATGACAGAGCTGAGTAGTGGTGACAGAGACTGGAGGGCTCACAGAGCTGAAAACATTGACTATTCAGTCATTTACAGAAAAGACTTGCCAATATCTGTGTTATAAGAATTAAACATCTGGGGCTGGAGTTGTGGCTCAGTGGTAGAATGCTTGCCTTGCACACATGAGGCACTGAGTTCGATCCTCAGCACCACATAAAAATAAATAAAGATATAGTGTCCATTGACAGCTAAAATATTTTTAAAAAAATAATAAAAAAATTAAAAAAGAATTAAATGTTTCTCCCAGACCCTGGTGGACACAGTCTCCTTATAAGGAGGGCTTCTTCATCCACCTGACTCCTCCCCATCCTTCAAGCTCCAGTCAGATGTCTCCTCCTTTAACCCTGCCTTCCTTTCCTCCCTTGAAATTGGCTTGCACACAACCTTCCTGCCTTTTCCTCAAGCTAAGCAAATTCTAAGAGCAAATTTTCATACCTTTTTCATATTTCTAACCAATTGTATGGTGGGGTTTAGGTAGTGTCTTTTCCCCCACTGGACTATGAGCTCTTGAGGGGCAAGAACTCTGTGTTATGCATTTTATAACTTCAGAGTAATACAGTCTACCCTCTGTATTCGTGAGTTCCACATCTGTGGGTTTAGCCAACCACCCATCAAAAACATTCAAAAATTGTGTTGGTACAAGAACAGATTTTTTTTTTCCTTGTCTTTCCCTAAGCAATACAGTGTAACAACTACATAGCATTTACATTGTATTAGGTTTGATAAGTAATATAGAGCAGGTCTAAAGTATAAGGGAGGCTGAGTAGTGTGGTGCACCCCTGGAACCCCAGTGACTTGGGAGGCTGAAGCATGAGGATCTCAAGTTCAAGGCCCGTGTGGGCAACTTAAGTGAGACCCTGTCTCAAAAGAAAACTAAAAAAAGGGCTGGGAGCATACCTCAGTCGTAGAGCGCCCTCTGGGTTCCATCTCCAGTACCACACGCATAAAAAAGTGCAAGGGTGAGTGTGAGTAGATTGTGTGCCAACAGTAGACCACTTTATGTAAGGGACTTGAGAATCTATAGACTTTGGCATCTGCACGGGGTCCTGGAACCCCATGAATGTCAAAGGATGACCATATACCCTTTTGATTGATCACAAATGCTTATTGACACTGGAGTATACAGAACAAAAGACTGAGTCCTTGCTCTCAGGGGTCTGGGATGGAAATGAAAAGCAAACCCATATCAGGATCCAGCTGTATACACAAGTCTCACCGTGAACATATTTGCTGTAATCGCATAAGCATCCACAAAATAAAAATGATTTCAATAGTTTCATAGTAGTAACTATGAGTCAGGTACAGTCCTAAGTGAGCACTTACATAGATTATAATTTATTTAATCTCTGCAGAGCACTAAAGGGAAGGTCCTACAATCATTTCCATTCTACAGAGGATATAGAGACTCAATGAGGTCAGGAAACTTACCAGGGTCATGGAGCTGAAAAGTATTGAATGAAAATCAGAGACACTGTTTTTTAGTTGACTCAGAAACAACACAAGATCAAGGAATTGGGGGTGATGTTCTTCCTTTCTCTTGGAACATTAAGTGGTTGGTTTCTGTCAAGCTGGAAATTCCTGCTCCAGAGGCTCTCTGCTGACTTGGATTGTACTTGGCATTTTATTTCTAAGGATTGCCTTCTGGGAGATTCTGCTATTTTAATGACTGTGTAAGCCTGGCTTCCTCCTTGAATTACACCACTTGCCACTTTGATGTCCTCCTGAGTTGTCAGTTTTACTTTCCCTGAGTGCCACGGGGCAGGGAAGAACATTCAACAGTGAAGTTATTCCCCTGCCCCCAACTGTGTTTTGATATGTTTTTCTTTCCAAGGTCAATAGGACTATGCATTGTCTGTAGCTGGGGTGGCAGCATGAGGCCAGTGCCTTGCTTCTGACATCCCTTATCTCCAGCTGTGATCTCAGCTGTGGATTAGCCTCTTTAAACCTTGGGTGCCAGTGAATGAATTGGTTTAAAGAGTGTGCGGTGGTTAAAGTTGCTGGTTCTGGCTGACAATCAAATGACAATCCACAAAACTCAAGTCCGTTGCTCCCCGTGGTGTGAATCACCTGATTCTATTCTACTTTTCTTTCTAGGAATGAAGACTTCAGGGCTCCAAAGCCAATCCCTCTTAAGAACACTGCACCCCAACCCCTTGTCTACTCTTTTCAGATAGCTCATTTGCACTTCATTCAACTGCCTCCTAAAAGATGCAGGTGTTTGGTGGTGAGAACAGGAAAAACCCCTGCTGCAGATAGTGACAGGTGCCGAAAGCAGTGGCCCCTTCACAGAGAAAGGCACAGAGTGAAGTGACGAGAAGCAGGTGGCCAATTGGGCAGGAGAGGGGAACACCAGCGTGTCCAACATGTTTCCAACACCTTCACCCGTGATGCAGCAGGTACTGACTGAGCCAACAACATGCCAGGCGTTGGTTGCCTCCAGGCCCTGGAGTTTACAATAGTGAGGAAGATAGATGGGGCTCCGGCCCTCCTGGAGAGTAGGGGAGACTGAGTAGCAAATGACAGAAAGTAATATGATTATAAATTAAGGAAAGTGTGGATAGGAAATGACACATGCCATTATAAAGAATATTCCAGGGTGGTGGAATAAGATGGGACATTTATTTTATTTTGAAGGGAATAATCAGTTTCTGTAAAGTTGTAGATGATTGGGCTTTAAAGCCTAGTTGTGCTAACTTTAATTTTTAACATGTTATTTAATTGTTCTGGGACTTTTTTCCTCATCTATAAGATAGGGCTTTTTTTTTTTTTTTTTTTAAATTATCTACCTCATAAGTGCCGTAGTCTGGCTGGGCACTATTCAGGAGCCACTTGTCAAAAGAAATGAACTTTATTTTTAGAACCACACACGCAAAACAAAACAGCTCCTCAGGAAAAACCCTCAGAGCCCAACTGCCACCACCAGCTTCCCACAAGCCACTCCCCCAACCACCAGCCTCTCCTCCCACAATCCTCCTGCTCTTGAAGCCGATTGGCTGGGTCACGGGTTGCGGAGCCAAAAAAGTCCCCCAATGAGCAGCTCCGTGGCCTGAAAGGGCAGGGAAACAGGCCAATGAGCATCACCGCAGAGGAGCCAATCAGCTAGATGTTGCTGGGGCCGCTGTGAGCCAATCATCCCGCTGGCAGTCTGAAAGTTTGCTGGGGCCCCTTTGGCTGTGGCTCTCAACACATAAGATGGTCAAGAGAATTTAACTAGTTATGTCTTAGAGCTGTGTCCAGCACATGCACGTTCAATGTCACATTGCTTTCATCGCACTTCAGCTGCTGCACCCACAGCCGCATCTGGAGGTGGCGAGGATGGGGTGCTCTCCCTGGAGTCCAGGCATCGCCTTGATTACACAATTCCTTGCAGAACCACTTTGATGCCCAGCCCTGTGCCGCACACTTCACCCGTATCATTTCCTTTGAACCTCCCGATAATCTTACGAAGCAGGTATTTTATCTCCACATTATAGATGCAGAAACTCAGGCTCTTTAAAGACCGACTTACCCAATACCATGATGTCACTGCTGTTTCTAGACCCTCGTCTGAGCCTCTGATTCACTGTGTTGGGCAAGACCTGGAAATATGCATCCCACTTCCCCCACCACTTAGCACTTCTGATGAGGGAGGCCCGTCCTGTACTCTCAGTGATCTCTAAGGCTCTCTCTGGTGCAGAGACAGTGGAGATGAGAAAGTGTATATATGTAGGGCGCACAGTTCAGTGAAGAAGACAACTGAATATGAATATAAAAACATTAAGTTATTTTATAATTGAATTAACTCAGTTCATGTCATTGGTTCTCTGATAGAGACATTCTCTAACAAGCACACTGGGACTAAAAAATGGTTCCGAAGTGTTTTGCATTATGTAACTTGAATCCACAATTTCTCATTCACAATTCCAAAATAAAATAGAAATGCTATAAAAACCAAAATTCTTTTTTTCTTTCTTTCTTTCTTTTTTTTTTTTTTTTTGGTGCTGGGAACCAAACCCAGGACCTTGCACATGCTAGCCACACCCACAACTTTAAGCTTCTTCTATTTTTTTTCCTTTTCTCCCCCTTTGGTATATGGTCTCATTATGTTGCCCAGGTTGGTCTTGAACTCTTGCACTCAAACTACCTTCCCACCCTGGCCTCCCAAATGTTGGGACTATAGCCATGTGTCACCACACTCTGCTTAAAATTCTTTTCTCTTGATGCTGTAACTCACACGGCATCAAACCTGACCTGAACTGAAGTAAGGTTATTTACAGATGTTATTTAAGCCACTTCTGTGAATATTTATGCACACATATCAATATGCTTGATTACAAGGCTGTATTAATTATCTATTGTTGCATAACAAAGTACTCCAAAACTTTAGTGCCTTAAAAACAACAAACATTTATTATCTCACAATTTTTGTGGGTCAGGAATTCAGAAGCGGCTCAATTGAGTGGTTTTATCTCAGAGTCTCTCATGTGGTTGCAGTCAAGAGGTAGCCAGACAGTGATCATCTGAAGGCTTGGCCAGGGTAGGGGTTGGCTCTTGCAAGAGGGCTCATTGGTAGCAGGAGGAAGCTCCAAGCCCTTTATGAACTGGCATCTAAAGCTTCACATTGTCACTGTGCTTTATCCTGCTTCTTAGAAGGGCATCACCAAGTTCAGTCTGCACTTAAGAAGAGGAAGTTAGAAAAGGAACAGCAAAAAATTTGTGGATGAATTTTAACACCGCCCCAGCAGAGCTACTCGTACTTCCCTGAGGCTATTCTTTCATCTATAACATAGAGAATGATATCACTATGTGAAATAACCTAATAAAGATTACTGAAGAGTTGGGAACTGCTTTTCGCACCAGGGTTTGGAGAAAAGGTGGTGTTTCTGTAGTTTTTGATATACTTGCAGAGGGGTTTTGACCACTTTAAATAAACTAAAGAAACAGAATGTTTTAGAATATTTTTTAAGCTAGAAGGAACCTCAAGGATTATCCAGCAATTAGATTATAGTGTCATCTCCTTCACTCTGTGGATGAGTAACTTGCGACTCAGAGGGAAATAAGAAAGATTTACTAACAGACATCCTATGTTTCAGATACCATGCCTGGTGCTTTTGCTGTATTATTTTAGGAAAATTTCCCAGCATACCCCTTACTATCCTTGTTTTATTGGTGAGGAAAATAAGAATCAGAGAGGCAAGAAGTGTCCAAGATCAGATGGCTACTGTGTTCTGGAGACAAGGTTAATACCCGAATCTCCCAAAGGCCTGGCCACCATTATGACCCCCCAAGAAGAGGCAGTAGAGCTGGCGGAGACCAGGGACCATGTATATCCCTGAGCATCCAGGTGAAGGAAAGCTATTCTGTCCACACATCCAGGGTTCTTCCCAGATCTATCTCACTCACCCCTGTTTCCTCACCAGTGTCAAACTTGAGATTCTTTGGTAAGTAGATAAAAACCCCTGAAGTTGTAGAAGGCAGCACCCCACCGCCTGTTGCTTTATCCTCAAAGTGGAGTTGTGAATTTCAAGCTTTGTGGGTGCTGCTCAATGACACCCCTATTTCTTGTGCCACCAGCACATATTCAAGCCCCTATTATGAATGACATTTAACAAATAGTATTATCATAATGATATTTTTCATAAGTAATCAATCAGGCTACTATGTGATAGGTGCTTTTCTGAGTGTCTTACACTCACAACAGTCTTTTGATCATTATCATTGTACATTGAGTCATCTGAGGCACAAAGAAGTTAAGGAACTTTCTCAGGCTCAAACAGCTGGAAGACAATAGAGCCAGGACTGGGCAGTTAGACTCCAGAACCACCACCTCACACATGCATTCAGGACACATTTGTCAGAAACTGTTCTGTGCTGGACACTGTAGATGCTATAAATGTAACAATGAATAACAGCAAGCTTTCCACTCTCAAGGAGTTCACCAATTAATGGAAGGAGATGAACTATATACAATAAGAGAAATAAGTATCACATGTACTATTATAGAAGGAAAGAAAGATAACAGAGGCAACAGTGCAGGAGAACTTGGAAATAGTGTTACAAAGGGTGTCACAGAGAATGTCAAGAAGATTGTAGAGGTGAGTTTCAGGTTAAGTCTTACAGGATGAGTTGCCCAGAAAATCCTATACTGCATGATCCTATCTAAATTAAATGTCCAGAACAGGAGCACCCAAAGGGACAGAAAGCAGGGGCTGAGGCAGGGAAGTGGGGAGTGATTGTTTAGCAGGTACAGATTTATTTTGGGGGTGATGAAATGTCCTGGAGTTAGATAGCAGTGATGGTTGCAGAAGATCGTGAATATTTTGAATGCCAATGGAAGTGATGGAATTGTACATTTAAAGTGGATAAAATGAAGAAACGTATGTTATGTGGATTTTTCTTTTTTTAACCTCAACTGGAAAAAAAAAAAAAAAAACATGAGCTGGTGCCTATCAGGCACAGACATGGAGGTGTGGAGTTGGGGTGTGATCAGAGGTGGGGAGGCGGTTTCAGGTAGAGAAAGTGAGTCTGGGGAAGCATTGAGCTAGTTAAGAATGATGGGTGCTGTGGGGACTCGGTCCAGTTACAGTGGGTGAGGCCCAGGTCTCAGAGCAACCAAGTAGGAATCAGAGGCAGGCAGGGCCTCCAGCCATTTCCAGTAGTTCAGATGCTATGCTGAGAGCATGGACACTATGACAATTTGCCACGTGGCGGCAGTGTGCTCAGGTGTGCTTTTTAAGAAAGATCAAGGTGATCCTCTTATGAAGGAGGGGAACATTTGCAGAAGTGTATGGAGACAATAAGGAAATTATTGTAACAACCTAGGTGAGGAATAATAATACCGAGCTGGTTTGTGACCATTACCCCATGCTGAAGAGCAGGATTTGTCCTTTTTGTTTGTGAATTTCATTCGTTCATTTATTTAAAAATTCCTTCAAGACAAACTTGGTTTTCTATTCTGGGGGTGCCAGACCCATTATGTGCTGGTGTGAGGATATATCTGTGAACTGCACAAGACTCTGGTCCCCCTGGAGCAGGCAATCTGGCCAGGCAGGCAAACAGTAAACTCAGTGGCACAATTGATGAGTTACAATTGTGATAGGTGCAATAGAGAGACAAGGTCAAGCTGGGGGCCCTGCCTGTAATCCCAGCAACTCAGGAGGCTGAAGCAAGAGGATCCCAAGTTTGAGGCCAGTCTTGGCAACTTAGTGAGACCCTCACTAAGCAAATTAGCAAGACTCTGTCTTAAATTTTAAAAAATAAAAAATAAAAATAAAAAGGGCTAAGGTTGTAGCTCAGTGGTAGAGTTCCCTTGGGTTCAATCCCCAGTATTAAATAAGTAAATATATATATACAAATAAAATAAAGACAGACAGAAAAGGTCAAGGGGCTAGCTCCTGTTGTGCCTAGCACACTGCCCTGAAGTCAGACAGCCCTAGATCCAAAATCTACCTCCTCGTCCACTCAGGTGAGAGGCCTCGAGCAAGACTCTCAAGTCCTTCATGCTTTAGTTCCTCAGGTGAAAATGTGGGTATCAGCAGGCCCTGCCCAGAGGGGAAGGAGTAGGATTAAACTTAATGCTGGGGACAGAAGTGTCTACCAGTGCCTTGTAGGCCCCAGAGGATCAAGAGAGTCAGCTGACTCTTCCACTTGGTGGCACAATAAATCCTGCTGTGGTAGAATTGTCTTGTTGAACCATCGGTTCCTGGCAACAGGACAAGTGCCCCTGCAAGATGCTGATGTGCTGCGTAGAAAGTGGCCAACTGACCCGTGGAGATGCTTTTTAGGAAACGTTCATTTGGGGGGTAGCAGGCCTGCCTGAGCGTCCACTGCATCCCTATGTTCTCACCCCTGTCAGGCATGTAGGAAACAACCCTGTTTTGGTATCTCCTGAGAGTTCCTCCCCAAGGGAATGGCATTCCATGACATATTCTAAAATATCCTTTTTTGACCTTCAGAAGTCAATGTGTCCGTATTTCTTATAATGAACGACCATGGAATTTTTTTACCCAGCCAGATCGTTACCTTGCAAAGTTCAGGCCTGGTCACAAATTCTCTTACACACTAATATCTTCATCCCACAGTCAGGGACTGAACACTTCCACGTGCCCCTGACTGTGCTGGGTATTGGGATCACAATACAGAAAAGAATAAGACCTATTCCAGGCTCAAAGCAGTCCATGGACTGCTTTTAGAAGAGTGCCTGACTTATGAGATGTGGTTCCCACCTGTCACTCATTGTTGTGGTGGCTGTTGTTGTTGTCCCCATTCGGCAGTACGTGAAACTGAAATCGGCTGATATCACTCAAGAACCCAGAGTCCAAGCATATGCTGGGCAAATTTCCAAGGAAGCCCCCAAAGTGGTTTGGGTTTCCATCTGAGTAGAGTGAATAGGTAAAAAGTGGTAGATTCACACAGTGGGGTGCTGTGGCCCAGAGAGAGAAGCATGGATGGCAGCACACAGGGTGTGGGTGAGCAGAAGGCTGCATCCTTGGTTTTTTTCTGCTGGGGCTTCTCCAGCAGATGGCTGCCTGTGGGAATGGAGACTGAAAGACACAGTAGAATGACCTGCTTGGCATCTGTCCCTCCTTCCTGAACCAGGAGGCCGGAAAGGTAAAATCCACCTTTCTCAACCTCCTTCACTGGTATTGGGTGTGGTGAGAGTCCACCATTCAGATGTACTCACAGGAGACTCAAAGTTAGAGGCAAGTGGGGACCAGGATGGAGCTGCCCAGGTTTCCGTGTTGCCAATGCAGAGCTGGCACAGATCCTGGTAGCTCCTGGTCCTGGCTCAAGGTTAAGGTGATGGGAGCCTGGCGTCAGCAGTTGTCGTTGTTGTTGGTGTTCTGCTGGTACCACTCCTGGGGGCCTAGCCTAGAGCCCCTTCCCCATGCCTTCCATCTATTTGGGGACCATCTAATTTCCTGTCATCTTTTTCTGCTCAACCTAACTAGAGCTGTTTTTTCCTGTCATTTTAAAAATCGAAATTAAAAATCAAAATTTTAAAAATCAAAATGTCATTTTAAAAATCAAATTTCAATGTGAAATCTTCTAGTTTGTAGATATGAATGCCGCAGTCCGGCTGCAGCAGAATATCTGTCGGGGGGGGGGGGGGTGACGAATAACTTGTGTACGTTGATGCAGCAGGAATAGGAGCCGTTTATTGTAGGATAACAGAGGTATTTATACATTTTGCACAGCTTATCTTAATTAGCATAAACTAGATACAGCAGTCAACCAATCAGGAATCTCCACACTTAATGGCTCGCTTTTGTTACTTTAGAAACCACTCCCTCTGGCATTTTGCCAGGCGCCATCCAGACTTGTTTACAGACTCTAACATATGAATTTGGATCTTTTTGAGCCTTAGTTTTCCTCACCTATAAAACAATTTCTGAAATCACTTTCTATAGTGCAGGGTTTCATAGATACCACATAGCAGCTGCTGTAGACAGAAAACTGCATGGATTTTGTAGAACCCAAATTCAAATCCTGACAATGCTGCGTACCAGCTATGTAACCATTTAAACCTTTCTAAGCCTTTGGGAAATGCAACTGATAAAGTATCTAGGAATGCAGGGTCTTTCAGTGTTTAGGTGAGGGCACAAGAGCTAATATACAGAAAGATGCCCAGAACAAAGCTCTTCTGGCACATAGTAGGCTCTTTTCAAATGTTAATTCCCTTTCTTTTCTCCTCTCCAATTCAAGGTAGATAGTTGGAAAGAAACAAATTAGGAGAACAGTTATAAAGGATGCAATTGCACAACCAGCCACGTGCTTCCTGATAGGAGATGGACACATTTTTCTCTCCAGAATATAGGAGATAAAGTTATCTGTACCATTTCACTGGGTGTGGCTGTGTGCACTGGAGACTATTCTTTTCACACCGATTTCCTGCCACTAACTGTCCTTTCTTCTGCCACTGGACTCATGGTTTTGCTCTGTTTCATAAGATAACATTGTTATTACTCTGGGTCCCCAAGGACTGCCAAGTGAGATAGAAGTGGACTGGGGCTGAGGACGTCCTTTGAAAGCCTAGAGAAAGTGTTAGTGAGGTGGAAAAGCAGAGGAAATGGTGATGCTGACACCCTGGTTTGCTGAAGGAGTTGTAGGAGCCTGGTGTTGCTTATGGAAGAGTGTGGTCAGGTGCAGATGGGAGAGAGTGGGGGGCTACAGCAATGCTGATAGAATAGAGAAAATAGTGGCTAGCTCAAAATTATGTTTCAGCCATTCTTTCTGTGGAATGTGCTGCTTGGCAAGAGAAGTAATCGATGGAATCCACTGAGAAGCATTATAGAAGCCATCGATAAACATTTATGTTGGGTTCTGCCTCCTGGGTGCTCCTGTAAGCATTAGAGGGAAGGTCAGTGATTTGTTTTGTAATTTTGCTTTGGTTTTTTTAGCTCCTACACCTAGTGATGGTGACTAGCCCATGTGACTGACATACCATCTGTAATTTATTAGAGACAGGGCATCTCCTGGGGAGACCAGGCTGCTTGGCCAACATTTGTTGAGTGCCTGCTACATTCCCGTGCCCTGCTAGAACCTGAGGATATGGAGATAACTCCTTGGTCCCCGCACACAGGGCACTTATGTTCCAGAGGCAGAGGCAGAAGCAGGCCTTCTACTGATAGTAACTGCATATCTGCTCTGTTCCTGCATGGCTAGCTTCTGGGGACATAATGGGGAACATTATTGGGCTCCTGCTCTTCATGATCTTATAGGTTGGTGGAGCTGTGGGTGGAGAAGGAGATGTCAGAGGGCTGGCTATTGCAAAATGGGGGGCTTTAAGCTAGGTGGGTAGAAACACTAGGTGCTACAGAATGTGAGGGGAGTGGGGACTTGGGGGAGCTGTCCCAAAGGGAAGTGTTGGGATAAGAAAGGAAGAGAGGGAATTATCCAGGTGCCTGGGTGTAGGGGTGGGGGAGTTGGGGATGAGGGGGTTAGGGTGTGTGTGTGATTCAGTCACTGAGTGTGGGAAGAGGGCACATGGGGCAGAGAAAGCTGGCACAAAAAAGGGCCTGGGGGCCCGAGAGATTGACTGAGTTCAGTAGGGCTGGAGGGCAGGGTTAGCCAGAGGGAGTGGTAAGAAAGGAAGTTTGAAGCAAGTTGGGGCTGGATCTTGCAAAAACTTGTTTCTCATGCTAAGAAAAAACTTGAACTCCATTCTGAAGGCAATGGGAAAAAAGGTAGGTTTAGATTTAAATCTAAATCTTAAACTTTAGATTGAATTAATTTATTCCAAAAGCATTTTTTTTATTATTAACTGTGTATACATTTGTTTTTATACTAGATTCTGGAAATCTGATGGTTTGCAAAAATGTTCTTTCCAGGTGGATTTCATGATCTAATAAGAGAGATAAATGAAATAGACTAATTGTTTTTTAAAAATAATAATGTGTTAAGGTAATATTTACATAATTGAAATGCCTTTAAAAATCATTATTCTTTAAACAGTCACACCAATAAATATACAGCTATGATACAGGGCATGTGGTGTGGTGGGTGCTCTGAGGACACTGGAGGTAAAGTCCCATAATAAAGGCTGATGGTAATAGTCACATGGTTGGCAAGTGCTTGCTGTGCAGCTATAGTCATGCTTCATGAAGAATATGCCATTTCATCTTCAAAGTAATCAGATGAATGTGTATTATCTCCACATAGGAATGTATAGCTGCCTCCAAAGCCTGTATAGCTCACAGGTGTTGATTACTACCTTTTGGATCAGCATCTGTAATAGACTGAATAATGTCCCCTCGTCCCCAATATGTCCACATCCTAATCTCTGAAACCTGTGAATGTCACATTACAGGGCAAAAAGGATCTGGAAGATGTGATCAAATCGAGGACCCCGAGATGGAGAAATGAGGCTGGGTTCAGCAGGTGAGTCCAAAATAATCACAAGCATTCTTACGGAGTGAGGCAGTTGAGTCAGGGAGAGAAAAGGAAGGGGAACAGCAGAAGGGAAGTGGAGGTTGGGGTGACGTGCTCTGAAGAAGGAAGAAGGGACCACAAGTTAGAAATGGCAAGAAAATGGATTCTTCCTTAGAGCTTCCAAAAGCAGTGCCCCTCTGCCAATACCTTGACATAGCCCCTACAAACCATTTCCATCTTCTGACCTCTACAACCGTAAGAGAATAAGTTAAACCATTAAATATCTGTGCTATTTTGTTATAGTGGCAATAGCAAATTGAGAAAGAAGCTCTATATAATACCTGGATCAAAAATCCACATCAATTCATGTGGTGTTTTCATATAGGAACACAGGAAAATTATGTTGGATTCATTCACTGTCTGTCTTTCCTTTTCCTGAATCCAACCATCATGGACATCCACAAGAATAGGTTCCTACCTAGAATAAGATATATTCCATGTTTGTATAATTATATCCAAATGGATTCTACTGTCAAATTTAACTTAAAAAAAAAACAATAAAAAAATCATAGAATGTCCCGCTTTGTGTTAAAAGAGGGCAGACTGAGTGTTTGAGATGCTTCAGAAGATCTCCAGCAGGGGGCATGAGTTGCAAGCCACAGGAGAATGGGAGGGGATGGGAGAGCCCTTTGCAAGTGAAGAGATCAGCAGAAACAAAGCACAGGGGGAGGGACCTGTGAGACACGCCCCGCCCCAGGAGGTGGGTAGAAACAGGATAGCAGTCTGGGTTTGCTAAACTGTGGGCACATCAGTGGGGTCTAGTATAAATGAGGACTGGATATTCTGGCTGCAATCAGGTCGTGAAGCCTGACTCTAAAGTGTATGAGTCTCACTGACAAAGTAGGGAAGAGGCATTTGAGGATTTTGAGGACTGAAATGACATAAGCATACAATGTTCAATGAAGAATTCTCTCTGTGGTTGGGAGTGGTGAGACAATGGGCAAGGAAACCAGTTCTGAGGCTTTCCCTGGAGTCCACCCAACACAATGCAAGTCTGAACGAAGCTGGTAGCAGTGAGAAGGGAAAGGGGAGGCTCCCTGCTACAAATAACACCGAGATAAACATTCTGGCATACCAGCAGTTCTCAGAGCATGGCCTGGCTACCTCTGCAGTGTCCTTGGGCCACTTTCAGAGAGTCCTCAAGGTCAGAACTACATTGTATTCTCATCCTCTCACAGTGCACAGTGGAGTTTTTCAGAAGTTGCATGATGTGTGAAATCATTATAAACTCAATGCAAAAAGAAGTCAGTGCTCTTCTACCAAGACAGACATTAATGATATTTGAAAAAAAAAAAATACATGCGTTAAAAATTTTTTCCACAAAAGTGCTATGTATACTAATACATGATGACTTCATATTCTTTTTTTCTTTTTCTTTTTTCCAGTACTAGGGATGTAACCCAGAACCTTTCATGTGCTAGGCAAGCACTTTCTACCACTGAGCTATATCCCTAGCCTGTTTTATTTTTACTTTGAGACAGATTCTCATTAAATTGTGGAGGCTGGCCTCAAACTTGGAATCATCTTGCTTTAGCCTCCTGAGTAGGGTGCACCACTGTGCCTAGCCAACATTGCTATTTTTAGATGGGCATATATTTTAACATTTGTCAGTAGTAATTTCTAGGATGGTAAATATTGATAAATAGAAATGACCTAAGGAATAGTTCTTTGGGATCTTCAATAACTTCTCAGGAATATAAGGGGGTTGTGGGACCAAAAGGTTGGTATCTGCTCTGGCACCCAAATCTTGAGGCATGTTGCTGTTTAATTGAAAAGAGTTCCTAGACTTTAATAAGGGATCAGTTGTTTTTTAAACCTGCAATGGGCAAAGCAGATGCCATCTTTCCCAATTCACAGTTGAAGCTCAGCAGGCTCTCAGGCGCACACAGGTGTAATCCTCCGGGAAGAGAATAAGAGCAGAAGGCTTTGCATTTGCCCCTAGATCCTGGACTTTCTCCAGCATCCTGTGAAAAGGAGATCTGGGGAGGATCATCAGGCTGCCATTCCCAGGCTTCTGCTGCTCCAGGCTGGTGCTTCCCAATCTTTGCTCAGAGCTCCCTCTGCTGGCTGAGAGCCAGCTCTGCACCATTCTTGCCTAACCTTCCTACTGCTCCTTCAGAATTTTTAGCCTGGGAGGAGTTTAAAGCTTGATACCTTCCAGCATTTGATGTGCAGCTAGTAGAAGTTCCATTTCTACAGGAAGAGCATGTAGAAGAGAGAAGCAGGATGTTTAAGTAGAAAAACCACTAAAGTGACCTAAATCTTGGTCCAGGGTTGGTTCACAAGTAGGAATGGGGTCCTTTGACCCAACTCTGGGTTTCAGTTATTTAGGAGGAAAAGAGCCCACAGCTATCTAGCCACAAGGATTCTTTGAGCTCTGACAGCCTGCGGTTTTAGGTGTGAATAGTCCCCACATCTCACTCCAGGGGAGGGACTTGGGTAAGGGCTCTCTGCATTCATTCATTTGGCTCATTCTGAATCTGACTTTAGCTTGGTTCTTTGCAGTTATAACACTTACTGATTCTGTCCTTTAGCAAGTGCATTTTTGAAGACGTCTCCACAGTTCACCCAGTGATTAAGCGTAAACTAATTAGTTGGCTTTGACTGAAATGTGTCAGGCAGAGGGCCAAGAGCCATACATGTATGCTTTTTATTTAATCCACATCATAAAAGGTAGGTAGTGTCATTATTCTTATTTTACAGAGGAGAAAACTGAGGCCCAGAAAGCTGAAATAAATGGCCAATATCATATAGCAACTGTATAACAGAACCAGAGCTCAAAATCAAGCAGCCTGGCTCCACAGCCAAAATACTGCACAAAGCCCTGATTTTAAGAGTTTGCATTTTTGTTTTTTAAGGTTTTGCCGTGTCTTGGAGCTTTACATACATTATCTCATTTAATACAGTGACTCTATACAAGTAAGTATTATCTTTTGGTTTTATAGGGACACTTATTCTCAGGTCATCCAGCTATTAAATGACAGAACTGAGATTTGATCCTGGGACTCCAAAGCCTGTGCTTTTTGTTATTAGTCAGAGCCATTTTGTGGAAAAAAGATGACCAACAGAGTCTCAAGGAACTTTTATAGTGTTCATGTGGGATAATAATAGTTGCTGACATTTACTGAGCTCTTTTCTAAGTCTTTACATCTATGAACTCAATTAATCCTCACAACAACCCAACAAGATAGATTGGATTATTACCCCATTTTGCAGATGAAGAAAGCATAATATGGGGAATGAAGCTAAAGAAATTGTTGATAGAGCTGGAATTCAAACACAGAAAACCTAACTCTCTTACCTGTGTTTTTAGGGTTGAGAGAGGCTGAGGGGAGCAAGCCTTGCCTGCAAACAGATCCCAAGATGGAAAGGAAGGTGTCACCCTGGGCCCTGTTCCTCTCCAGCCCAGATGTTCAGTAGCCTTCCAAGATTGCTACACTTGAAAATCAGACCTTGACCTCAAATCTAAGGACTAAAGGAGGAGTCTAGCACATTTACCCAAATAATTCTCTAAAAGTCTCTTGCCGATAATCCCATCATTCTCTCCCACTAACAGAACCTTCTCTGATTGACACTTCTTTGGTGCTGGAGAACTATGTTAAGACAGATTCAGAGATGTTGTCCTGCCCAGCATCAGAAAAAAAGTGACATGATATCCACCATGTTTTGAAAAGGGGTAAACAGCAACATGTGCCATGTGTCTACTATCTCTGGAATGGGTTCTGTTCTAAGAAGGGTAAGGTACTGGGTCCTGAGAGCAGGTGCCAACAGTGCCAATAGGAATGCACAGATTCAAGGAGGCCACTGTGGCTGAGAACATGGGTGTTCTTGGGAAAAAAAGGCACATACTGAGTCAAACTGGCCAGGCTTAGGGAAAAAGGAATTCCAGATGTGTTAGCTTCTCATCACTGTGACCAAAATGCTGACAAGAACCAGTTGAAGAAAAGGTTATTTTGGTTTCAGAGATGCAGTCCATGGTCAGGTGACTCCATTGCTCTGGGTCCAAGGTGAGGAAGAACATTACGGCAGAAGGGCATGGCAGAGGGAAGCTCCTCAATTAGTTCATGACGGTCAGGAAGCAGAGAGAAAATGCAAGGAGCCAGGGACAAAATCTATGATCCTCAAGGCATGACCTAGTGACCCACTTCTTCAAGCCATGGCCCACCTGCCTATGGTTACCACCTGGTAGTCCATTCAAATTGTTAATTCACCAGATGGAGTAACTTACCACTTAGATCCCAGCTCTCATAATCACTTCACATCTTGCATTGACACATGAGCTTCAGGGGGGAAAGGGAAGGAATACCTCGTATTCAAACTGTAACACCAGATAAGAGGCACTAGTGTGGGGCACCCAAGTGGCAGGGCCCTGGAGGAAAAGCAAGGAGCTGATAATTTCTTGGTCCCAAAGCCACGGCAGGCAAACCTTAAGTCCCAGGGTGGGACAAAGCAAAGACCAACCATGTGCACCAGCTAGAGATTCTCTTAAGCTAACAAGTTTGCTCCTCAGGAAATATAAAGCAATGCTGTCTTTTAACTGAGTAGGATAGGGTTCGGGATAACGTCAGTGTGAACGACATCATGAAGAGACAGCAGGTGGAAGAGGGGTCATTTGGGAAGCAGTGGCCTTGTTGAGTGAGCCTAAATGCAACAGGGTAATGGATAGTAAGGATATGATCATCTCATGGAAGCCTCGGTGGGAATGGTGTGGCCCTTGAAAGAGCCTGCAACCTGGTGTAAGGTAAAAGAAATTGAAGTTAAAGTGTAAAAGTTAAAGTGTAAAAGACCGGGCATTGTAAAGTTTCTAAGCTGCAAGGCCTGAGTTAAAAAGTAAAGGACCAGGTATTGTTAAGTTCCTCTGCTACCCCCAAAACCTGAAATTCCTGTAGCTGTTAGGACAATACCTGAACTGCCCAGTAAATATTCCCACTGACTCTCTGGTTGTTTAATAACCTGGGACCCTGTGTAGCTTGTCACGTAGGCATTCAGGCCCCCAAACCAATCAGTTTGAATGTGTACCCCACTTAGGAGTGACCAATCACCCCCACCCAATCTGTTCCTGCCAATGAATGTGCTAATCATGTCTCAGAGTTGTTGTTGAATTTTCCCTAGGTGTATGATGATCTGTTCTGATGTATGCAAAGCCCCCGCCCTCCCCAAAAAGTGTACTTAAGCACTGCTTGACCTCTGCTCTGGGCTCTTGGCTGCTCTCCCTTCTTGAGTGGCCCGGGAGCCCCAGTGCGGTTGGAATGGATCCCCAATAAATCCCCTTCTGCAATCGCATGAGCAGTCTCTTGGTGGTCTCTTTCTCCGACGCTTCGCCGGACCCTTACACTGGGAACTGAAACCTCATGCCAACCTCTCACTGACCCTCACCTCTGCTTTCAGGTACATGTGCTTTGCTCCGTCCTCTCCCTGAAACCTTCCTTCACATCTTTCTTTCTTAGCCTACTTGTTGGAATGAGGTGATCCCTGGCTCCCACGCTCTCTTACCATGTTTCTAACCACAGAACTCAACTAGATGTTGGTTCTAGTTTTGGGAATCATGAATTTTATTGACCTATTGCTTATCAGTCGTCTACATTGGGTAACGAAAAGCCAGGAAGGCTGTACCAACACATGTTGAAGGCTCATTCCCAGGGATGTGGGATGGAGTCAGGATGTTCCTGGGAACAGGGATTAAAAATTGGCTTTGGGAGGGGGGCTGGAGTTGTGGCGCTTGCCTGGCATGTACGAGGCCCCTTGGCACAACATATGAATAAATAAAATGAAAGATCTATTGACAACTAAAATGTGTGTGTGTGTGTGTGTGTGTGTGTGTTGTATAAAGAATTGGTTTGTGGGCCATGAAAATGCCCTATGTGGAACTGGAATTATTCAGAATTTGGCATTTATTTATCTAGAAACAGTATCCCCACCCTTGATTTTTTTTTTTACTGGGGTAACCCACTATATTGAATTCATAAGATCTTTCTTATCTACATGGTTTAGATGATAGAATCTGTTATATATTCTCAAAATAACATTAGAAAAAAAAAAGTAGAGAAGGAATCCAGAAGGGCATTAGATATGTGAGGATGAGCTCAACCTTATTTGTAATCAGAGAAATGCAATTGAAAACCAAGATGCAATATGATTACATACCTACCAGATTCATAAAAATTTAAAAGCCTGAAAATTTTAAGAGTTGGAAAAATATGGAACAATAGGAATAATTCTCAAAACTGCTGATGGGTAACAAATTGGCAGAACCAGAAAATTGCTAATCTGCCTTACATTCAAGAGGGCCATTAGCATAGAACACACAAGGTGACCACGTCCTCTCCAATAGCACAGTGAAGTAGCTTGCTTTAGAAAACTACTTATGCCAGGGGTGGTGGTGCATGCCTATAATCCCAGTGGCTTGGGAGACTGAAGCAGGAGGATCATAAATTAAAAGGCAGCTTCAGCAATGGCAAGGCGCTAAGCAACTTAGTGAGACCCTGTTTCTAGATAAAATACAAAATAGCTCTGGGAATGTGGCTCAGTGGTTGAGTGCTCTTGAGTTCAATCCCTGGTACCAAAAAAAAAAAAAAAAAGAAAGAAAGAAAGAAAAGAAAACTACTTGCAAATTTTTAGTTAGGATGAAGGGTCACACATCTTATCACACAGTAGTTTCACTTTTAATTATATAGCTAGAGAAATATGTGCATTTGTGCACAAAATACAAGTTCAACAAGGTGCATAGCACGATTGTGTGTGATAAACCTGATATGGACTGAATGTTTTGAACCATCCCCAAATATATATTTGGAAGCCCTAACCTCCAAAGGGATGGTATTAGGAGGTGGGGAGTGTGGGCAGAAATTGAGATTAGATGAGGTCATAAGAATGGACTCCCCACAACAGGATTAATCACTTTACAAGGAGAGAAAGATCCTGGTGTGGTGGTGCATACCTGTGACCCCCACTGCTCAGGAGGCTGAGGCAGGAGGTTTGAGAGTTCAAAGCCAGTTAGCAAGGCACTAAGCAACTCAGCAAGACCCTGTCTCTAAATAAAATTCAAAAAAGGGTTGGGGATGTGGCTCAGTGTTTAAGTGCTCCTGTGTTCAATCCCCAGTACCAAAATAAAGGAGAGGAGAGGAGAAGTTCTGTCTCCTATAGGTAAGGGCACATGAAGGAGACAGCAGTCTGCAAATGAGGAAGAGGGCTTTCACCAGACCCCAAATCTGCCAGCATCTTGCAGCCTCCAGAATTGTGAGAAATTAATGTCTGTTCTTTAAGCCACCCATTCTGTGGGATTTTACTATAGAAGCCCAAACTAAAGCAAGAGTCAACCCATAAAACATAGTTTTGCCCATCAAAACTAAAATGAAAAGACAAAAACCTCTGTGCATTTATAATGGGATGCCAGATAGCAAAGAAAATGGACCAAGCATAGTTACCACATAATACAGATATGGCTCACACACCTAATGAGGCTGGGATTGGGGAAAGGCTCACTGAGGTTCCTTGGGGGCTGGTGGTATTCTATTTCTTGATTTGGGTAGTGCTCACAGGGACCTTTGTGTTCTAATTTTTCATTAAGAGACACTTATATATTTTATGAACCCTTCTGTATTTATGTTGTATATTTAAAGAATAAAAAGGGGTAGGTGTCAAAGTGGGAGTTTATGAGTGTGATCATACATATTTTATAGTCCTCTCTTCTAGAACCCAGCTAAAAATGTGTATGCATATTTTCCATAGACTCACAAGGCCAGGAGGGTGGGAGGAAAAGACGGATGAACGAGTAGCAAACAGCTCAGCAGACCCAGAGAAGCAGAATCCTAAATTGGCAACGAGAGAAGCTGAGAAGAAACTTTATTTTCAACACAGAATCTTGAAAAAGCTCAGGGATTTGTGGTACTTGAAGTGTTGGGAAATAGGGTTAAGTACATGTTAATGTAAGAAAGATTTGTTGACAGCTACTTAAGATCCTCCCTCTCTGCCCAGGGCTGTTGGATTACTGTAGCTTCCTTCTTTCAGGAAGGGTGGAAGTTTATTTTCTAAAGAAGGCCAAACATGGGGTTTCTGGATCTGGAGCCCAGGGCCCAGGTGAGGATAGGGCACCAAAACAGTCAGTCACAGAAGGACTATTCACATGGAGTGTTGAGGCTCTTGCCCCTGTACTCCTACCAGAAGTCCCAAAAAGTTGCCTGCCATTTATGTTTGGCAATGGGAAGAATCCCTTCTGGGAAATCTGACCATCCCAAATTAAAAGAACTGAAGATATGGATTCCAGGAGCTTCCTATAAAAAGGCTCAGGCAGAAATCCAAAGAGTGAAACCCAAAGTCAATAAAACCACACCCAGAACTCCCAGCTAGCTTTTGTTCCCTTAATCTCTCAATCTCTCTCTCCTTTGCCAAGAGAGTGTGCATTGACTTTATCTGCTAGAAAAGCTTTGTTATGGAGGCTTTCAAACGCAATCAGAAGAGAGCCTGGGGTAGTGGACCCCCAGGGAACACGCTCAGCCTCAACAACCACCAACCTTTGCAAGTGTGTTTTTCCTCTGCCCTTGTCTACCCGGCAGCTCTCACTCCATGCTACTATGAACAAATTCCCAGACCTCAAATTTTTTTCTCTGTAAATATTTCACTATGAATTTTTAAAATGTAAAGATACTGCATTTAAAATATAAACACATATATTACTATCAACCTAAAAAACTACTTTTCATCATCATATAACCTAGTTGATATTCGTGTGGCCTTTATTTTTCTCTGAATGTTTCCTCTGTTCAGTTTTGTTAACTTAAACTGTGATTTTGAAACCTTTGCAACCAATCTGGAAAGCAGTATGGAGATTTCTTAGAAAACTTGGAATGGAACCACCATTTGACCCAGCTATCTCACTCCTCGGTCTCTACCCTAAAGACTTAAAAACGCATACTACAGTAACACAGCCACTTCAATGTTTATAGCAGCACAATTCACAATTGCTAAACAGTGGGAGCAAACTAGATGCCCTTCAGTAGAAGAATGGATAAAGAAAATGTGGTATATATACACAATGGAATATTACTCAGCAATAAAAGAGAATAAAATTATGGCATTTTCAGGTATATGGATGGAGTTGAGGAATAACATGCTAAACGAAATAAGTCAATCTCAAAAAACCAGGGCCTAATGTTTTCTCTGATAAGCAGATGCTAATCCTTATGGAGGGGGGTGTGTGGGATAAGTGGAGGAACTTTGGATGGGGCAAAGAGGAGCGGGGAGGGGACAAAGAGGTAGGAAAGATGGTGGAATGAGACGGACATCATTACCTAGGTACATGTATGATTGCATGAATGGTGTGACTGTGTATTTCATGCACAACCAGAGAAGTGAAAAATTCTGCTCCATTTGTGTACAATGAGTCAAAGAGCCTTCTACTGTCATGTATAAATGATTAGAACTAATAAATTTTTAAAAAAGATTTAGGACGTGATTAATATGCCTTCGGAATATTTATTTATTTATTTATTAGGTACTGGGAATTGAACTCAGGAGCACTTGACCAGTGAGCCACATCCTCAGCCCTATTCTGTATTTTATTTAGAGACAGGGTCTCACTGAGTTGCTTAGCGCCTCGCCATTGCTGAGGCTGCCTTTGAATTTTCGGGTCCTCCTGTCTCAAGCCTCCAGAGCTGCTGAGATTACAGGTGTGTGTGTCACTGTGCCCAGCTCTGAATATTTTTTTGAATCTCTAAAATCCCATCTCTATTTATTTGCTTGTTTATTTATTTATTTATTGGTACTGGGGATTGAACCCGGGGTGCTTTACCACTGAGATATACCTACAGCCCCTGTCTTCTGAGATAGGTACCAAGGCTGGCCTTGAACTTGTGAGCTTCCTGCCTCAGTTTCCCATATTGCTGGGACTACAAACATGTGCCATCATGCTTCATTTAATATGTAGTTTTAAATTTTCTTTTCCAATTTCAAGAAAGTTTTCTGCATTTTGGTCTTCATTACTTTTTTATTTCATTGCTTTGGTTTTCTTCTTTAGAATATTTATTGTATGTAAATTGAACATTCTTTGTCTATTTTCTTGATTTCTTCCCTGCAAGTCCTTTTTCTCTCTCCTCTTCTCTTTTCGGTTTGTAATGTATTTACTATTTTTCTTTTTTTTATTGGTTTCTTTTTTTTATTGGTTGTTCAAAACATTACAAAGATCTTGACATATCATATTTCATACATTAGATTCAAGTGGGTTATGAACTCCCATTTTTACCCCAAATACAGATTACAGAATCACATCGGTTACACATCCACATTTTTACATGATGCCATATTAGTGACTGTTGTATTCTGCTACCTTTCCTATCCTCTATTATCCTCCCTCCCCTCCCCTCCCATCTTCTCTCTCTACCCCATCTACTGTAATTTATTTCTCTCCTTGTTTTTTTTTCCATTCCCCTCGCAACCTGCAACCTCTTATACGTAATTTTGTATAACAATGAAGGTCTCCTTCCATTTCCATGCAATTTCCCTTTTCTCTCCCTTTCCCTCCCACCTCATGTCTCTGTTTAATGTTAATCTTTTCCTCCTGCTCTTCCTCCCTGCTGTGTTCTTAGTTGCTCTCATTATATCAAAGAAGACATTTGGCATTTGTTTTTTAGGGATTGGCTAGCTTCACTTAGCATAATCTGCTCTAATGCCATCCATTTCCCTGCAAATTCCATGATTTTATTTCAAACTATACTACAGAGCAATAGTAACAAAAACAGCATGGTACTGGTACCAAAACAGGCGGGTGGACCAATGGTACAGAATAGAGGACACAGAGACTAATCCACAAAGTTACAACCATCTTATATTTGATAAAGGGGCTAAAAGCATGCAATGGAGGAAGGATAGCATCTTCAACAAATGGTGCTGGGAAAACTGGAAATCAATATGCAACAAAATGAAACTGAATCCCTTTCTCTTGCCATGCACAAAAGTTAACTCAAAATGGATCAAAGAGCTTGATATCAAATCAGAGACTCTGCACCTGATAGAAGAAAAAGTTGGCTCCGATCTACATATTGTGGGGTCAGGCTCCAAATTCCTTAATAGGACACCCATAGCACAAGAGTTAATAACTAGAATCAACAAATGGAACTTACTCAAACTAAAAAGTTTTTTCTCAGCAAGAGAAACAATAAGAGAGGTAAATAGGGAGCCTACATCCTGGGAACAAATTTTTACTCCTCACACTTCAGATAGAGCCCTAATCTCCAGAGTAGACAAAGAACTCAAAAAATTAAACAATAAGATAACAAATAACCCAATCAACAAATGGGTCAAGGACCTGAACAGACACTTCTCAGAGGAGGACATACAATCAATCAACAAGTACATGAAAAAATGCTCACCATCTCTAACAGTCAGAGAAATGCAAATCAAAACCACCCTAAGATACCATCTCACTCCAGTAAGATTGGCAGCCATTATGAAGCCAAACAACAAGTGCTGGCGAGGATGTGGGGAAAAGGGTACACTTGTACATTGCTGGTGGGACTGCAAATTGGTGCAGCCAATTTGGAAAGCAGTATGGAGATTCCTGGGAAAGCTGGGAATGGAACCACCATTTGACCCAGCTATTGCCCTTCTCGGACTATTCCCTGAAGACCTTAAAAGAGCGTACTATATACTGCTACATCAATGTTCATAGCAGCACAATTCACAATAGCTAGACTGTGGAACCAACCTAGATGCCCTTCAATAGATGAATGGATAAAAAAAATGTGGCATTTATACACAATGTAGTATTACGCAGCACTAAAGTGTTTACTATTTTTCACTTTCTATTTCTCTCCAATTTCTCTCCATATACCTTTTGCATTTGGTTTACTCATTCTCATCTTCCTTGTAGTTAGCCTTCATTCCTGAGATGATTTTTCTTTTATTTCTAGTTCTTTTTCTGAACTTTTAAATTTTTCTTTTCAATCTTCCTTCTCCTGAATCATTCTATTTTTTTTTCGTGTTTTCACTCTGACTTATGTTGTTTTTCATAATTCCCATGACTGTTTTTTTTAGCTAATTTGGGGCTTATTTTGAAGTATTAGATTACAGTTTTTCACTATTCAGTGGTTTCTTGATGTTCTTCCATTGTTTGTGATGATATTATTCTGGTGATTCTCTTTTTTTCTTATAACAGTGTTGTTGTATTTGATCACGATCCTTCCCTATTGCCCTTTTTTTTTTTTTTTTTGGAAACGAGTTTCCCTCTACTTTTAGAAGGGAGCCATGACAATAGAGCTTTTCGAGGTTCCTGGGTGTAGAGCGCCCTCTTTTGTTGATTTCACAAAGTAGTTTTTGGAATATGACGACGTGCTTTCTAAGCTCCTCCTCCTTCTGTCCTCCCCACCTTGGGCCTCTCTTCTTTTGTTTGCCTACAAAATGCGCCGGCGTTGAACAGATTGGATTTAAGCCTTCAGTTTGGGATTTTTCTCTCCAGAGTGGGGCTTTGCCCTTGAAAACTGTGTTGGTTGGTTGGTCTTGAGAGTTCACAGGGCCCCTGGACAGGCCCCCTCCAGCTTGGTCAGGTCTTCCCATGGTCTCCTCTGCTCACCCAGGACTGGGGCCTTGCCTCAAACTTCAAATGACTCGTGGAACTTTCCAGTAGGTTCCTTTGGGGATCTGGGGTCCTACGGTTAGGGATACTATGGGTTCCTTCCCCCTTCCCCCATTCCTTCCCACTGTTCTGATATCCTGGGGGCCATGCAGGTATTGACAGCTGGTTCCCATCCTTCACATTCTGCAGCTCTAGGAGATCCCGGCTGCCAAGTCTGGTAGGTGCCACCCGTGGGATTTTGCTAAGCTAGTTTCTGTGAATGATTTGATGGTAGAATTTAAGGATATTCCAACACTGCTATGCCACCGAATTGTCCAATTTGGTAAACTTACTAAAAATTATCGAATTGTACCTTGAACATGAGTAAATTTTATAAGTAACTTATACCTCAGTAAAGTTTTAAAAAAGATTGGCATCTTTTACCATTTATTAACTTTGACATTGTCCCAGACCCTCCTTGCCCCTAATCATGTCAATAACTAATGGGGATTGCTAGTCTTCCCCCACAGCCCACACTGCCGGGGACAGGGGGAGGTCTCCAGTACTGGGAGTGGTCCTGGACAGTGCAATATGATGGGAAGCCACTCGTGTTATGTCTGTGGGGCTGAGATATTGTATGCATGGGTTGCTGACCCGCCACACCCTGCCTGTTGACCCCGCAGCCCTGTGAGCCACAGCCTGCTCTGCACTAGCTTGGCCCTCTCCACTTCTAACAGGAAAGACCTGAGCAAACAGAGAAAAGGCCGCTGGGAGGAAACAGAAATATTCAGAAAGAAGAAACACAAATCTATTAAAAGTCTCTTTCAGGGGCATGGGGATATAGCTCAGCTGGGAGCGTGCTTGCTTCTCATGTACAAAGCCCTGGGTTCAACCCTCAGCACCTCCCCTCCTCTCTCAAACTTTCCCATCCTTTCCCATTTTGTTTCATTTAGATTTGCTTTGTAAAAAATACATTGCAGGCACAATGGCATACATCCGAGGGGCTCAAGAGGCTGAAGCAGGAGGATCACAAGTTCAAAGCCAGCCTCAGTAAAAGCGAGGCACTAAAAACTCAGTGAGACCCTGTCTCTATATAAAATACAAAATAGGGCTGGGGATGTGACTTAGTGGTTGAGTGCCCCTGAGTTCAGTTCCCAATACTGCCCCCCCAAAAACTCATTGATGTGGACCCAAGTAGATGGCTCTCTTCTTTTTTTTTTTTTTCTTCCTTGTGGTGCAGGGCATGAGGAGGTCACCTGCAGGAATGATTCCACCAAGTGGCCACTTTTGCACAGCCAGTAGGACTAGTCACCGCTGTTTATTTCACTAATCTGCTTTTGTAACTCTTGCTGATTGACAGGAAATCAAAACCTACCATGTGAAAAACAACAAATGTCAAATAAGACAAATCAGAGCTGCAGAACTTGGCATTAATTACAGCAATGTACCTTGTCATCCTATCATAAGAGAGGTGAATCCTGGACCGGTGGCAAGGGACAGTTCAGCTTAGTGGTTAAGCACTGGAAGCCAGAGTGAGAATGATTTTATTAGAATCCCTCTTCTCTGCTTATTAGCTGTGTGGAGTTGGTCACGTCCTTTATCCTGAGAGCCTCCTCTTCCCTGCCCTGTTGCTTAGTTTGGAGGATTAAATGAGATAATACACATAAAGGATTTAGAGTGGTGACTGGCATCAGTGAGCCTGGACCAGGTCTCCAAAGCTGTGAGTTCACCTCTAGTTCCTCTGCTGAGAAAGAAAAGCATCCATCCTTGACTGTGGACAGGGCTCTGGGTGGCAGACTTGTCCTTTACAAGACTTGGAAGAGTCCACAGAGTTGCAAAATAGCATTTCAAGGAAACGTCTGCAGGGGGCAGAACTGCAATGGAGAAACAACTGTCATGAACTGTCCCACACAATTGCGTTCATAAGCTATTTTCACTGAAACAACTCTTCAGTTAAAAACAAAAAAACTTGCACAGTGTGACCAAATGTTTCATGGAGACCATTGCTGACGGTGTGGATACGGTCATTCTGTGCTGCGGACACACACCTTTTGTCAGACAGGAGCCTGGTTTGCGGTGAGGCCATCCAAGCTGCCCGATTGGAAAGCAAACCAGAAAGGACAGGGAAAGCAGCTGGAGGCCTTCTGCAGGCTGCTGTGTTAAAAGTTGCTGTCTCTGCAGGTCATTTTGATCTTGCAGGCATGGAACATTCGGGCTCTCTTTGCAAAAACCTTTTTCAGAGCTCATATTGCTGATGTACTGCCACTCTACAGAGGAGGTAAACAAAGGAATTTGGCCGGACATCCGGATGGGACATACCCAATGCCCCTCCCCCCAACATGCCCAGTCACACTCTCCACCTGCCTCCTGAACCAGTTCTCCCTCCATCCTTTAGATCAGTGAATGACATCACCATTACTGAGTCACAGTGTTAAAAATCTGAGTGTCCTGGTCCTCCTTGCTGTCCTGCTCTTCCCTGCCTGCTTGGCCCTGAGAGTGAAATCTGATGGACCCTCTCCCAGGAGCACCCAGGGCTCCTCATCCTCTCTATCACCAACTGAATGTTCAGAATCACTCTCCCCTTGACCTTGGCAATGCCCTCTGAATGGACATGTGCCTCTAGCTACCTGCACCCCACCATTTCTCCACAGTACTGCAGAGTATTTTTCTGAAACTAGACGTACATGCCTCTAAAACTTTGGTGACATTATCACTAAAGAAAGGAGGGGAAGTCAGGTGCAGTGGCACAGGTTTGTAATCCCGGTTCCTGGGGAGACTAAGGCAGGGGGATCACAAGTTCAAGTTCAGCCTGGGCCACTGAGTGAGACACTGACTCAAAATAAAAAAATAAATAAATAAAATTAAAAGGGCTGGAGATATAACTCATATAACACGGAGTACCTCTGTGTTCCCAGTACGAAAAACAAACAAAAGGAAGGAGGGAAGAGAGGGAGTATATGTACTAGGAAACATAGCTGTCTTTAGCACATGCAAAATGAGCCTCACGCTGTGTGAAACAATTTACATAAATCTCTCAATATTGCCTTCAACAATGCAGACAGAAACCTACTTCAATGCCATTCTCTTTCCTCCAGGAAGACTTTATTCATCCAATTTCCTTCTTCAGGCATTAGCTAGAGATCTTTGTTCAATAACTTGAGAAGTTTCCTTGTGGAAAACATTCTTACTGCTCCTATGAACAAATAAGAAAATAAAGGCTCAGAGAGGTGAAGTAACTTACCAAAAGTTACATAGTAAGTAACCACTTACACTAAACCAATGATGAGTTGCAAGGTCCCTGCCTCTTAGCAACCCTTGTGCTAATAGGAGATATAAACAAATAACTCCTTTAAACCATGATACTTGTCATTAAGTTGGTAGATATTCTGATTGATATTCGGTTGTTTTTCCTGGCCTTCTCTAGATATCTCAAGCTATTTGTACTATATCACCAGAGTCTCACAATCTTCAGGTCTAAATATTTCCTTAAAAATAGTAGAAAATACTATAGAGTAGGGAAACGGACCCAGTGGAATGATTGTCCCCCACCCAGCTCTGCTTCTGAGCTCCATATTGCACCTGCACACAGTATAGGGCCTGTTGATGCTACTTTTGGCATCATGAGCCAACTCTGTCCAGCTCTGACCTGATGGAGTTGCAAAGAATTCTCTTTTAGTGGAGTGATGGTAGGAATTATGGCAGGTCGTAACAGCAAGCAATTCAGAACTATCCAACATTTCTTCTGTTTCAGGAAAAAAATAATCTAAAAAAAGCTGTGGGTTACTCAATGGGCCCTGGCCTTCATTTCTGCAGGGAGCACAGTGTGGGTATGTCTTAGACACTGGCTTCTCCTCCCTTCTCTGACTACTTCCTTTCTCCCTTATTTCCTTGCTTCTCTCGCCCTCTGAATCTCACTTTCCCTTTGCCTTCTTCCTCAAATTAGTATTCAGCTCCTATTTCTTCGTGTTCAGTGCCGGGATCTGGGATACAGGGATAAAATAGACTAAGACCCTGTACCTAGAGAGACATTTCCACCAGGGCAGAGAAGAACAAGAACTTCAGGGTTTCAGTGGATCCGTCATAATTCCAGCTCCACTGTTCACTAGCTGTGTGATCTTGACAAGCTCCTTAACCTCTGAGGGGCTTTGTTTCCCCACCTGTAAGACAGTGTCACCCTGGAATTGTGTGGGTACAATGAGAGAAATATGTGTTAGGCCTTCACAATAGTGTCTGACACATCACAATATCATGTACATATTTACAGGTTGAGCATCCCTTATCTGAAATTCTTGGGGTCAGAAGTGTTTCAGATTGTGAATTTTTTGAATTTTGGAATATCTGCATACTCACAATGAGATATTGTGGGGACAGGAACTAAATCTAAACACAAAATTCATCTGTGTTTCGTATACATCTTACATACACAACCTGAAGGCAATTTATACAATATTCTTAGTCCTCCTGTGTTTTGGATTGCTACCATCACAGGAAGTTGGGTGTGGAATTTTCCACTTGTAACATCGTATCAGCAGTCAAAAAGTATTGGATTTGGGGGCATTTCTGACTTTAAATTCTTCCTTTAGGGATGCTCAACCTGTACTGTAATCACTTTCATACAGTATGGTACAGTGCTGGAAACTATTCTGATTACTTGTATTTCCCCAAGACAATCACACACTATGCTAAGAGATACCTGGCGCATAGTAACCTCTCAATCAATAAAGTTATCAATCATCATAATTGCTATTGCAGTTTGAATGGAAAATTCTGGATTATTTTAGGTAAATTGGTATTTATTTCCTCATGGCTCAAGTGTAAGGAATGTGTTAATGGAAGATGCATATTGTGTATGACTGTGAATGTGTATGTGGGTATGTGTAGTGTGGGCATGTGAGTAGACAGGGAGTCAGATTCAACATTATCCATGAGGAAGCAAATATTTTAAATTATTCTTGGACTGAGTATTTCCATTTCTATTTGTCAGACCATTTCTTTTAGAGGTACTGTTAGGAAATTTTTACTCTAGGGGACTTTATTTTCTTTTTATAAAGTTAAGTAATCATATGTGTATTTAAAGTAGGTCAACAAAAAGGAGTTGTCTGGTTTTGCTGTCGAAGCAACTCTGTCTCTATTGTCATTTGCATGCCTTTTAAATTAAGAGTCCCTTCCAAGATCATGGAGCAAGAACTGCACACTAGCGCCTAAAATTGCTGAATTATTCACGCTACCAAATGTCAAAAAAGGCATGTCATGAACATATGCAGATAAAAAGATGATGCATGTTCATGTTTTCTGTGAAAACAGGTGGGGCCAGAACCCCCAATATTAATTCAGGAATCATACTATTGCTCAGGGCCTGCTGGGACCCTGGAACCTGCCTGAACCAAGGGCTGAAACTAAACCATGCTGTTTGTGAGCCAGGCAGCCTGGTGGACGTTCAAATTCCAGCTGCAACACTTGCTAAATGTCTTGGTCAAGTTTTTTAACTCTTTTGAGCCTCAGTTTCTTTGCACATTGGAAGAAACAACACAGTCCTACCATCTCTTATCTCTAATCCTCAAACCCCAAAGCTATGAAAACTGACATCATCCTTAACTTCTTTGGAAGTGACTCTGATTGACCTGAATTTATTTGGCCATAAAGTCTTGTCCTGAGCTGACACAAGGCTTTTAATAGTCCCCCCCCCCCCGCTTTTTTTTATTGGACATGAATGTACATGTTTTACTATGGAATTATGAAAGTATTAGTTAGGGTGTACAAAATATATGCAGTATTTACAATGTATTATTTCTCTAAAATCTAAAAATTCCAGAATTTCAAAACCCATCTGGTGGAAGGCTGAGATGGGAGAATTGCAAGTTCCAGGTCAGCCTGGGAACTTAGTGAGACACCATCTCAGAATAAAAAAATTAAAAGGGCTGGGGCTGGGCTGGGGCTGGGGCTCAGTGGTGGAGCACTTGCCTGACACGAGTGAGGCACTGGGTTCGATCCTCAGCAGCACATAAAAATAAAAAAGTAAAAGGCATCGTGTCTATCTAACAAACAAACAAACAAATTATTAAAAAAAAGGGGGGGGGGCTGGGGATGTGGCTCAGTGATTGAGCACCCCTGGGTTCAATCCCAGAACCAAAAAACAACAAAAAAGTCTGGCCCTGAGGATTTCTGATCATGGACTGCGGACATACACCTTCCTCACAGGATTGTGATGATGGCATGACATGCCCCATGGGAACACCTGGCCCCGTTCCATGCTGCTTCCCTTCCCTTTCTCCTACCAGACCTTTTCTCTGGCCCAACTTCTCACTTGAGGCTTGCTCAGGGGCTGCTGAAGTTTTTTTCTGCACCTTTGGCCCCCGTGGCCGTTTGTCTGGTTTGCTTGCTAGTCTGCAAACTCCTTCAGGGTAAGAACTGTGTCCCAGTGTTGAGGGGCACAAAGACCAGGCTTGACAAACACTTTAAAGATGAATCTAGTCATCCATTATCAGGTCTCCACTAGACCTCATGGTCTCCTGGTTCCCTCTCAGGTAGGGCTGCACCATGACAGCAGGATTTACTGCTGTGTGTACAAAAGAGAAGGCGGGGAGTCTTGGAGGAGCCTGCAGGAGATTGCTGCCCTGGGGAGGCAGTGGCGGGGACTCCCTACAGCCAGGGTTGCCTGGCACTGTCCTGGTTTATGTCTAACTGCCACAGGATAATCATTAACCCTCATTTTGACTCTTCCGCTCTGAAATTTAGATCTTAAATCATGTGAAATCCTACATAAGGAGCCCTGGGAGAAGTCTCAGGGAGCAAGGATGTGTGTGTGTGTGTGTGTGTGTGTGTGTGTGTGTGTGTGTGGTGGGGGGTCTTCTCTGAAAAGGGAGAAGCCAGTAAGCATAAGAGGTAGAGGAGACAGAGGTGAGGTTGCTAGCAACAAATTTAATTCCCTAATAGTGATAAGAGCATGGATTTAGAGTCAGACAGATGCAGGGTCCAATCCCAGGTCTGTAACTTATCAACTGGATAATGTAACACAGTATGTTAAAAGGAGGCCCCCACAAAAGACGTCCTAGCCTCAGGAACCTCTGAGAGTGAACTTATTTGCAAAACAGTCCTTGTAGATATAATTAAGTTAAGGATCTTGAGATGAGATCACTTTGGATCATCCTGGTGGGCCCAGGCCCACCACAGAGGCGAGAGGAGGAGGGGATGACTATATAAGACAGAGAGACAAGACTGACGCAGTCATTCATCAAGCAATGCCTGGAGCCACCAGACACTGGAAGAGGCAGGAGGGGCTGAGTCTCCCCCTGAGCCTTCAGAGTCAGTGTGATTTAGAATTTCTAGCCTCCAGAACTGAGAGAGAATAAATTCCTATTGTTTTAAGCCACCAAGTTGGTGGCAGCTTGTTATGTCAAGTCTAGGAGAATGGTACACCCTAGGTGAGTTTTTACCCCGTTGTTGTGAGCCTCAGTTACCTCATCTGAAAATGGGAATAAGATTTGGACCTGCCTTATAGGGTGGTGGCTTTGAGGAGTAATAGAAATTAAATATGCAAATTGCACCACCCCAAGTTGTTCCTTAGTAGACGGAAACCCTGTTATGAAGGAGGTTGAACAGAAATCGTGAAATATGAGATTTATCCAGCAGATGGCAGAAGATGGACTTGCAAAGAGGACTTCATAAAGTTTACTGTCCTCCAACGCAGCGTCAGAGCGGAAGCAGCCTTCCTGGCTCACCAAGTGACAGGGACTAACCTACCACCCTCTCAGCTGTGCTGTGCAGAACTGAACTGATTCTGTCTTCCTTTAGCCATTGTGCACAAAGAGGCTGGCAGTGGAAGACATATAGAGTGGGATGAGACAGAAAATATCTGGGTTCTGGGCCTGGCTCTGTCATCATATTGGGACTTGGTTTTCCCACCTACAAAACAATGATAAGATGAAAAAAAGCCAGCACACCCTGTGCTAGAAGACTGTTGTGAGACGTGATGTATGAAACTGCTGGGCAAACAAGATGTCATATGGCTCAGAAGCGGCCCAGGAGAGATTAATTCATGGATTACTTCTGCAGGAGCCCCAGGGTCATGGTGGATTTGTTCATTTGTTTATTTACTGAGCAAATGTTAAGCCAGGAATTGTGCTAGGCCTGGTAAAAAAGGGTTCACATTTGAGAAGTTCACCTTTCTAGTTCAGGTGAACACGTGCATGGGGTCTGGTTTTTCTCAGATACTAGAATAGCTTTCAAACTTAGCTTGAAAAAACGTATTAGAATGAACAGTACCCTTGCTAATTAATATTTCCTTTTCAATTTATTTTTTAAAATTCCACTCTGTAAAAACCAACTATTTTTGATTAAGTGAAAAAGGAAAATTGCGAGACAGAATGAACAGAAGAATCTACCACTTGTTTTTCTTACAAAAAGCTGGAAGAATACACTCTCATAGTGTTGAGAGTATATTGAATCCAGGGGCACTTTACCACTGAGCTATATTCCGGTCTATCTATCTAAATATATATATATATAAAACGATCTTGCTAAGTTGCAGAGGCTTACCTTGATGAACTTGAGATCCTCCTGCCTTAGCTTCCAGAGTTGCTGGGTTTACAGGCAGGTGCCACTCTGCCCAGCTTTACCTGGCTAACTCAATCACTGTGCACTAATGATGGAGTCAGTCATCTTCTTTTTTAGAAAAAAATTAAAAGGAAGAGGAAAGTCCATCTTGTTCTTTGTACTTTTGTAAAGAAGTCATCTAACCGGAAATGATCCACACTGTTTTAAAGTCCTCCTCTTTAAAGTGGGTTACAAACATTAACTCAGCAACCCCTAGGGGTCATATAAGAGGCTGGTGAGTCAGAAGCAAGTGCCAGTCTGCAGGTGCTGTGTCCCAGCTGTGGTAACACCCCCAATAGGTACTCAAGGCTTTGCAGTGTTCAAAGGGCTTTCTCTTGGATTATCTAGTGTAACCTCTCTGTGACCTCTGTGTAATTTGCAGGTCAATCCTGCAAGTTCCGTGTTACAGATGAGGGAATAAAGATTCTGGAAAGTGAAATGACAAGTCCAAGTTAGAGAAGCTGGTCAGTGGCAGAGTTTAATGTCACTTATATGTCAATGACTGCCCAGCACAGAAAATATAATCACTAATGTCATCTTCCCATGCTAGACCCTGGGGGTGGGGGAGTGGGAAGAGCAATCAGTCTTTCTGTCTAATCATAGCTTTCCTTCATCCTTCCCTTCTGTTCTTCCTTCTTTTTTTCCTCCCTCTTTCTACTCCATTTGGAAAAAAGAAGAGGAGAGGAAGAGGATCTTGCCAGAGAGGTAAACAGATAATCCCCACTGGGGCAGCCTGGTTTTATGCAAATTTACATTATGCTTCAGATTTGAAGCAGTGTGGTAGAAATATATTGATCATGGACCATTTCTGTGCAAATATTAAAGAAAGGAGAAGCTTCCTGAATTGTATATGAGTTGAGCTGCATAACACTGGCTGGCAGTCAGCGTTCACCCTTTTGCCACATGGGAGCACCGGCCTGGTAAATAGACAGCTGTCAGGGCCTCAGGTTTTCAGGGACTCCTCCTCCCTGTCCCGCACTGACCCCATGCAACTCTATTCGGCATGACAAGGGAACAAGGAGGCACCCAACTCAGCCTGGAGTAGAGAAGGATGAAGAAGTGGCACTAGGAGGTGACACATAAACTGAGCCCTGAATCCTGAATGAGATATAGTCTAGGACAGATGCAGAAGCTGCTAGGTCAGCCTCTCTCTCCCCTGGTCAGGATGAGGTGCCCATTCTTAATACCTTACCCTCTTTACTCTGCTTACAATGACCATTAACACAGCTGTCTCCCTCACCAAACTGAATCCCTTGAGGGAGAATCTGGACTTGTTTTCTTTCAAACCCTGTGTGCGGTGAATGGTATATAGCAGCTTCTCAATAATTTAATTTTTTTTCTGTTTAAAAACATTTTAATATGGTAGGCACGGTGGTACATACCTGTAGTCCCAGAGGCTTGGGAGGCTGAGGCCGGAGGATCATGAGTTTAAAGCCAGACTCAGCAACTTACTGAGGCACTGAGCAACTTAGTGTGATCCTGTCTCTAAATAAAATACAACAAAGGGTTGGGGATGTGGCTCAGTGGTTAAGTGCCCCTGGGTTCAATCCCCCATACCAAAAATAAAATTAAAAAATGATAATATGGAGGATTTCTGGGGTCATAGATCAATGGTAGAAGACTTCCTTAGGAGTGCAAGGCCCTGTGTTTGATTCCTAGCACTAACACCAGCATGCACACACATAAAAAAAATTAATGTGGAAAATTTCTAATATATTCAAACAATATAATGAGCCCTGTTGTGCTTATTAGTATCCAGCTTCAGTAGCTACCAACTCATGGCCAATCATCTTTCCTTTCTATTTTCCATTTACCCTCACTCCCTCATCCCATTATTTTAAAATTAATATTATAAATAAGTACATAAGTGTGAATATTGCAAGAAAAAAATTAACTGCCAGTCTTCTCTCGCCACCTTTAAAATGCCAGGGTGGGCAGGGTGGACAGAGTAGAGGGGAAGAACATTGTTCTAGAGGTCTAAGGCTTCTATGGAACAAGTCTTTATGATGAGAAAAACTGGGAAGGGAAGGTGGAGGAGTACTGATGATTATGTGCCAAGCACTGTGCATTATGCTTCTATTTTGTCCTCCTAGGAGGTACAGGTATTATTATCCTACCTTAAAGATACAGCCCGGAGATCAAGTGCTGTACCTATGGCAGAGGTGGGATTGGAATCCAGTCCTCAACTTCCGATAGGATGATGCACTCAGTCCTCACATCTGCCCAAGGCCTGAGGCTTCCAAAGACACTTCCTGGGCTGCAGGCTCCTGCCTTCCTCCTGTTGTACCTGAGCCCAGCTAATTTCCCTGGGCCCTGGGGACATGCCCTGTAGGTTACTCCAACCCTGGGAAGAGGAAGGGTTTCCATGCCCAGGATGCTAAAGGGGAATTAAGTTCCTTAATAAAAAGAAGGTCATTTCTTTCCTTTTTAAGTCCCTAGGAAATGACAGCTAGAAGTCCTGAAGAACTTGTAAGTCAACTCATAAGGGGTTAAACAATAAAATACACGCACGGTGGTTGGATTAAGCCATTTGTGTGAAAGATCCAAGAGATTGTGTTTAAGTGTATTTTCGAGTACATGAGACTGGATTGGATCGTGACAATAAGGGAGTAAACAAAGCCCTAATTATTTTAGGAGCAAGAGGTCCACATTTTAAGAAAAGGAGATTGGCCAGTGCTGGAGCACGGCACGTCTCAGGGGCAAACACTGGCCCTGACTGACCAGGCGAGCAGACTTGGCAAGCAGACCTGAGCTGGGAGGCTTCCAGGACGCTCCCAGGAGGCAAAGCAGCTCTACAGGACAAGAACTCCCCAGGCAGCTCGGTGAGGGACATGTCCTAGGCTTAGCCCTTGCCCTGGGTCCTTGCTCACCAATTCTCTTCTGTATAATTTGGCTTGTTGGGTATTTGTTTTTCAACAGGGAGAGAACAAGTTGCTCTGGCCACTATGAACTTCCAGTAATCTTGAGAGTTGATTTTTCTCATTATAAATGAGTAAATTGGCTTTCTGACTATCACTTGACTTCTGCAGTCATTTGCCTTCAGGGAGGGAACGATCCAATCTCCCCGCTAGAGTGTGCTTCTCTCTGCCAGTTTTCTTTGTCTCTGTCAGTGAATGGGTATCGTGTGTAGCAGGCTCCTGTGTGTGCCACATCCAGCTGCCAAGGGAAGAAGGTTCCAGGTAGAGAATGCCAGTGACATCAGGCCTCTGTGGGGTGAGAGAGCAGGCCTTGCATGCGGAGAAGTCATCCAGGCAATGAATACCATCTCCCCAGGTTCCTAGGGAGAGATCTGGGTTCTGAACCACAGTGCTGTGAGGGCCTTAACGCAGGGAACTGAAACCCTTTGTGCTCCAAAGGAACCAGTCAGGATCCCTTCACCCCCAAGCAGGTTTTGCCAGCTCATCTGAGAAGCATCCCTGTTTTGTTCCCATTGGAATGAGACAAAGAAATTCACAGAAGCAAAACTCTGCCATGTGGCTCCTTCCTTCAAGATCTTTTGATAGCTCCTTACTACCTATAGCATTAAGTCTAAACCCATGAGCCAGACTTACACTCATGGCGGGAAAACTAAAAAGATTATTGCTACACTATTTCTTTCTTTCTTTCTTTTTTTAATATTTATTTAGCTATTGGCGGACACAACATCTTTGTTTGTATGTGGTGCTGAGGATTGAACCCTGGCCGCACGCATGACAAGCGAGCGCGCTACCACTTGAGTCACATCCCCAGCCCAGCTACACTATTTCATCAAACCAAACCCTCTAGTAACTGAAAGGTGTACTTTATTTGAAGTGCTAAAAAGCACTGTCAAATGAACTGTGATGGGCTGGGGGTGTGGCTCAAGGGGTAGCACGCTCACCTGGCATGCGTGTGGCCCAGGTTAGATCCTCAGCACCACAAACAAACAAAGATGTTGTGTCCGCCGAAAACTAAAATAAATAAATAAATAAATAAATATTAAAAAAAATGAACTGTGACATCCCATAGATTATAATGCACATCCAATTTCAGATAGATTAAAATATGGAACATAATGAATCTTAAGGTTGCCAAAATGTGGTATTTAAAGCAAAAGCTGAAAGCTGTAGTTTTTCCTTCTTAGGGGAGAAACACTTTTTTTTTTTTTTTTTATATTTATTTTTTAGTTATCGGCGGACATAACATCTTTGTTTGTATGTGGTGCTGAGAATCAAACCCGGGCCGCACGCATGCCAGGCGAGCACGCTACCGCTTGAGCCACATCCCCAGCCCCCCCCCACTTTTTTTTTTTTCTTTTTTGATACTCGGTATTGAATCTAGGGACACTTCACCATTAAGCTATATCCCAGCCATTTTTATTTTTTATTTTGAGACAGTCCCACTAAGTTGCTTAGGGTCTTACTAAGTTGCCAAACTCAAATTTGTAATCCTCCTGCCTCAGCCTCCCAAGTTGCTGGGATTACAGGTATGCACCACTGTTCAAAATTCATTTTGGACAAAAAGAATTCTGTTACTTAGGAAAAGAGTGCAAATAATAGTGAGTTATTCACACAAGATACCACTGTGTTGTTGTTGTTGTTGTAGTCGTTGTTATTATTATTTTAGAAGGTCTAGCCTAATATTCTAGGTCTGAATAATTGAAAGTAAGAAAGAGAGAGAGAGAGAGAGAGAGAGAGAGAGAGAGAGAGAGAGATTGATTGATTCAGCATAAGGTAACAGGACCTCAGCCCTCAGCTGTCCTTGACTGCTAGGACAAGGGACTGAGATCAACTCTTCTCACCAGGTTCTTGGATCAAGTGGGTGAGACCAAGTCAGTCCAAGCCTCCATGGAGTTTATAAGATGACAGAAGAGATACATTAAGCAATTATATAATTACAATGGTGGTAAACACTAAAAGGACAAGTACATGATACTATGAGGATAATCAACAGGGAACCTGAGAATACCAGAAAGTTTCTCAGGGAAAGTGGTGTTTGAGCAGAGCAAAGGAGAGATTCTAGGAAGGGTAGGTGGAGAGGTAAGGGGAGCAGTTTCCTGCAGAGGCATGGCCAGAGTGCCCAGTGGAAGCCCTGCAGACAACAGTTGTCTGCTAAGAGGGCCTACCAGCTATGCAACTGTCCCAGGACTTGTGTGCAACAGAGAAAGCAGTTCAAATCCTAGATATTGTGAAGTTCATCTTCCAGAAAAAAAGAGTGGAGCAGGAAGAACTGAGAAAAAGTCCTGGTGGTGTCTTCCAGGAAATGACCTTGAAAGTTCTGACCTGCTGAATCTGTCCTGGTCATGGCTGGGCTCCCACACCCAGAACAGTACCTGGCACACTCTAAGAGCAAATCAATTATTTGCTGTGGATGAATAGAATCATCAAGTGGGGTGGGGCTGGGGCAGGTGTGGTGACTTCAAGGCAGCCTGGGTTGACACCCACTAAACTGGAAGGAGCTTTCCAGTTCGCAGAAAACATGAAGGAGGCATTTAACTTTCACGGCCATTAACTACAGCTATTAAGTAGTTGGTCTTGATAATTCTAAAAATTCTTCTGGCAATAAATGTCCTCCACCTGTAAGTGGTCCAGCTTGAAGCCCAGATGCACTGATATTGGCCTTCTTTGCCCAAGCCGGGTCGACCACGCTGAAAACCTCAGAAGGCAGAGAATGTGTCCTTCCCTTTCCAGTGGCTGCCTCCCTTGTTCAGAGGTCAGGTCATCATGACCTCTGGTCAAGGATGTTAAATCAGGAAAAAGGCATAGTCCAACTGCAAAGCAGATGATTCTATTGATTAGGAAAATACTTTGATGGACTCTTGATTGACAGAAGATTTCATCTCCTTTTCCATCTTTTATTATTATTTTAAACATAAGAGAGAATGTTCATTGTCTGAAATATAAAATGCAAGAAATCAATTAAAGTCATCTATAATCCCACATACCAAAACTAACTAATATTTATATTTAGGTGTATTTCTTTGTGCTGGGGATGGAAACTAGGGCCTTGCATATACTATACAGATGCTCTAATCCTGAGCCTGTTATGGCTCCAGCCTTATGTGTGCTTCTTGCATACTTTTTCTCTCCAGACATACTTGGTATGTGTATTTGGGTACACACACACACATATACATGCATGTGTGCAGGCGGGCTTAAATAAATAAGATTGAATAGTACATATCAATTTGCAACTAATTTAAATGTTCCGAAATTTATTTTAAGCACCTTGCTATGTCAGTGGATATGCATCCACATCACTCTTGTAAATTCTGGCATGATCTGATATTGCAGCCTCTAGATTTTTCCATCTTCAATTTCTTCCCACCCTTGACCACATTAGTTCTCCTGAGGCAAAATCTCTTGACCATGTTACTCTCCTGTTAAACCCCTTCAAAAGTTTTTCCACACCTTGTCTTCTGTAAATAAAGTCCAAAATATTTCAGTCAAATATTTTGACTTCAACTTGATTTTCCACTTTCATCTCCCACTACTTTCCCAGATTACTTGATGCACTAGTAAACACCTGATGCTTCCCAAGGTACTTTCTATGCTTCTGACCTCTGCTCAAGTTGTTCCCTTCCACCTGGAATGCCATTCTCATCCTACTTTCCAGCTGCTGGAAACTCATGCCCCTTCTAGGAATCAATCAGTTATCACCTTCTTCAGAAAGCCTCATTCTCTCTAGCAAATGAGCCAGGAATTAAGCCAAGTTTTTTATGTAAGGAAAAAAGGTAATTTGTCACTCTTTGCAATCACTTAAAACATGGTTTGCTTCTCTGGATGTGTGTGTACACATGTACACACTCTCACACACATTATGGCAAATTGTGCAAAGGAAGATTTGTGTTACAGGGCAGACTTAGAATTTAGTTGGGTTTTTTTTTTTGTCATTTTTAGGTATACATGACAGTATAGTACAGACTTACAATTTAGGACTTCACTCCCTCTAATGCTTCTTTCATTTACAAAATTATTTATGTATATCTACGTACCCACAGGTACAGTGTGTGTGTGTGTGTGTGTGTGTGTGTGTGTGTGCGCGCGCGCACGCGAATGCACGCGCGCGTTCATGTATATAGCATATAAAAATGTTCTCGCAATTTATTTCCTGGAGGCTGACATTTCTAAGGTACCAGGTAATCTTACAGTGTGTATAGTTTTCAGGTGACCATGACATTTCATTAGGGATCTTGCAGGGAAAAGGCACCTGAGTCATGCCCTACATAAATCTGTCCAGAATTGGGCTCCTCCTTGGTTGCGTACCATAAAATAGACAAATAGTTCTTAATAAATCCAGGGAGCTTACCTAATTCAGCTTGGGGACTGTGAGATTTGACAACTGGATGAACGTTGGAAGGTGTGCTGTTGGGGGCAATCTCACAGTGAACCAGCTCGATTTCCCAGCTTAGTTCTTCTAGCCCAGCATTAGCATTCCAGGGCCAGACTCTCTTTTCTGCCTGAGAAATTAGATTTCCTCTGCTTCTTGAGTCAACTTTGTAGGTACCCAGCGTTTCAAAGTTTCAAACATGGCAAGGAAGGGGTTTTGCATGAAGTCTTTTATCCAAGAGGAGCTTAGAGTTCTACAGTGTTCCTGTTAGCAGTTGGCTTGTTTAAGGGTTATCAGGAGGAAAACATGCAGTTCTCTCCCTCTACCTGAGGCTGTCTTGCCAAATTGCTTAACTGATCTTTACTTGCTGCTGATCTGGTCAGCTCCCAGCCCAAAACGGAAGAATCAGTGTGGGCACACAAGATCATTCTGGGTTCCCCCTGAGCCTTCATTGTTGATTGACAGTGTCATGAAGACTTTTCCTGGACTCTGGCTCCTGTCACACTTAACTCTGTTTTCACTCTCCCTAAGTGATCTCATCCACACCCTGGCTTTTAATGCCACCTACATGATGACGACTCCCACCTGCATACCTCCACTTCAGCTCCATCATCTGAGCCCATGTATCCAACCACCTACTTATCATCACTATCTAGGTGCTGGCATCACAACCTCAACATACTTAAAATGAATTCATCAGCTGCCTTCTCAATTGGCTCCTCCCTGTGGGTTCCTACCCAGAAGATGACAGCACCTGCCACCTGCATACTCAGGATTTCCTGGAGGGGAATATCATCTTCTTTTTGATATCTCCTCTTCCTTGCACCTCCCTGTACTCCATCCTGCTTCATGACTGGATAATCTTTGAGTTCAGCCAATCCAACGACCTCCTGAAAAGTTTTCACTTTTGTTCTTTGCTCTTCACTTTCATCATCAAAATTCAAGACACCCCAGTCTCTCTCCTAGACTGCTACAAAAGCCTTCTTCCTGGTTTCCTGAAATCTATAAATTTGGCACAGGAGGTAGTATTAACACCATTCTTGTTCTGTTCAATCTTTGCAACAGCCAACTCAACAGACTCGTCACAGAACATCACCAGGATACTCTGGTTCTCAGCCCTAAGTTGGAAAGCTGGGTTTTAATGCCCTGACTCAGAAAGCCTGCAGGATGCTTCTGCTAGAGTAAAAATTCCCCATTTGGCCTCTCCAAGGTGAGCCTGACAAGTAGTCTTCCTGGGAATGAATTTAATTTTTTTAAAATTGTTAGTTGTAGATGGACACAATACCTTTATATTACTTATATTTGTGGTGCTGAGGATTGAACCCAGTGCCCCACGCATGTAAGGCAAGCGCTCTACCACCGAGCCACAACCCCAGCCCTTCTCAATACTTCAAAATCCACTTGTCCTATATCCTAGCAATGGTCTTGGAGTGAGAATGACCCAGGTATCTGGGATCCTAAGGTTGAGCACACCAGCTAAAGGCATATGGATTTTAACAGGCACTGAAATAAAAAATAAAAAAAAATTTAAAATAAGAAATTTTAAAAAATTCAAACCCTTGACCACAGTTCACTTTTCCCTATGTGACCTGGGCCCACACCCTCCTCTCCAATGTCACCCAGTGTCACTCTGCCTTGTTGCTCTGTCCTCTTTTGTGCTTGCTACACAGGGCTTATCCAGTTCATTAGTACTAGGGATGGACAGAGCTCCTTCCTATCACAGTGGTTGTATCCTCTTGTCTGGCTAATTTGCATTTATCTTTTAGGTGGCAGCTCTAATGTCTTCTCCAGAGGAAAATGTTTTGGAGCCCCTGCCACTGGATCAGAGTGATTTCACATGGCAACGCTGTGCTCCTTCTTGCACTGCCACCCCAGTGGCTGCCGTCTGACCAATGTGTTTAATATGTTTCCCCTGCTACTTTGTAAGCTCATAAAGTCAGGATAGCATCTTTTGTATGGTGATATCTTCCAGCACCCAACACAAAACCTGGCATTCAGTGAGTGTCCAATATGTATTGTGAAATGAATAAAAGATGTCCTAAATCTAGTTCTTTCCAACATAGACGAACACATTAGTAATTTCTGTTAGTGTTATTCCAGCTTTGAGTGACTTTAGCTTTGCTTATTGCTTATTGCTTATTGATCAGTTCTACTTTTTCATAGAACGTACCATAAGTGTTTGGTGTAACGGGGGTCTGGGAGGATGTTGCACTGAGTACTGGGAATCAAAGTTGAATTGAAACTCCTCCTGCCCAGAGGAGTTTACCAACTAAGCATATTTTTTTATGGTTTATATTTTTATGGAAAATGCAGATAATGGGAGGTTTGTGGATTTTCATAGAAACAAAAACTTTATATGTTACACTCAGTGAGATCATTCACCCAAGCATAGGCAGGGTGTCAGAGAAAGGGTTATGGGTCTTCTTGGCTGAGCCACTGTGGCGATGGCCAGATTATTAGGGACAGAGTACAGCCCAGGGTCAGGAGGACTGGACTGACTCATCCAGTGAGGAGAGCAACTGGGAGTCAGGCCAGGTCAGGTTAGCAGCCTAGGATTCACCCGCAGAAGAAGCAAACCTAGAGCACCTTGGGCACTTAGCCTTGGTAGGTCATACACCTGGCTCCCTCCAGTGAGATCACTCTGGCCACCACAAGACCCACTTGCCTTCTGTGTCCAGGCTCATGGCTTGCCAGCAAGGGTGTGCCAGGGACTCCAGGCAAAAGATTGAGCAATCAGCCCTCCTCAGGAAGAGCTGGATTTGCATCTGGCACACTTGGACACTTGAAACTCTGTGTGATTCTAAGCAAGTTAGGTTTTATGAAACTCCATTTCCTCTAGTAAAATAAGACAAGAAAGCCTGTCATCCATTGTGGAGATGAAGTAACGTGGTGGGTGCTTCGCTAGAGTGGACCTACTTTAGTTGATTGTTCACTTTTGCCACTAGGACACAGGTGTGGATTTTGCTTTGGTGGCCTTATTCTCTCCTTTCCTCAGGGCCTGGTCCTCTCATGACCCTGCCCCGCATTCCTTCTCCAGTCTTGAAAACCTCCCACAGGATGAGTAGGCTCATCCCGGGCTGTGAAGGGGAACCTGGTACCTAGAAAGCCCTCCATAAGTATTGGAGAGATAAATGGCCAGATGGATGGAGAGACAGAGGGAGAAAGGAATATTTAAAGGCTTCTATTGCTGGGTGTGATGGTGGATGCCTATACTCCCAGCAACTCAGAAGGCTGAGGCAAGTTCAAGGCCTGCCTCAGCAATTGAGAGAGACACTGACTTAAAGCGAAAACAAACAAACAAACAAAAGTTTAAAAGGACTGAGGATATATTTCAGTGGTAGGGCGCTGCTGCGTTCAATCCCTAGTACCAAAATAAATTAAAAATTAAAAAGGGCTTCTACTGCCACCACAGTAGCTATGACCAACACTGACATCATCAAAGTGGGGCTTTTTTTTTTTCTTTGGTACTAGGGATTGAACCCAGGAGCACTTAATCCATGAGCCACATCCACAGCCCCTTTTTATTTTTTATTTTGAGAGAGGGTTTCACTAAATTGCTTAGGCTGGCTTTGAACCTTTGATCCACCTGCCTCAATCTCCTGAGTTACTGGGACTACAGGCATGTGCCACTGCACCAGGCCCTAGAGGGGCTTTTTAACTCAGCCCCATAACTGTCAGGGGCTTCTTTGTTTTCAAGTCACCTTGCCCAAGGCCACAACCCTTCCTGGGGTGACCCACAATTAATGATCACTCCCCGAGCATGCGTGGTCCCCTCCACTGAGCTCTGATAACTGGAAGGCCAGGCTATCTCCTGAAACAAAAATTTTATATGTTACACTCTGGACTCTCTGGGTGTGACTGAGGCTGTCTGGGGACCTGCCCTGGACTTGAGTTCCCCTGTCTACATCTTCTTCTCCCTTCCTCTGCTTTCCACAAGTGCAGAAGGCTAGGCACTCCCTGATAAATACCCTGCACCCTAAACCCCCGTTGCAGAGTTCTGGGGGATTAACCTGCAACTGTGTTGTCTGAAAGATCCATAAGGCACAGCTGGATAGAAAGCTAAGCTAGCAAGGACCCCTGACTTCTCAGACTTACAATCTAGCAAAGAAGACTCAATATAGTGACTGCTGTGAGGATGCGAAAGAAAAGAAAGGGTGAGGTGAGAGTTCACAGTTTTGGAGATGAGGCCTCAGGGTCCAGAGAGGCATCCTGAGCAGGGGCCAGTAAGCTGACTGTAGAGTATGAGTAAGAAGGCAGTAGATGGGGGTACAGCCCACCTAAGGAGAGGGAACCCCACTCAGTAGTTTAATGTTTTGGAGCAACTGAAAAGCAAGGTGTGGGGAGTCTGAGGCAGCAAAATATTATCTAGGAAAGAGCTTTATTTTGTGGACTCCTTTTCTTTGCCCGAACCTATCATTCTAAATTCTTACCTTCCTGATCTTCCTGCTGGCTCTCGGATAACCAGAGCTCACTTGGGCTCTCTTTCTGTTCAGACCTGCTACTTTTCTAACATCTACCTTTACCAACTCTTTTCCCCTTCAGACTTGTCTGTTTGGTGCCCCTTTGGCCCTCCTTAGACTTCTTTAGTGATTCCAAAAAAAAAAAAAAATGAATGGCAGTGTGTGCCCCTCCTCACACCATCTGGTTTCCAAGGATCTTTGACGCAATAACTTGGTTGCAGGTGTGTGCAAGGATTATGCAGAGAGGAAACTGTGGAGGCAGAGGCCCCAGCCAAAGGGAAAAAAGGAAAGGTTTTGCTGAAATACCACGCCAGGCGGGTGAGAACAGGAGCCAGGTCCTGGCAGCAGAGAGAGGGACCAGAACCAAGAAGCCGATCAAATCAGAGGCCCAATTACTGGACTCCTGGAAAGTAGAGTGTGAAGGCCCAGTCAGCTGGAAGGTGGTTGATCAGTGGTTAAAGGACTTTTATAGTCCTGCCCTAGCTTCCCTTGGGACCTGCAGCCCAAGGCACAGGGGCCCCGACAGGTGTGAGTAATGCAGAGAAGGGTGGCATGGGAGGACCTGGGGTGGGAGGAAGGAGAGGGAGGGGAGGGCAGGCACACGGAGAAGGGAGGTTTCTGGAGCCAGGAACCACACCTGTCTACATCTTTTAAAGCTTTATCACCTTTGCAAGTTAAGCAGTTTCATTTCCACCAAGATTAGAGAGTAAGTGTGAGCAATTGGATAAATAGTGCCTAATTTACAACTCCCAAAGGAAGTGTGACAGAATCACCCTGAACTTCATCCTACCCATAAAATATCTTGGTCATAATTGCCTTCTTTGTATTTTAGAATTTTGAATATATATATTTTTTGTTATTTTGTATGCACAGTTTTGAAAGGATGTTGTAACGTCTTATCTTGCAAGCGTTCAGTTCAATGACCTTCTCTCACTGGGCAGATCTCTCCTTCCCTTCTGCTGCAGTGGTCAGACCAAGAGGTGTCTGTTTAATCCGCAGACCCATCCTCCTGTGCTCCTGTGTTTCCAGCCACTGCAGCAACTAGTCCCCCTTCAACTTTCAGCTGAAAAATGCTACTTTCTCCAGGAGGCCTTCCAACTCCCAGGGGTTCTGCAGAGTTGCTTTGGACTTCCATACTGTAGTTATCCTTAGCACACTCTGTTGTAATCATGGCCTGCTTGGCTCTGTGTTTTTATGATTGCCTTGTGATCCCATGGATGGGCTGTGAAGTCAAGACAGAGTGCTGGGACTGGAACTTTTGGTTTTGTTCTGTGTATTTCAGGATATTTTTCTATGTTGTATTTGAATATTAATAAAATCACTTTTGCAGGGTTGGTGGTGTAGATCAGCAGTACAGTGCTTGCCTAGCAAGTGCAAGGCCCTGAGTTCAATCCCCAGCAATACAAAATAATAATAGTAATAATAGTGTTTGCTATTTAACTTTATCATATTTCACTTAATCATATATACTAAGATGAATAGTCTTAGGAAACTTTTGTTTCCATTATGTATGCGTGTGTGTGTGTGTGTGTGTGTGTGTGTGTGTGTGTGTTTGTATTTGTACAATGGTGAAGAAACCAGACATAGGCCTAAACATTTGAAACATATGGTATGGAGCAGTGTTTATCTTCCAACTTTTAAACTGTCACCTATGGTAAGAAGACCCTTTATAATGCAGTAGGTATTGTCAGCCCTCTGCCTCTGTGAGTTCTATATTTAACCATGGATGGAAAATATTTTTTAAAATTTTATCTGTGCTGAATACATATGTTTTTTCTTGTCATTATTCCCTAAACAGTATAACAACTATTTACATAGCAATTACCTTGTATTAAGTACTATAAGTAATTTACAGATGATTTTAAAGTATACAGGGGATGTTAGGATGTATGCAAATACTATGTCATTTTATATTCAGGAACTTGAGCATTTGTGAGTTTTTATATTCTTACGGGGGTGCTAGAACCAGCTCCCATGGATTCCAAAGGACAATTCTATGGATATAGACCACAGAAATTTCAAAGCATATTTCATATATGATTTTATTTTGATGCTATGTGACACAGATAGTATTAAATCATTTTAGATATGAGGAAATGGAGAGTGAACAAGGAGGTGATGTGTCAAAGGTCACACAGCTCATACCGTTGGAGCTCAGAACCTGAATACAAGGGTTCTGGCCTTGTACTCTTCCGCACTTATGTATTTTATATACCAACACACAGAGAGCCAAAGTATGACAACTTTTAATAGCTAATCAATATAGTTAGAATTGTGATTTATTATAAACAACATGGTTCAAGATCTAACCACACCACTGTGGCATAAGCGGTTATATGCTGCACTAGAACTTGGGCATGCGATGTGTAGAATTTGGTGAACAGTACATGAGGTGTAAGTCAATTTTTGTGTCCACCAAGGAAAGTTTATTATTTTGATTTTGACTCCAGAAGGAGGGAAGTGATTATCACAGGCTCCTCTAAGAACATTGTATTTCATTCTGGGCAGCACAATTGGTAACTAAAGGAAAAGAAAAGCTTATTTAGGAGAAAATTCCATGAGAAGTGAGAGGGCTCACAGCCATGCATACAGGACCAGCTGGAAGAATAGGCCTGCAGAGGCTGAAGGTGGGGTGGAGTGGAGGTCTCTAAACACACGAAGGGCTAATGTTGGGGCTTGGACTTTGCTTCCCGCTGAGCAATTTCCAAGTGGTAAAATTGTAGTAGATCTTCGTGACATTTTTGATAGCTGCATTTCTTTCTTCTGGAGACTGAACCCATGTGTTGCTTAGGGAGCAGCCCCTCCCCTACTCTTGGTCCCTGCCATTTGTTTGGGTGGGCTGACTTTGTCCCTTAACCCCTGGAAATGTAAGACTCTGACCTCAGCTAATTGGCATAGCCCATTCTCTGTGGTCTCAATGATTAGTTCAAGAATCAGCTTGTGGCTCCAACTAGTTCAATGAGAAATAAATTTTCAACTCTGATAGAATTGCCGGTCAAAGGAGTCCCTATGGAGACCACTATGGAGAGAGATTAGTGAGAGTGAAGTCAAGACAGAGCCAAGAGAAGGGGTGGAATTATGCACCGTGCTCTCCTCTAAGCCCCTGGAACCAGTTGTGTCTGTTGGCTTCTGGATACTTTCATCAGGTAAACCAATATGTTGCAGATTTGTTTTCAGAAAGTGGACTCTGCAGTGGGGTTTTAGATGCAGGTTATTTAATAGGTCAACACTTGAGGAAGGGAGAGAAAGGGAGCAGGAGATACAGAGGGAGGACTCAAGCTCAGGGCAGGTTCTCAGACAGCCAGAGAACCCAGAGGGACTTGAAGGTGGTATGGCCTTCCAGCGTTATCAGAGATGAGTGGAGATGACCAGGCATTTATACTCTGGCAGCAATCTCTTGCTACCTGTGGCTTGATGTGGATAGGCTGCAGCAGCAAAGATTCCAGAGAAGGTTGACAGTTTCTCTTGCAGTTCTCCAATTGCTGGAGCTGAGAACCTTTAATGGGTGTGCTCTAAGTGGCACATAAGGGTCCACTACACAATATAGTCCTTATTTATTCATTGATTTTTTTTTTGTCACCAACAACTGAATAAATCCTTCAGTTATATGGTAAGGGAACATTTTTTTTAAAAAGTTGAGAGCTGTCCATAGATGAAAGGGACTGCCTCAATAGGTAGTGAGCATCCCATCACCAGAGGTGTGTAAGTAGAGCCTGGCAGACCACTTTGGAATGGATGACCTTGCAAGATGAGGATCCCATGACTTCACATCTTCTGGAAGATAAAGCCTAAAGAAATTCTGATCACTCCACTGGACTGACATGTGGACACACAAGGGTATCCAGAGCATCCCAGCTAAGGATTCTTCCAACTAATGAAAGACACTTGAATGTCATTAGGAGGGATCCGAAAAGAATCTTGCTGACTGTGCCAGAGGCAAGAGAGGTCTCAGCTGCTACAACCCAAGAGGGCCAGTTAGGCTGAGTTAATGCTGTCTTGGAGTCTCTTCAGTCCAGACCTCTTCCTTCTTTGCCCAGAGGTCTCCTGTTGCTATGTCTCTCACTGAATCAGCCTTCTCCAACTGCATGTTCCCTTCTGCTCTTTAATACCAAGACCCTTGGCCTCATATGCCCTCTGGCCTTCCCTTCCAAGGACATGAGATTGAGTCTCCCCACCCTGTGTCTGGGCCCTTGCTCCCCCAAGCTCTGGGATTCCAACACCTGCCAGTCTGGTGGTGAATCTTCTAGTCTCTGCTTTGGCTCTCTCTGACTTGGGTGTGTCTCTAGCCACAGGGTCTCAGGTTCAGCTGAGTGTTGTCACTTTGGGGCAGAGAGAAGAGCAGGCAGATTGTATGTGGCGTGAGGAAAAGGCCCTGGATCAGTGTCTAGAAAAACCTGAGCTTAAGCCCCAGCAGGCTTTGTCACTCACAGGGATCACTCTGCATGTCAGAGCCCCAATCTCTTCAACTATAAGGGAGGGAATCTCTGCCCTGTCTCACAAAGTCATGGAGGGGATCATCACAATCCTGGCTGTTCCATGGGCCGAGCATTCGGCTTAACACTTGAATGTCCTTCTTGATCCCCTCTCCATAACATTTGGAAGATGACACTTTCCCCCTGACTTTACAGATGAGGAAACAGAGGATCGAGGGAGGCTAAGTAACTGACCCAAGATTATACAATAGGACTAAATTTGAACCTTGGTCTGTCAACTGTAAAATTCTTGCCATTTATGTTCTTCACTATAAAATTAGGAACATGGAAATCTTTTACAATGGCAAGAAGTCTTTTCTGCACATCAGAATTTATTACTATTTTTAAATCATCCCTGGGTCTCTTTGGGTCTCAGAGGTACAAGGACTATCAGATAAGGGATGGTGCAGGAGAGCCATCTTGAGTTTGCCCATCCTTCACATCTCTAATTTCCTCATTCTCTGGAAATGTTCACCTACCAAAAAAAAAAAAGAAGAAGAAGAAGAAGAAGACCACCTCTCACTTGATGGATTGGAACACTTGAACCAGAAGCTTGATTTTGAGATCAATTTCAAGGTAAAAAGTTCAATTGGGATCAAAATGACTCGTGTCATTGTACTGTTCAAATATACCTGCGAGATGTGGTCTAGCTCCTGCAGGCACCAGAGTTTGTGCTCCATGTGCAGGGGTCCCTGACTGCCTCTAGGATCCCCTCAGTACCCCCACCCCAGGAGCAGGAGCAGATGCTGGGAGAATGTTCCCGATTATCCAAGCAACAGAAGGATCACAGGTGTGTTGACGGAGACCCATCATTCCAAGTGGCTGCACATCCCAGAGTCTCCAGAGTGCAAAGTTCCATGGTGGATCTACAGAGACATCACACCAAGAAAGGAGCTGCCCAGAACATGAGTGCTGTTGCTGCAGCCAACTATTAGACAAGGAAAATCCGAAGGCAAAATATTGAAAGCCAACTATCCCCTCACGGAATTCAGCTCAAGATTTGAAGAGTTCCTAGCTTGTCCTATTGAAATCAAAACCAAGAATCACAAATTACAAACATAAAAAGTCCTATTGTACCAGAAGGCAAATTATAAAGGGCCTAGACTTTCTCAATTATATGTAAATGTTCACTGGGTTCTCTTCAGACCCAGATAATGTTTTTGTTTTTAATTTGTGAGTTTTTTTTTACCCAAGAAATTGGTTTTAATTGATGTAAATTTAAGTCTTAAGCTTCTCTAAAAAGAAAAAGAGAGAGAAAAAAAAAAAAAACAAAAAACCACAAAACCACTCTGCTGGTAGCTGGGGAGTAGATGGGGTAGATCTTGGCAAGTGCTGGCAGTAATTAACCAGATGGTGGCGCCAGAGAGGCAGGGGTGCAGAGAACAGGATACTGAAAGGTCCCTGAAATCTGGTCTTCAGTTTCCAAGTGCCATTTCATTTGCTGGGTGTTCTGCATTCCTCAGGTGTCAGCAGCCTGGCTGCTCTTGTTCCTCACGGTCTAATGACATGTCCTGGGATTTGTCCTAACTGGTCACCCAGAGTCCACCAGGAAGTGAGAGCAGATATCCCCCACTGAGGAGAGACACATATTCCCTTTGGAAAGACACACAAGGTCACCACAGTAGGCCTCTGACACACCTGCTGCTCCTTCTTATTCACAGGTTTGTCTCCTGCTCTGCATTTAGGGCAAACATTTGTGGAAGGCTCATACTGGCCCAGGTAGAATCTGAGTGCTTCTACTTGTATCAACCCCTAACTTCCTAAAATGACATACCAGAGCTGCAGGTGCCTCAATATTTGATCCCTCTCATCTCTGACTAGAAGTAGAGAATCACCTATTTATGATGCAATAATTTGTATTGTGTATTGTGCCAGAATATAATACTGATATTATCTATTTTCTCTGGGTACCATGATATATATATATATAAACACCTGTGAAACACTGCCCTCACTGAATCTCTGCAATAACTTATGGATTTATTTGCTATTAACATCCCCACATTACACATCAGAAAATGGAAGCACCAAGGGGTTGCTTTATTGGAACAATGTAAAAGAAGTAGGAACACAGATAGCCTCCCTCTAGAATTTCCGTGCTTTTGACCTTAGACCAGTTCTCAACCCTGGCTGCATATGAGATCCCAAGGAACTTAAAAAAATACCAAAGCCAAGAAATTGTCACTGCTGAAAGAAGCCTAAGGAGACATGATCCTCTCAATGGAATCCTGGGACAGGAACAGGACATTAGAGAAAAACCGAGGACATCTAAATGAAGTGTGACTTTCACTAATGATAATCAGTATGAGTCCCTTATTTGTGACACATGTACCATACTGATGTAAGATGTTAATATCTGGAGAAAGTAGGTGTGGAATATGCAGGAACTGGACTCTGAACTACCTCTATAGTACTTCTGTAAATCTAAAAGTGTTCTACAGTAAAAAGTAAAAAAAAAAAAAAAAAAAATGCTGGCCATGCCTCATAACAATTAATCAGAGTCTGTGGAGGTCAGAATTTTAAAAAGTGTTCTCCTGGCCTCCCTGAGGGAGATGCTAAGCGCCATTAGCGGGGGGGGGGGGGGGGGGGGGGGTGTCTGGTCTCATTCATTTTCATACCCGAGCACCTAGCCATCCTGTCAGTGCACATTTGATAAGTGAATGAACAAATAGGTACTGAATGAGCATTTTGACCTTTCCTCAATTAAACTTGGTTAATCACCTCTAAAGAGAATAAATGAAAATATTTACTGTTGCCAGGCAACCAGCCTGCCAATGGGTACTGGTTATTGTGATGAAAGAGCTTGGTACCACCACTAGAAGGACCACAGGAAGCTGTGCCTGTCCTCAAGGCATCTCCTGTGAAGGATCTTCAGGTGCCACTCCTGTGGCAGTGGTTAAGCTGCAGGGTCTGAAATCAGAGGGTCTAAGTTCAAGTCTCAGTTCCTCCATTTGTGACCAGCTTTGTGATCCTGGGCTCGTGGGAACCATAGGGGAACTAAGGGCCACGTGAAATTGAAGCAGAAACTGGCCCTGTTGCTGTGGGAAGCAGAACCCGGGTGCGGAAACCTGAGAGAGGAAATGGCTCAAATGGGGCATATTGTGGATCTTCCTTTCATGGAGTGTCACTCTACTGGATGGAGTTCCTGTCATTAACACTGCACCTGGGTCCCAGTTGGAAATTACCTGGTACGGGGACAGGAGCTGAGGCTGTCTTAGCAGAACAGCTGGGATCCTGGCTGGGCCATGAGCTTGGGAAGGGAGGAAGGAGGAAAAAGAATCTGGGTCTGGGCCCCTGAGGAGGTGGACTTCTCCTAGCCCTGCTGGGTGCAGAGTGGGGTGGAAAGGTGAGAGAATGGTCACCACCGATGCTGTTCACAGAGGGCCAAATCTGCAACAGGAATTTCCCTCAGTGCTTTATTTCCTAGGGATCATTTAGTGTCCACAACATCCATATGAACTGATCATTCTCTTTTTATCATTCCCATTTCATTGATGACAGTTAAAATTGAGGCCTGGAGTTAGATAACTCATCCGAGGTCACACAGCTAATAAATGGCAAGACAAGGTTCCAACTCACATTGTCTGGCTGAGTGTGAGCCTCTAGCCACTACCCTGCACCCTGGTAAAGGGGATACAGCTTGGTTTTGCAGGAAAAGCATCAATTTCAGAATCAGGCAGAGAGAGGATCTAATCTGGTTCTGCACCCTTGGATTTGGCATTTAAATTTCCTTTCTGTAAAGTGGAAACCATAACAGGGTTGTTCTGAGGATTAAATGAGGTAATATATAGTCATTCTCTTTCCCTTCCTCCATCTCTAGGCTTTCCTCCCATTCTCCTCTACCCATTTTATTTTTTACATTTCTGTACCTTTGTATTTTCTCACCCCTGCTGTGTGTGTGTGTGTGTGTGTGTGCTGGTGTGCTGTTGAGGATTGAACCCAGTGCCTCACACATACCAGGCAAGTGCTCTACTACTCAGCTACATCCCTAACCCTGGATGAAGTCTTCAAAAAAACTACAGCCAGGCTCAGTGATGCACATCTGTAATCCCAGCGGTTTGGGAGGCTGAGGCAGGAGGATTGTGAGTCCAAAGTCAGCCTCATCAACAGCAGGCACTAAGCAACTCAGTGAGACCCTGTCTTTAAATAAAATACAAAATAGGGCTGGGGATGTGACTCAGTGGTCAAGTTGCCCCTGAGTTCAATCCTGGGCACCCCCCCATTGAAAAAAAACCCCACTACATATATATATTAAGTATGTGGACATATACTACATACATAATGTATGTATTCATGTCTATGTAATTCATATATTACATCACATGTGTAATTCATATATATGAATTCATATATACACATATTCATTCATACATATATGTGTATGTATATGTGTGTGTGTGTGTGTGTGTGTATGAATAGGTCAAAGGAGACCAGGCAGGCTTCTTGGAGGACACTGCATTGGAGGGAAGGTTGGGTGAGGCGGAGGGCACCAGCTGGTGACATGGACAAGACCTGAAGGAAGGGAGCAGAGGGGCCAGTCACATGCTCTTGGTTAAATGCATCTCTGGAGGGCCTGATGAGCTGCAGCGTGGAAAGGAACAGGACCAGTTGCCCCACCTGTCATCTCCTTTGATCATCTTGACAACCTATATTATTATGTACATTTTACAGGGAGATTAAGTCACTTGCCCTAAACCACATGGTTAAGGAAGAGAGGCGCCAAGTTATGGCTGGTGCCACACAGTCTTCCACCCAGAATATATAAGGTGAGGGGGCCTGCCGATGTGGAAAGAGGGGTCAAGAAGACAGCAATGCTGGGTTTTAGTATGAAATGTCCTTTGTTATGAGTTTAAATGAGATCATGCATTTAAAAATCTTTGTGAGGTGCTATGCAAAAGGAAGATGTGTCGGAACCCAGAATAAATTTGTAACTACCTACATTTCAGAACAGCGTCTAGTGCAATTATGCAAACCCTGCAGGTCTAGAGACTTCCTGAGAACTGGGGGTAGAAGCACATGCCTGGACTTTGGCATCAGGCAGACCTGCGTTCTAATCCTCCAATAGCGTGCTGCCTAAGCATGCCCTCTCTCTGGGCCTCAGAGACATTGAATCCCCTGTGCTCCAGGGTCTCTGCTGGCACTACAGGTGAGGCTCTGGTCTGCCCTCACCAGACAGCCCAGCTGGACTCGTTCATCCTCAAGTTGGCCTGCAGTGACTCCAAAGGCAGCCTATGGTCTCGAGATCACAAGCATTATCATGACTTAATAAAAAAAAAAAAAAAAAAAAAAAAAAACTCGATTATTCAACTTATTATGAGTAGTATGTACAAATTCAGAAAATAAGGAAAAACGAAAAGAAGACTAGAAAGTCTAAAAATTCAAGGTTGCTGAAAACTATAATTATGAATATAAAGTTGGTTTAGACCCAGACACTCTTAATTTCTTGGTGGTTGACACTGCAAATTTTTGATTAAACAAAATCCCGATCCTTTCTTTTTCTATAATCTTCCCTCATTTTAAATATAAAAGATATGCATGATGCATAGAAATTGGTTTTAACAATTCTGGCTGGATTCAGGTAACCAATCAAAACAGTTTTTTAGGGCTGGGGTTGTGGCTCAGCGGTAGAGCGCTTGCCTAGCATGTATGAGGTTTGATTCTCAGCACCACATGAAAATAAATAAATAAAATAAAAGTACTGTGTCCAACTACAACTAAAACATAATTTAAAAAAAAAACAGTTTTTTAGTTTTTAATTTTATTTTTGGTACCAGGAATTAAACTCAGGGGTACTTTACCACTGAGCTACATCCCAGCCCTTTGTATTTTTTATTATGAGGCAGGGTCAGGGTCTTACCTTGCTGAGGCTGGCCTCAAACTTATGGTCCTCCTGTCTCAGCCTCCTGAGTCTCTGTGATGACAGGGGTGCGCCATGGCACTAGCAAGTTTTTTAAATTAGTTGAGCATTTTTGTTGTCAATATCAATTATTTCATTGTTATGATACCTGCCAAATAGAAAGTGAAAAGCCCATTTAATTACATAACTATGCTCAATACTCTGCCACCTTTTTAAAAAAAAAAACAGTCAAATACAAATCTGGCTAATTAAAATTGATCTTACTTTTTAGTTTCAGGAGATATAGTTGCTAGTCTCAATTTATACTGCTTTAATCTAGGTCACTCTTGATGCAATATTCTGTTAAAAAAAAAAAAAACTGACTTAAGGCAGCACTTTTGGGAGGGGGTATCTAGTGTATCAAACCAGCAGACCAAGTTGTCAATGACTGTCTAAGAGTGTTCTGCCCGGGGTTGGAATTCAACAGCTGTCTCCCCTTCCTGCCATAATGATCCAGCTCAGTCAATCAGACTAGCTCAGCTGGGGGAGGAATGCATTGTCAGGGCAGAGTTGACTGGGGTTAGGTAATGTATCAGGAGTTGCATGAGGCACTTGGTTGCCCAAGCTCTCTCATTCTTGGCCCCCGCGGATCAGTCAGGAAAAGCAAGGGTCTGCTGTGGTAACAACCCCTCTCTCCTAGTCTCCGTGGTAAAAATGTATTTCTCACTTGAAGCTACCCCTGTGGGCAGGTGAACTCTGCTCATTCCTGTCCCTCAGGATCCCAGGCAGAAAAAGACTTCATTGCAACCCACAGTTATAATAAATGTGGTAAATTCTTAAATCTTGCTTCTGGAAGGGCAATAGGCAACTTCCACTCTCGTTTTATTGGACAAAGCAAGTCATAGGGTTACACTTAACTTCAAAGCAGGTGGAGGAAATGGAATCCTGCTATGTGATAGCCATTTCACCACTAAGCTATGTGACCTTAGATATAAGGGTCATGCTCTGTCAGCCTCAGCCTCAGCATTTATAAAATGAGGGCTTCCCTGGCCTCTATATTCTGACATTGGGTGCTGTGATGAGGAAACTCTGGAGTCAGCTTACCTGTGCTCATTCTTAACTAAGTCACATACTGCCTGCATATCCCTAGGTAAGTCATTTAATGTCTTCGGGACTTCATATTCCTTACCTGTAAGATGGGGATGAGAAGAGCGCCCAGCTCATAGAGTTGAGGAGGTTTAATGTGTTTTGAAGTTACATAGAATACATCAAGTGCTTAGAGCACAGCTCCGTGTGGCCAGTGCTTTACATGTGTTAGTATTAATACTCAGACATCCAGTTCACCATTTAAATTATAAATATATTCATAATCTTCCCTATTCCCCCCACTTCAGTACTGGGGATGGAACCCAGGGACCCTCTACCACCGAGTTACATCCCCAGACCTTCTTATTTTTTATTTAGAGACTGGGTCTTACTAAGTTGCTCAGGCAGACCTCAAACTCACAATCCTCCTCCTCAGCCTCCCAAGTGGCTGGGATAGCAGCCATGGGCCACTGCACCTGAGAAAGGCTCTAATGAGGACTGAGGAAGAACACAGATGTAAATCCACATTGTAAATGATAGGCTACCCGCAGGGAGGCATGATCAGAAGAGGTGGCATTTTCATAGGACTTGGATCTCTCTTTGCTGTATATGTTGAGCCCCAGGATGTGCTGGGGCCTACGTGGATGCTTTCACAACGACCCTGAGAGAGGGTCTCATAGGTGAGGAATCAGAGCACCAGGTCCACAGAAGGTGAGTGGTAGGGCTTGTGCAGCACACAGACCTGGGGACCATCTGCCTTGCAGGAGAGTGCTTGCTCTTCCCTGATGCTGGGCTTCCAAGAACCACCTCCCATCCTGCAACCTGCTGGTCTGTCTTCTAGAATAAAGCTCCTCAAAGAAAAGCGTTCCTCTGAATTATTGGGTGTTCTTTCCTTGCCAGGACCACAGCAGTGACACCATGAGTTGGCCATTAGGAAGATGGGGTGAAGAAGAGAGTTTAGCCAAACACAGGTGTCTTGACAAGCAACATCTCTTCCCGGCTGATAACTTTTAGAACGTCCCTTCCTCTCCCAGTTTTTTCTGTTCCTTGCCGTTAAATCAGTTCCAGAGCCCTGACTATCCACCAAGACTCCGTGACTCCCAGTCTCTAGACACTTACAGCTTAATAGATACATGTTGACTGGGCAAGAAGACATGGCCACACTTAAAAGGCTACTTAAAATCCAGGTTAGGCCATTTGGTTCTTTTTGACACAAGTTCTTTTTGACACACTTCAAAGTCAGAGAAGAAAAGATCATATCTGACATTAAACATCTTTCTTCTGTGAGCACAAATTTTCCATTTGCCTCTGGCTCTGTCAAAAAAAAAAAAAAAAAAAAAAGAGCGGGTGGATTGGGGAGGAGAAGTAGAAATACAGCCAAAACGTGGATCTCAGGAGCCCTCATGCACCGTGTCCAGAGGAGATTTTCCAGAGTCAAGGACCTTGGTGGTTAAGATAGCAGACCCTGCGGACACTCACCCAGGAGGAAAGGTCCTTTGAGACAATGTCATGGGGTCATGCCCTTCCAGCTTGTCCAGGCAAAATGCACACGCTGCCAACACAATGGGGGTGTGTGGGGTGGGGGTGGGGTTGTAAACAAGTCCTTCCTGCAGATATGAGCCTGCAGAAACACACTTTGGGAGCCGCTGGCCAGGGGAAGGGGACGTGCCACTCAGCCCAGGAGCAGTTGACAATGCCACAGCAAGTTGACTCGCTCTGCTGGTGAGCAAGGAAGACTGCGCTAGATCAGGGCCATCCAGAGGCTGCCAGCTCCAGTTCTCAGTTTTTCCTTCCCTCATATAACAGCTAGTGCTATCAAGCACCTTCCAGGTGTGGTAACAGCTCAGCACTGGTCAGTAGCCAAGTGTTTGGTGGTGTTGTTGTGTGATTGTTTTTGCTTTTCTTTAAAAATGCCCATTCTTTTAATTTCATATCACCCTGCTGAAGCAAGGCCTGTTCTCTTTCCCATTCTGCAGAGAGGACCCTGAAGCTCAGTTACATCCTTGGCTATGGTCACACTGCTAGTAAGTGACATGTTCAGGTTCTAACCCATGACCTGACTCCAAGTCCATTTCTGAGGTTTGTTTCTCGCCACAGGGACAGTGCTATCCTGCCTGTTGCCTCCACAGGGAGGATCCCAGGACGCTGGGCTGGCCTGGGATTGCCTACCCAGGCTGGATGGAGACGTGCACACAGCACCTTGTCTCCTGGGAACCTTCAGCAGCCCCGGGTTTCCGTGGGCTGAGTCACTGCAGCCTAGCCAGTGTTCTTAGCTGGAAGCATCATAGGAAAGTGTCTGGAAACTCCCCCAGGTCTTATCAGCAAAGAATTTGCTGAAGACAATTCAGCCACATTCCTCGGCTTTCTCAGACCTCACCTTGCCCTGGGAGGATGAGAACGGCTGGGAAGGATGAGAGTGAAAACAGGAAGAGCTTCTGGTGCCAGCTCAGGGAACTGGAAGCCTTGAAAACACACCCCTGATAACAGGTGGCCGGTAAGGGCCCAAGGACAATGCCCTGATGCACTCCTTGGAGGGCTTACCAATGCCTGCCCCACGCCACTCATCCAACCTGACAGCTGGCCCTGAGTGCCTGGGTACACAAGGAACTGGTGGCTCAAAAGCCCAGTCATCAAAACTATGTTAGACAGATTTGGACTCAAAGTTCAGATCTGCTGCTTAGTGGCTATGTGACCTTGGGAAGGTCATTCAACCTCTTTGAGTTTCACTTTCCTGGCATTTATCAAAACTTACTAGTTTATTGTGAGGATTAAATGGGAAAATAGAAAAGCTCAGCATAATGGGACACATCATAAGCACTCAAGCTATTATGAAGTATATTATAATCATGTCACACATTCATGAATTCAATTCAGTTCCAACATATTTGTGGAGCACAGGGTACATCTTAGGAACTGGGCTTGGCTCTGGGAGAGGTGGAAAGACAGATACGATCTCTGTCTTCAAAGAGCTTACAGGACACAGTTCATTAGCAATTTCTTACTATAATATGAGGAAATGTGCCAACAGAGGGTTTCTATATTTAAAGGGTGTGACAGGAGCAGAGAATAGAGACTCGTGAAAAGGGTCTGCACAGATATCTGGAGAAGGTGAAGCCAGCACTGGTACCAAAGGGGAGTGGGACTGTGCCAGCTACAGAGAGGAAGGTTGGAGACAAGGGTGGCAAGAGGTGACACTGGAGCAAAGGCTGAGCAAGGGCTTGTACAGAGGCCCTGCATTGCCCAACATAAGGCATGAGCTGAAGGCGGAAGGGGTGGAGGTGGAGTAAGGAGTTGTGGGTGGAATGGTCCAGGACAAAAGGATTGGGAACTTGGGATAGAAGAGCTGCTTCAAGAGGGATGCACTCATCTTTCTGGGTATTCACATTGGGCAAGTCTTACTGCCTTTGGGAAATTCAATTTCCTCATCAGGAAGAGACATAACACTAGTTACCAACTCCATGCATAAAAACCATGGTGTTGGCTCAGCAGCAGGTGTGTGTGTGTGGCTGTCTCTTGCTCGGCAGGCTGCCTCCAGGGCAGCCAAGACTTTTGGGCACTCAAAAGGAGCACCTTGGTGAGGACTAGGCATGCCAGGAACTGTGATGACCACTCTGAATCCCAGTGAGCCCTCTCAATAGAGGAGCTGAGCGTGACGTGAGCTCAGGTGGGTCCTGATGGATGGGGTTCCCAGCACTCGAAACCCCCAGCCAACCTGCAGGAGATGGTCACCCAACAAACAGGGACACGGAATTTACCCAAGGCCCTGCTGCAGGACAGGCACCCAGCTGGAATGGGAACCCAGACTTGTGTGCCCTGAGCACCAAGTTCTTCACCGCCGTGGTATTACCTCGACTCATAAACCATGTTCTTTCAAAACACCGTAATCGCTGAACTCTGATTCATTCCCAAACAGAGCAATTAGTCTTCCCTGTCTTAAACTCACTAATTCTTCTTCCACACAATGGGCCCAGCGTTCCATCTTGGACTATGACGCCCATATTTAGAATACTTCAAATATTGTCCCGGGAATAGACTGTAAACAGAGAGAGGCGAGCAGAGGGGGAGGAGAGGAAGGGAGGGCAGCTGGACCAGGCAGCAGCCGTCAGCACCTGTCCTCTGGGACTGCAGCCCAGGGCAATCTCAGGCTCTCTGCCCCCCCCCCCCCCCCGCCGTCACCCTGCTTCTGTCTGGAGCCTGAGGAGGAGGGGGCAACCAGATTCAAATCCCTGGCAAGCTCACCCCACCGATGCTGTGGTGGAACGGCCGCTGTGAGATGGGTTTGAGAGGGGCACTGAGCTGAGCAGGGAGCAGATGGCATCAGGACCTTTGATTTCTTGTTCAAAGCACATTTTAGATCAGCAGCACACTGACATGGGGCTGGTGGCCCACAGGAAGGATGGATTGGATGCCTGCTCGGCGACAGGCAGGCGTGTGACACAAGGGGAAGGTATTATTTACTCCCGGGAAACAGGTGCTACCCGGGACGCACAGTCCTTTCTGGCCTGACTTCTCTGCCCACATGTCCCAGCCCTTCTCAGAGGCAGCTCCTTCCAACACCCCACACAGCCACAGCCCTGGGTGTTGCTTCCTTCTCGGCCCTTGGCAGCACAGAGCTCCTAGGCGCCTGGCCGATGCTCTGGGGGTGGGGCATGGGCTTGCTAAGATCAGCTCATTTTACATGAGCGAGTGGCACAGATGTCAGGTGATAACAGCATTTCAGCCCCAGTTAACCTGCAACTGCCCTGTCCGTGCCCACTCAGATGCAGCAGGAAGCAGCAAAGGGGTCCCTGCAGACTGGCAAGTCCACCTCTGGGAAAACACCCTGGCCCTGGACCACTGTCAGCTTGTCAGTGAGAGGGAGACAAATGACCATGCAGGCCGGCTCCACGCACCACCAGCTGGCCTGTCCCTCCCTGATTGTGTGCTATTTCCTTAACGTTCTGGTCGGTGAACGTGCAAGAGAAAAGGTTTGGACTTTCTGTTGACTCACAAAACAACACAGACGGCAGCTAAGACATGTCTTTGCACAGTGTGATTAAGGACAAATAGAGAGGGGAAGAGTGTGTGCAGAAGTCCTGCCTGGCTCGGAGCAGAGCTTGTGCTGTGTTCCCCTGTGCTGTGTTCTTTCTGAACCCCGTGACGCTCACAACGTGCTCATGCTGACCGCAAGCCAGCTCCATGGCCCAGCGGTGCAGAGAGAGAAAAGTGCTCTCGACCTGGCAGTGAAGGAAAAACAAACACACGGCCCCGGGTCACAGGGGGGCAGCCACATGCTGCGGGGTTTACAGGAGGACTCGGTTGCACACGGCTGAGGAGCTTGGGAGAAGACCGCTGCCTAGGTTCCCGGTGAGACCCTCATCCTGTCTTCTGGACCACAGGAAATTGCATCTTCACCAGGATCTTGCCTCCAAGGTTACTCCGCCTCTAAGGAACACTGCAAGCTGCTGCCAAAGGAGTCTAACTGGAGAATTGACACAGTCTTCCATTCACCCAAAACCCCTTATAGGCCACCATTACTCCAGGATGAAGGCTAACATAACCCATCATCATCCAACTCCACCCCTACCCCAGCCTCATCTCTCAGACTCATTTTTTTCCCCACTACTTTTACTTCACTGTTCATGAACTTGGTCGTTTCTCTTTCCTTAAACAGCTTCCTTGGGAACTCCTACTCATCCTTCAAAACCCACCTTCCACATAACTGCCTCAGAGTATCAGTCATGCTGTCTTACGTGTTATTTTTCTATTCTTGTCCTTGTTTCATTATTTGGATTATAATGATTTAATTTCTTGCTAATGTCTGTCACAAGACTGGAATTTCTTAGGGTAAGGTTCTTATAGAATTCAAAACCATATCCTTGGCATCTAGCCCCATGCCTGGCAGTTAGTCATGCTTCACAAAATCCTTAGTGCTCATGTCTGTCCTCTAGGTCCTCCCCTGCAGTCCTTGTCCCCTCTTCCAAAGCCTCTCTTACCCACCACCCACCCAAAACGCCTGGTCCCAGGAAAGTAATTTGACCTCTTCCAAAGGTTCGATTTGAACTTGATCTGATTTGTTCTCTGTCTCTAGCTTGCCACCAGGCCCTCACTAGAGTATGAAGGGTCTCCTCAATCTGGTAGAGCAGAGAAAGTCAAAACAGGAGAGAAGGATTCATCTCAATTGCTCCTCCAGGGTCTCCGAAGTGCTTCCCCCTTCGGTATCAGAGCAACCCAGTGAACAAGGTGCTTCCGTTCTACAGAATAGGACTCCAAGGCTCAGCGACAGCCTGTGACTGTCCCGAGGTCACTAAAGCTGACAGATGGTGGAGCCAGGATTTCAATCCGCATCGCCTGACTCCACCGGTCTTTCACCGTTTTCTGGAAGGTGGAGTGAAAATCTGTGGAGTTGGGGTTGGAGATGCTTCCTAATTATCCTCCCTACAGAAAATGAAACCCCATTGTCCTGGTTATTTCCCCACCTGAGAAGTGTCAGGCTGAAGTTTCCCTTCGAGCAGGGGCTCCTGTCCTTCATCAGGCCCAGACTGACCTCCCTCACTGTGTCACCTAGCTAGGGATGCATGCCACATCGCATCAATTCCAAGTTCTAGTTTCTTTTTTCTGTCCCCCCCCCCCCCCGCCCCCGTGGTGCTGAGGATCAAACCCAGGGCCTCACACATGCTAGGCAGGTGCTCTACTACTGAGCCACATCCCCAGCCTTTTATCATTTTTGTTTTGAGACAGGGTCTCCCTGCATTCCTGAGGCTAGCCCGGAATCTGCCGTCTCCTGCCTCAGCCTTGGGGCTCATAGGGATTGCAGAAGTGCACCACCAGGCCCAGCATGTTCTAGTTTCCTGGGTATGCATCTTTTCACCTCAAACCTGAGAGTGGGAAACAGGCACATGGGCCCTAGGCAGGCTCTAGGGCGATGTCAGGCACATGGCAAGCAGCCAACCTAAGTCCTTTGATGGCAAAGACATCGATTGAGGCACAGAGACAGAGTCCCCACTCTCACCTCCAATGACTTTTCTGTTCGTGGGCAAGTCACTTCCCTTCCCTTGGACTTTGATCTCCTTATCTCTAAAGTAAGAAGTTTGAACTAGAAGGATCTCCATATCTAATATTCACATAAAGTTTACTAGGTGCTAGGCATTGTTCTAAGTGCTTTACATGTGCTAACTCATTTAGTTCTCACAACTACCCTCGGAGGCAGATACTCTCATGAGCTCATTTTATAGACACAGGAAACCAAAGCACAGAGAGGTTCGATCACTTTCCCCAGGCCACACAGCTAATTAAGTAGCCTGGATTCAAAGCCAAGGAGTCTGGTTCCAGAGTCCATGCTCTCACCATTGTACAGTACCTCCTCCTTAGTTTTTCTTTTTTAAGATATACATTCTATCTTTGTTCATTCTACAACCACAAACTGACCTTCTACTCTCTGGTTCTTCAATCAGGGTCTCCATGGTGTGGTAAGGAGAGAGGGAGCTGAATAACTGGATCAACCTGGGTGTCCTGCTGGAGGCCTGGGCTGGCGATGGTACAGGCACACCTGTCACACATGTCCCCCAAAGTGGCCCTAAATTGGGTTTTTGGATTTTTCCAATTTCCTGCTTAATGTGGACTCACATTCTGTAACGGGAGGTTCTTTGGCAGGAATTGGAACTTGGCACCTCTGTCCTGAGAGCAGCCCAGTCCTGCCCTCTGTGGAGTAAGAAGTCTGTCGACCCCCAGGGTTCCGGCTTCATTCAGGGGACGCCATCATGGGCCTCCAGGTACCCCTGACCTCACAGCTCTGCAGCACCATCCACAGGACTCCCAACCCCACATGTACGTCCTGGTCACCCTCCTCCCTGGTCCGGGCCCAGCCAGAGCCCCCCTCATCCTTCTGGCTCATCACACAGTCCACCTCCGTGAGGCCGCTCCCGCCTCCCCCACCAGATGGGATCGCTCTCTCCTAACCTTTCCCCGCAGAGTTCAAGTTCCTAGCAGGCAAGAACACGTTTTATAGGCGACTTCCAAAGCACGCAAGGCAGCAGTTCCTGGCACAGAGGAGAAACTCTGAGGCACAGTAGAAAGTGCACGGACTTGGCTGTGAAGCCCCGGTTTCAGCCTCCCTCGCCTCTATCTGATCCTGCCGTGATGCACGAAAAGTCATTAAAATACTTTGGGTGTTTGTTTCTTTGGATCACCACAGAACAGCGAGCAGTCTTGAGAAGGTCTAAGCAGGTCACATCGGACACCCACCGCCACTCTCATTGTTCTGTTTCCTTCTCTGTGCGTGTGACTCAATCTTGTGGAAGCAAACATGCCGTAAATATCATTTTGTGACCTTTTTGGTAAAACATTAGTTTTATGAATAGGGTCCTTGATACAACTCTTTTTTTTTTTATAGGAGAACTTTAAAAAATATGTATTGAGGAATAATTTACACTCAACAAATGTACCTATTTTAAATGTGTGGTCTGATGAATGTTGGCAACTGTATGCACTCACTGAACCCCTACCACAATTACAATGTAGAATATTTCAACCATCCCCAAGAGTTCCTGGATGCCCCTTTGAAGTCAGTCTCCTACCACCCTTGGACCCGGGAAGCCACTGATCTACACCCTTTTTCTTTTTCCCCCTGTGGTACAGGGGATTGACCTTGCCCATGCCAGGCAAATGCTCTACCACTGAACCACACCCCCAGCACCCTAAAGCCCAATCTTCAGTACCCACATAATAGTCCATCGATGGTATTTCCTTATTTTTGTGGTCATATCCTAATTGTTGAACATAGGATGACGTTTCATTTTTCCCTATAATAAATGACAATCCAATGAGCAATCTTTGGTCATACCTCTAATTATTTCCTTGGGATAAATGCCCAGATTTGGAATTGTTGGATCAAGAGGTAGGCACAAATTTTAAGGTTGATGGTAAATATTTGTGCAAGTTACTTTTAATCTCTCTGAGTCTCGGTTTCCTCATTTGTAAAATAGGGATTAAAAATTCCAACCCCAAGGAGTGGTGAGGATTACATGAGGGAAGAAACAAGACACTTTGACTAACTAGCAAACCATCCACAAATACTTAGGACGCTGACTAGGAGGGTGAGCCTCAGGTCAGGTGCAGCTGGGTTTGAATAAGCCTCTGCCTCTTTTCTGGCTGTTGACCTTGAGTGAGCTATGCTTGGCAGGTCTCAATCTGTGCATTGTGAAGTAGGAATGGCAGTTCCATCTCCCCAGGGTTGTCACCAGGGCAGTACAATACCCCATGTAAAGAGCTTAGAATAACTCCTGGCTCATAGCTGCTCAATCATTTGCAGTTATTAGTTCCGGTCAGGGTTCTTGCTTATAAATAAACAAATAGACACCAATCTCTTTAACTTAAGGAGCATAGGAATGTACTGGAAGGATATTGGGTAGCTCATGGAGTCAACAGGAAGGCTGCAACCAGGTGTGGAAAATGGGCAGGTTCCAGGGTAGACAGGGCAGCTGAGAACATAGCCCAGTCCTTGCCCCCAGAGCTGTTGGCCTGCCCCAGGGTGCACTGCTGATCCTGGAGCCTTGTTTCTGAGGTTGCCACTGCATACCTACAAGTGTGGTTGTGATCATTCTGGGATACCCTGTGTCTCTGTGGCATTTGCTTCCAGATAGCGGCATCCAAATGTCTGAGTCCAGCACACAGGCCACAGCTCTGCTTGACAGCATATGGATGAAAAGCTGCTGCTTTCTTTCAGCTCCTACAGACAGAGGAGGGCCCTTGCCTCTTCCCAAGACCTGCACCATAAGACCTGCCTCTTCCCAAGACCTGCACCTAAGATATGAAATGATGGGCTCAGGCACCAGATAGAAAAATGACTGGGGTCTACTTTGCCTTTATTTTTAATATTGCAATGAGTGAATACATATGGAGTGAATTGCACTTATTCTGCAAATACATGCTAAATGCTAAAGGGAAAAATGTTGAAGAAACTTCTTCATGTATGCTTTGATAGAAGGTATATCAAGTTTGCACACTGAGATGATGTCATCCTTTCTTCCTGTGAAAATAGGTCCATACAACCTTCTGGGGTGTGTGTGTGTGTGTGTGTGTGTGTGTGTGTGTGTGCATGCGCGCATGTGTGTGTGAGAGAGAGAGAGAGAGAGTATGTGTGTGTGTGTGTGAGAGAGAGAGAGAGAGAGAGAGAGAGGGAGGAGGGGGGATGCCTGGCATAGAGAGGGTAGAGAGAAAAGGTAGGTGCTGTGATTTGCCGAAAAAGAACACTCGTGATCAAATCCATAAATTTTTTTCCTGTTGTTTTGATTTGCCATGATTTTTTTGTTAGGAGGAGTCCAGAAAGTAGAATGAGAAGGCCAGTCCAGCTGGCCACAGCCCAGGGTAATGTGAGGGCTGCTTGGATTTCCTGGGGAATCAGGTGGACACAGTCAACTGCTGTTATTTTTTTCTTCTGTTATTTATTTAAGCTATGATTTATTGAGTACTTAATCACATTGCCTTATTTAATTCTTGCCATCACTCGGTGATGAGGGTAGCTCAGAAGACATCTCATTTTTTTAAGGTCATAGAACTCCTGAATGAAAATTTGGGGATCTGAAGTGGAATTTGCCTGGCTTTGAATTCAGGCATTTAGCTGCAAGTGCAGCAAAGCAAACAGCATGTACATGGCTGCAGGAGCTGGGAACAGGACCACGGTGTAGACAGACCTGCGGGCCGTTGGACGTAGCAATGGGACCAAAGGTGGGACGTGGCTTCTCTGGGAGCCAAGCTCTCCAAAAGTCAGCCCAGGCATCCTGAGAAGACTCCCAGGGCCCCAAGCTCAGAGAGGAGGAGCTCACCATAGATATTGAAAAACTTTTATTTTTTTCTTTAAAAACTTATATAAAAACTTATTATAAAAAGTATATATCTACATAGAAAAAAATCTGAAGTTTTCTACTTAGCCCTACCTTTCTCCCCCATCATTCCACGCAACTGACATTATCAGCTTTTACATATCCTTCCAGAGTTCTTCCTGTACATTCAGACCTATGAGGAAGCATTCAGAGGTTCCTCTACGTATAATGTAATTTTTTATCATACTAAGTGCATTGTTTTACCATTAATTTGCTCACAATTCATCTTGGGGAATCTTTCCATGATGATACATGTAGTTTACATCATTTTTAACAGTTGCATAATTTTCCATAGTGTGACTATTGTATGAATAGACCATAATTTACTTAACTATCATCTCTTAAAGATTTGGCTTGCTTTGCTATTATAAACAATGTGGCAACTGCCCGCAAATGATTCTTGAGCCTCTGATGGTAAATGTAGATTAATGGTGTGTATAAGTGTGGCATCCTATTCCTGTGATTGGCAGGTTTCCCTCTGGAGAAGATGGTGGGTTTCACTTAGCTCAGGTTCTCCTCCATAAGCCACACCTGACAGCCCCCTCTTTTCAAGATGGTCACTTCTGACTCGTGTCACCTTTGCTCTCTACACACTGCAGTCATTGCTCTTGTGAGTCTGAAGTGTGATTATTTATACTCATGCTTTTTCCACCAGGTTGTGGATTCTGTGAAAGTAGGGGTTGCACTATCTGAGGTTGCAGCCCAATGCCGGGCACGTGGTAGGATCCACAAATATTTGTAAGATTAAGTAGAATCCATGTGCTTAGCACTCCACCAACCCCTCACTGGTTGATAAAGCATGATTACTCTCTTTCTTGCGCTAAATCACACACATACATAGACCAACAACCTACAACGTAGCACAGAGAAACTAAACCCTCCTGTAAAATATTCAAATTCACTAATGATTAGAAAAGACGACAATAATGTTCTTTTTTTCTCTTTGAAGAAAAGTGGCTACTTACTCTCTGTGTTAATTTCTGGGGGCTACTGTAACCAAGTACGGCACGCTGGAGGGCTCAAACAACAGGGGTTTCTTGTCTACATCTTGGGAGGCTGGCAGTCTGAGATCAAGCTTTGGGAGGGGAGGAGGATCTGTTCCAGGCCAATCCCCTGCGGCTTGCAGATGGCCCTCTCCTCCCTGTGTCTCTTCCCTCTGTGCCTGTCTGTATCTAAGCTTCCATTTCTTATAAGACACCGGTCATACTGGACAGGGGCTCACCCTAAAGACCTCATTTTAACTTGATTATGTCTCTGAAGACCCCATCTTGAATGAGGGCATATTCCGAGGTGCTGATGCTTAGAACTTCAGCGTGTGAATTTTGGGGAGAGACACAATTCAAGCTACAGCACTCTGAGAAATCATTTAAAAAAAAAATCACATCCAGGCCTGGGTACAGCGGCACACACCTGTAATTCCAGCAATTAGGGAAGCTGAGACAGGAAGATTCCAAGTTTGAGATTAGCCTCAGCAACTTGGCAAGACCCTCAGCAACTTAGCAAGACCCTCTCTTGAAATAAAAAATAAAAAGGGCTAGGGAGGTGGCTCAGTGGAGTGGCATGCCTAAGTCCAATCCCCAGTACAAAAAAAAAAAAAAAAAAAAAAAAATCATGTTAGCAGGAATTATGAAAATAAAAAAGAAAGGTCTTTGGGTATGTGACTCACAGTGTACAAGGTTGGTGAGACATTCCCCCCTCACAGCAGGAAGTGGAGGATGAGCCACCCTTCTCCTGTTCTGACAACAGCATTCTGGAGTCCAAGTTCACTCCTGACAGTAGCAGGTGCTCTTCTCCCTGCTAATTACACTGCTGGACTGCTACTCCCTGAGGCCTTTGAATACCTCTCTGATGATGTGGCATCTGAACTCCCGGGCTGATAAGTGTCTAGTTTCACTAGAGCTTGGTTCTCCAGGTACTTTTTCAACTTGGGATAAATGGAACAGCGTACCTATGCGTCATTCCTCCGTGCTTTATTTGGATGGGGCTCTGTGATGGAGCCCAGCTTTGTTCAAGGCAGACTCCTGCCCTAAGCCTGGTTTGTGAGCCCTCCTCTGTGGTCCCATCCTCCCTGGATTTCTCTGACCCAGCTCCAAAGCAGATGTGATTGTCACCCTATTCATCTGTTTCTCCCACTGGCCCGTCATCACTCTGTCTTGTCCACTGTGTCCCCAGAACTGTTGACACGGGGACAGCTGATCCTTCTGGACTAGTCGGCAAATCCCAAACTGCTTGTGCCAGAAACCTGCCTCCCGAGACAGGTATGGTTTTGGCAAACTGGGTCCACAGTGAGGAAAGGGGGGCACTAGGGAGAAATTTGGGGCACAGAGAGGGAGTTGGTTGAGGGCTTCCCATGAGGGAATGCGGTTGGTGGTTTGAAGAGGAGAAAGCTGGTGGAAATAGACACAAAGGCTCCCCAAAGGGGCCAAGGGACCCATCCAGACACTCTTCATCTACTCACGCATTCGCTCATTCCCTCACTCCATGGCTATTTCCAGGCATCTACTACGTGGCAGACGTTATACCAGGCACTAGGAACGACAAGGCAACCAAACAAGGTACCTGTCTTCACGGTGATGACATTTCAGTGTGGACACAAACAAAAGGCCAATATAAAGGGCTGTGGCCGTAGCTCGGTGACAGAGCACTTGCCTAGCTCTTGTGAGGCACTGAGCTTGATGTTTAGCACCACATTAAAAAATAATATAAATAAATAAATGAAACAAAGCCATGCTGTCCATATACACCCACAAAAAATAAGATAAAAAGGCAAAGAAAGGAACACGCAAATACGCGCTCCGTGAAGACACCTGAAACAGGGAGGTCGCTCTTTTGGAGGGGACGAGAAGGAAGGCTTCTGAGGAAAAAATATTTTTCATTTACGTGGGAGAAAAAGTCACGTAGCCACTTGGGGAAGGGAATGCCATCCAAGGGGAAGAAATAAACCAGGACCCAAGACAAGAATGGACCAGAAAGGATGGCCATGGGAGAAGTCACTGAAGTGGCAGCAAAGGAAGCTGGCATCAAATGATGACAACTTGAAGGCCCAACTCTTCCAGTCGTGCTTTCTATTTACTTTTTTTTTTTTTTTTTGGTATTGGGGATTGAACCCAAGGGCACGCAATCACTGAACTACATCATCTCCAGCCTTTTTTTTTTTTTTTTGTATTTTATTTAGAGACCAGCTCTCACTGAGTTGCTCAGGCCCTCAATAAGTTGCTGAGGCTGGCGTTGAACTCACAATCCTCCTGCCTCAGGCTCCCAAACTGCTGAAATTATAGGTATGCACCACCATGCCCAACACTCTATTTATTTTTGGTAGCTAACATTTATTGAGAGCTTAGTTGGGATGTGTAGATTGAGCATCCATAATCCAAAAACCCAAACTCCAAATTCTTCCAAAATCTGAGAATTCTTTCTTTTTTTTTTTTTTTTTTTTTAAGTGCAGACACTCAAAATGCTTTGGATTTTTCAAGCATTTCAGATTTAGGATTTTCTGACTGGGAATGGTGAATCAGTAAAATTTGTGCTGATATTAACTCTGAAATCTGGTACTCCTCTCTTCCCAAGCATTTCAGATGAGGGATCCTCAACCTGTATAAACTCATTTATTTCTCACAAAACACTATCAGGTAGGTATTCTTATCATCCCTATATGATAAGTGAAGAGAATGAGGCACCAGGGATTAACCTTGCCCAAACACACAGCTGGTAGGTGTCAGAGCCTAGATCCATGCTCCAAGCACAATGCTGTCCTTGGATTAGAATCATTGTTTGGAGCAGCAATAAGCCGCCCCCGTCACCTGCACCTCCCCTGGTGGTCCACAGAGCAGCCAGGATCCATCCCCTCCCTCTGCAAATGTGCATTGACCTCCATGTATGCACGGAGCTGGGGGCACAGGAGAGTCATGCTGGGAAGACCGGTGAGGAAGAGGACAATTTCTGAATGGTCAGATCTACCAAAGAGAGAAGCACAAGAAGTCATGAGGACACAGAGGAGGGCCTCACGTCCACCCCTGGGGAGAAAGGTGGCCTGGAACCAGGTCCTCCTAGGGTCCAGGGCAGCAGGCACTAATCAGCCTTTCTCCAGCTCCTCTCTCGCTGGGAGAGCCTGGCCTGTGGCACACACCACTGCTGTCCCAGCCTTTTCCACTTTCAACTGCCCATTAATCACCGATCACTTTCTTCCTGCCCTCACCCCCATCCCCACCCCAGCTGGGATCTCAAGTGTTGGAATAGCTCAAAAGTCGTTCCTCTCCCCAAAGGAGAGGAGCCCTGGAGAGCTGCGGAAGTTTTGATGGATGTGTGTGAGGATTTATTCACCGGCTGGGCCAGGGTTTGGGATGGGACAGCACCTTTTACAACACCCCCGCCCTCCCCGTCCCCAAGTCACAGCATGAGGGCAGCTGTGGCAGGGTGATGAGGGGGTTGGGGAGAGCCATGCCTACTCCTGGAGCTGGCCCTGGAAGGGAGAACAGCAGGCTGGCAGGAAGGAGCCCTGAGGCCTTGGAAGCACAAGAAAGGACAAACCAACAGCTGAGTGCAGGAAGACCCCCACAGCCTGGCCAGCCCCCAGGCCTTCTCTGCCAACGGTAAATCCTGGGGGGCTGCAGCCCACAAACTCTGGCCCTTACTTTCTTCCTCAAAGGGGAGAAAAAAAATAAAAGGTGAGGAAGTGGCTTGCTCTTAGAAGACTGTTACAGTTTCAAAGGGAAAAAAAGGAGTTGTTTTTGATGTCTACCCAGAGATAGAGCCAGGTCCCAGGGGGCTGAATTTGTGGTTCCAGTAAAAAAGAGCAATGTTGACATGGAATTCTTGGATTGGCCCCATTTCGTTAAATACAAGCTGCCAAACCAAATGGGAAATGAAGTTCAGCGGAGAAGTATGTGCTGACTCCCCCCACCCCCACCCCCACCCCCACCCCCCAAACTTGGCTTCTATCGCCAATCAGCACACCACTTAGGGTCCCTAACCAAAGTTCTAGCATCAGGGAATTTTGCTGGCAGGACCCCAAGTTCACAGGACATGCAGTTTGCTCCTGATGGACTGTCTCTCAGCAGGGCCAGCCTGAGCTCAGGGCCTTGTCACTTTTCTAACTTTCCTTCTATAGAGGGAGAAAAAAGGACGAGACAGAGTGATGATTGCAACCAGACCAGCTGTCCTAATTAGGGGTTTCAGAACCTGGCTATCTCTAGGGAAGTCTCAGACTTCCAGTTCCTACTGATTGTGTAAGAGTGGTGCCTTAGGAGTCCACTTCCTACAGCCTGAATCTGGAGCTTAAGCCAGGTTCTTGTGCGTCAGTCACTGAAGGCAAAGATCAGTTCCACTCCTATTTTACCACCTACCAGCTCTGTGGCCTCGAATGACTTGCTTAACCTCTCTGTGTCTTGGTTCTCTTGGCTGTTAAACAGAGACAAAATCTGTGCATTATTAGTTTTCCTTAAGAGGATTAAATAAGAACATATGTACAAAGCTAAGGCATGGTGTTCATTCATAGGACCATTTGACAAATTGTGACCATTTAAAATCACTTTTATTATTAATATCAGTCAACACATGTTCTTTTGATTATAATAAGCTAAAATAAAAATGAGAATCCAACTAGTTCAAGAAAAGAGTGGTGGTGGGAGGAGGCTTGGTAGGTTACTTATAAGCATGCAAATGATCTTGTGAGGTGTGGGACAGGAGGTCTGGGGATGGGAATCAGGAGCTGAAAACCTGGAACTAAGATTCCTTACTCTCAAACCTAATGTGTCTTCCAGACCAACCCTGTCCAATAGGACCGCCTGGGGTGACCGAAATATTCTATGCTGGCACAGTAGAACTGAAGAACTGAATTTTAATTTCTTTTGAAAAATATACTTAGTTGTCAATGAACTTTAATTTATTAATTTATGCATGGTGCTGAGAATTGAATCCAGTGCCTCACACGTGCCAGGCAAGTGCTCTACCACTGAGCCCCAGCCCCAGCCCCTAATTTCTAATATTACATACGTAGATTTAAGCACATTCACTAACTTCAATCTATTCATGGAAATGGTTATGTAAATAGAATTAAATCAGTACCCGTGACTACTGCACTGCCCAGCACAGTTCCAGACCTTTCTTTTCTCATTCTCCTCCTGCTTCAACTGTCTCACTTCATAAGCTTCGGGCCAGACTTTCTGGGTTTGGGTTCCAATTCCTCAAGAGAGTGATTTGATGAATTTTTCAGGCCAGTCTATGTAGAAGACATTTTGGGGTCAGGGAATTACTTCCAGGCCATGGGGTCATGACGTTTTATACATTTTACACTCTTTCAACAAGAGCCGGGTGGGGATTCTTCCAGGAGAGGCTGAGTGGGGCAGGCAACTCTAAATTATTGTGCACTTTTTTTTTTTTTTGGTACTGGGGATCTAACCCAGAGGCACTTTACCACTGAGCCACATCCCCAGCCTTTTTTATTGTTTATTTTGATTGCTAAGGCTGGCCTCAAACTCGTGATCCTCCTGCCTCAGTCTCCCAAGTTGCTGTGACAATCGGTATGCCCCATCAGTCCCGGCAACCACCATGTTTCCTACCTCAGGAGAGCAGTGACCCAGGGATTGCCCTGGTTGATGGGTTTGGCCCAGGAACTGGAGCACTGAGGACAGGAAGTATGACCGTGCCTTTCCTCAGCTTCTGCGGTGACTCAAGCCCTGTTTGTGAGAAAGCCCAAAGATCCTGTGCTACCCCGTGAATCTGGGGGAAGCAGATAAGGCATGATCCACAGTCCACCTGGGTGCCCTGGGGTCCACATCTGAGCTCACGGGTGCTGCCACTTCAGCTGATGATGACAAGCCCCTGGAGAAAACATGGGGTTGAAAAGGGATGTTTCTGTTTTCCTCCAGATTTCTGCAGGCGCAGGGACTCAGCTTACAGAGAGGACAATGGCAGGACCTGGAGACTGTGTCATCGCGGGCTACTGGGTCACCCTGTTGATTGGGCCTGACACGGCTTCCCGCTCTAGCAACTGACCAGCGCCGGCAAACAGCTGGTATGTCTAGTCTTTGTTTTTGAGGCCTTTTAATTGGGTTGCCCGATTCTATGAATCAATGGGTTGTTTAACTTATTAATCAAACATCAAATATTATTAAAGGGACAGCTACATGCCCCAAACTGTGCTTGGCTTTGTGTAGAGATCAAAATAGGATTCTCCTCAAACTCGGGGGTAAAACAGTTCTCATGGCTGTGGCGAGGAAGAGGAGGCTGTGAGGACAGAGTCAGAGCAAGAGGAGAGAGCTCCCTCACCCAGTTTCCACTCCCTGCCTCCCCCAGCCCGAATCGACCTGTCACATAGCAGCCACAGAGACGGCTTATGTCCACAATGAAACCCTTTAATGACTTCCCGTCAGACATAGAATGATATACCAGCTTTCACCTGAAATACCGCTGCACTGTACCCTGGCACCTCCCGGACCCCATCTCCTCGGACTTTCCCCCTGGCTCAGCCTGCCATGGCCACCCTGGCCTTCAACAGCTTCTCTACACCAAGCCCCATCTCACATTTGCACCGGCAGGTGCTGCCCCCTGGAGTATCCCTTTCCTAGATTTTTTTATATGGTTGGCTCACAGCCTTAGAGCGCACTTTCCTGATCATCCAATGGCAAGTCTCTCCCCTGTCCCTCTGGATCAGGCCCGCCTTGCTCTTCTTCCTCATAGTGCCACAGGTTTGCTGGCTAGCATCTTATGGGTGGTGGCAGGATGGTTTACTTCCCAAGTACCACTTAACTTGGACTTCGTCTTGTTCACCTTACATATTTTCAACTTCAAGAACTGCACAACGCACAGACAGGTCCTCAGTTAAGGGTTAGTGAAAGATTGACATCATGAGGGGATTGACAGGTATTTCAGAGTCATCTGACAAAGATCCAGCATTGCGTGCTGTGTTGAGTTGTATGATCTAGATTTTTTATTTTTGAGCAGACCCAAGGAATTAGCCCTCTAACTTCCCTGAGTACAGGCTTTGGGTCTTTGGGGGTCCCAGTGTCCTCTGCTGTAAAATGGTGTTGTCCCTATCCCAAACTGATGCGGCTATTCAAAAGTGTGCCTAACTCATTCTTTTAAAATGCATTAGGAAGACTAATTCTGGGGTGAGATCAAATCCAGATAGCCTGGACTCTCTCTTGGATATCTAGTTGCTTCCCCAACTTTAACAGTTGGATGCTTTTCTGGCTCCTCCAACTGTGAAACTGAGCCCAGTATCGTGTATACAGCTCCCCAAGCCAGCTCCCCATCCTGTTCCCTGCCTCCATGAACAGCACAGTTGTCCTCCCAGCAGAACAGCCAGGAACCCAGGCCTGATTCTCAATGCCCATTTCCCGCTTTGTCTTCAGGTTGAGTTAGTTGTTCTACCTGCTGTCCAAATCTGTCCTCACCTCTGTCCATCTTTCTACTACCATTTCCCAGGCCTCTTTTATGTCTTGTATAGAGGACTGAAACAGCCTCCTGACTAACCTCCTTTCCTCTGTTCTTTCCTATTTCCAACCCATCCTCCACCCCACAAACATCACCCATTAAAATTTGAGTCCCATCATCTTTCCTTCCATGGGTCCTTATTGTCCCTGGAAATCAGAACTCCTTAACCTGGCTTGTGAGCCCTTAGCCTTGCTTATGTCACCAGCCTTGCTTCTAGTAGCTTCTCCTTCCACTCCCTCCTCAGCTTCTTTGGGTTCCCCCAACTCTATGTGCTCCTTTCATCTGCATCACTGATACTCAGGCTTTACTCTCTGCCCAGAACATTCTTTCCCTACTCTTAGCCTAAACATTTACTAGTTCCTTCAGTCTTTCCTACATCAAGACTTCAGGTGTCCGGGTACAAGATAGGTGTTCCTACTCAGTGTACCGTAAGTAACTGTCCAACTAGTGCTGCTGCTACTGTGAATGAACCAAGAAAGTTGTTAGACTATAAGATAGCCACCCAGGACTTTTGACACAAGTATATTTCTTTCTCATATAACAGACTGGAATTGGGGGCTGGGTGGGAGGTTATGTCTCCTTCTGTATTCTTATTTTACCACCCTCAGGGTGTGGCCCTTGTCACCATGGTCCCAGAGGGCTCACCACCACACCTAACATTCCATCCATCCTGGATGGCATTAGAAGGAGAAGTGAAGAGAAAGTCCCTTCTCCTCCCACTTTAAGGGCATCTCCTGAGATAAAGCAAGATTATGACAGAGGAGAACAGAGAGGTCAACTTTATGGCCAATATTTATGGCTAATGTTTATGACTAAATAAATGCTCTTTGCATTTGACCCTCTCAACTACCCTATGGAAATTCTGTTATTATCTACCCCACCCTCATTTTTAAGTAGATGATGTTTTATCAACAAGCCAGCATTGCAAGTCTGAGAACTAATGTGAAGGGTGGCTAGCTTGGGCTCATCATGTGATGGCAATCCTTTCTTAGAAAGGTTTTCATGTGATATGCACATGACTTTCATGTTTGCTAATAAACACCAAGGAATTCCAGCACTTTGTGTTTTGTATAGCTGTTTTTTTTTAAATTTGATTTTATGTGATCCAAGTTGTATATAGTTAAAGAGTCAAGCAGCTCTACATACTTTGGTTTTTTAAAAAAAAATGATGATTACCTCGATGTTCCCCACTCCATTCCCAAACCCACACCAGGCAATTCCCACAGGCCAGAGATCACCACCTTCAGTGTGTTAGCTGACTCCCTGCTGTCTAGCACTGTGTTCTCAGCCACATGCTTCGACTGCTGCTTTGTGATTTTGGTTTTAAGCATGGCTTTGTACCATGGAGGATAAGGATTAAGCTTTGTCATCGACCTACCACCCATGTTCAAAACACACACACACACATACACACACACACATACACACACACACATACACTCTGCACACACATTCTACACATGCACACATACATACCCTGCACACACACATCCTATACCCACACAACCCTGCACCCACACACACACACTGCACACAACACAATTGCTGCACACATACATACATAAATACACACTCTGCACCCAACCACACACTCCCTATACATATCCTATGACCACACACCCTAAACCCATACTCACACATACACACACACATTCTGTACCCACACCCTACTCTCACACACCCTGCACACACACCCTACACACACACACACACACACACACACCACATACACATACCCTACACCCATACATATGCCTCCCTTTTCTGTTCTCTTAGTATAGATAAAACTTAATTTTTGCCAGATCCCTATATTCACTGCTGTATCTTCTAGCCTGTTAATTTTTTTTACTTTACCTGCATAATTTTTTGTTGCCTCTGAAATAATTTTCTTAAAGTCTTCATATTCTGTGCATTTACATCTAATTCCACCTCCCACATGTCTGTCGTTGTATGCTTTCCAAATACGTACACCAACTATATTTAGTTGGTATTCTATCAATTTCATCTTCCTGAAGCAATCTCTCTGGGATCTTCTAATCAGCTCAGATCTGGACAGGTGGCCTCTGTGCCTGGTGCACAGCTGTCACCGGGCTCCCTGGCTCTCTCTTAGGTTGGAACTCCTTATTTCTGGGTCCCTTGCTCTCCTCTTGCTTGGATTGTTCTTTCATTTTGGAGCGTGGGAAAGAGGACATGGGAAGGTTTTGTTTGTTTGTTTTGACCATCTGTGCACATGTTTAACCTGCCATCCTAGCCTCATGCACGAAGCAACTGAAGTTCAGGATTATTCAGCAAATCGAAAGTTTTTTAGTTGGTTCAGGAGGCTGCTTCTCCTACAGGCCCCCCATCACACTGTTTTCCCCTGCATCTTCCCTGTTGAGCCTTAAATTCCTTCAAAACAAGATGGAGTCTAGCTGGTTCCCATATGTATCTCTGGAAGCAGGTCCATCCTGGGCACCAGGCTGATGTTTCCTAAGTGAAACCATTGGGTCTGATTCTGCAAAACCTGGCTTATTACACACATCAACATTTTGTTCCCAGCCTCCCAAACGCAGATGATTTGTACTTGCTGTAATTATTTCCCTCCCCCGCTGCTTCAGGTTCGTCATCTTAGGAGACAGATGGTCGTCTGTCTACACCTGAAAGAGCTCAAAAAAAATTCCATAGGAAGGTCTTGCTTTCACTCCTGAGTCACAGCACATTCATCCAAAGTTTATTTTTGTGAGATACACAATGGTATAATCACAAAATATTTTTTTTACTAAAAGAATAACTTTAGTGAAGGCAATGCTGTATTATGACTTTTTTTTCCTGTTTTTAGGGGACCTCATGGAAACTTAATAGAACAAAGGATTTATTTTTATTAGGTTAAATCCGTGTATAGGGCCCTGTTTGCTTGCTGCCCATTAAGTATGAACATCTCAACTTGAAAAAAAAACACAACAACATTCTGATTAATAAAAAAAACACAACCCGAAACAGATCCCTTCAGCGTGTGACTCTGTATTATGTTAAAACCTAATGTAACAAACACAGCTCCAGAGCCCTCCCCAGAACCCAAACCTACCACAACTAAAAATAGCCCTCGGTCTTTCCCTGAGACTCAAAAACAGGAACAGCACGACTTGTTTGCCTCATTAGGAGCTCTGCACAGGGATCCAGCCCCTCTTGCAGCCTGGCTCCTACACACTTGAGCAAATTCTAATCAGCTGATTATATATCTAACAGGTCCAACCATAGGAAGCAAATTCTGCACAAACAGGGCTGCCCCGGGTCTTCAAACAATGACTGTTCACCCAGGGGCTCAGAAGAGGGAATAATAACCAGAACTATCACTCAGGGGAGGCCTCAGTACCTTTCCAGGTTCTGTGGGCATAGAGCTGGGTACTCTATGTATGTTAACCCCTTCAGTACTCACCAGCTGGGAGGATGTCTTATTATCCCTGCTTTGTGGATTAAAGAACTGAGGCCTCCGGAGAGAAAAGAACTTGCCCACACTAACCCAAGATGGTGTAAGCATGGTACCCAAACCCAGCTGGGTTTGACTCTAATGAGCATCACACAAAATTATCTTATGTATACTTCTGTGGTGCCAGGCCAGGTTTGCTTCACCCAGAAGTAGAGGCTGATGGAGGAATGCACTCTGATTTCTATTGGCCCATGAGGATAAAGGCAGGAATGACACACTGTCAGAGTTGAGAGGGATGTGGAGATCCTCAGTCTTATAGCATCTCTCCTGCTGCAGATCTGACAATCTCCCACCCAACTCCATGGGAAAATCACAGACAAAGGCTTTGGAGTTTACTAGGCCTCCTGTCTTAGCTTCTCCATTCATTAATTTCAAAATATTAGACAACAGCCAGGTGCAATGGCATACACCTGTCATTCCAGTAACTCAGGAGAAGGACTGTGAGTTCAAAGCCAGTCTCAGCAATTTAGTGAGGCCCTAAGAAACTCACCGGGACCCTGTCTCTAAATAAAATACAAAAATGGGCTGGGGATGTGGCTTGGTGGTTAAGCACCCCCGGGTTCAATTCCTGCTACAAAAACAAAACAAAACAAAACAATTAGACAACACTGATAGTAACATATAGGTGACGAGTGCTCTCCATGTTCTGAGCATGAGCAAACACTTCTCTCTGCATGGTCTCTGAAATCCTAATGACAGCCCTAGAGAGCACATCATTGCCATCACTTTGCAGAGGAAGACCCCAATGCTTGGGATAGTAAATAAAGCACCAGCTAACTGTGCCAGACAAACCCATGGCTTCTCTGGAATTAAATATCCCTGACTCAGATGCCAATTTTTACTGTATGGCTCTGGGCCAGTTTCTTACTTCTCTGATTCTGTTTCTGCTCCACTAAATGGGGATAATTATACAAAATTTGCAGGGTTGTTGTGAGGATGAAATGAGACAACCTTTTGCAATAGGCATCTAATAATAGTTCCTTGAACCTTCCCCCTTTCTGAAAGAGCTCAGTCCATTCTTAGTTCAAATTATTTGAAAGACCTTTTAATATTACATCTGAAAATGTTGTCTTGATTGCATGGGCCTCCTCTCATGCAAGAATCTAGCTAAGGACAGATTCTGCATTTTGGAGCATGGAGTACTTAGTTTATAATTCATTCATTCTACAAGTATATTTTGAGTGCTAGGTATTCTAGGCTAGTGACAGTGACATGTAGCTTAGTGGGAAGAAAGAGCGTTGGGGCGGAGGTTAGAGGCAGATTCTAAGTAAGACATTCAAATATCTTAAACAAATAAGTATGCAAATATCAGGTTACATTTTTTTTTTCTTCAGTAACTCTGAAGAACATTGATCAAGATAGTGTGATAGCAAATAACATGGGTGTGGTGGTGATGGTGGTGGGTGAGGCTTTAGGCGGAATGGTGAGGAAAGGCTTCTCTGAGGATGTGACATAGGCTGAGACTCAGGAAGGATCCTTCCAAGCAGAGGTCTACAGGAAGAAGCTATAGCAAAGGCCCCATGATAGAGACAAGCTTCCAAGTCTGGAGGACAAAGGAGGTCAGCATGAGTGGTGCAGGGTGAGTGGGAGGGGAGGAGACAGTGGACAGGGAAAGCTAGAACAAGAATTACGGTTTTTCTTCTAAGTCAGGAGGGAAGACAAAAGGAGGAAGGTGACAAGGAATACTCGACTCTTTTCAGAGGTAATCCTGGCAGGTGTCAGGAGAACAGTGTGGAGGGCAGGAGCCGGGGGATGGGGACAGAGTCTAATTAGTAGCCTTTTTCAGGTCTCCAGGCACAAAATGCTGGGGACTTGGTTGGGGATGCAAGTGGAGGCATCAGTAAAAAGTAGATGGATTCTGGAGAGCAGTTGCTGATGGGGACAAAGGAAAGAAGGAAATCAGGTCACTCCAAGGTTTCAGGTTGGAACAACTCAGTGAGTGATGATGTCACTTTTTTTTTTTTTTTTAAATCAGGGAACCTGGTGGTGTTCAAGCTGGCAGGGGAATGGAGTCAAGCTTGCATCATGCTAAGTTTGGTTCAGCCATTTGACGGTATCAATGAGGCAACTGGATAGAGTTGGGAAATCGACTGAGAGGCCATGACTGGAGGTTTAATTTGGGAATCATAGGTTTAAATTGGCATTGAAACTGTGGGACTAAATTAGATCACAAAGGAAAGAATGAAGGTATTCTAGAATAGAGAATTCCAATATTTAAAGTCAAAGAGGACAAAGATCCAGCAGAGGAAATAAAGAAGGATCTGCCAGGGAGGTAGGGTAGGGCCAAGACAGTTTGACGTCTGATGTCCCAGATGTCAAAAGAAAAAAAAAAAAAAATCTTTCCAGAAGGAGGGCCAGCCATATTTGAAATGCGGCTGTGAAGTTCTGGTAAGAATGACAAAGTGACCATTGGGGGCCACTGGCCACTTTCCCAAGAGGCATCACTTCAGAGAAGGAGAGACAAGCTCAGAAAGAACCAGTGGGGACGAGAACAGGCAAGGAAGAGCAGGAGGCAGCCATAGACAACCGCTCACCATGTTGGTCAGTAAAGGAAACAAAGCTTTAGACCAGCAGTGAGAGGGGAATATGGGGCTGAGCAACGTTCACTCGTTTCTGGTTTGGCTTTGCTTCATGTTTGTGGTGCTGGGGGTGGAGGCCCGGGCCTCAGCTGCATGCGAAGCAGGTTCCACCATTGAGCCACACTCCTGGCTCCCATGGTTTTGCTTTTGAACCCTGATTCTTGGCCTCTGTGGAGGAGAGGGAGGACAAGCAGAGTGAACCAGTAGAAAGGAAGACAGTGATGGAAAAAGAGAGGAAGTATTTAGAGAAGCACTGTCCAGGACAAGGTGAGAGGGAGGGAGGGCCTAGCCTGAGATAGGAGCAGGGGCATGTCCCCTATAAAAACAGAAGGAAAGGAGCAGTTGTGGGGCACAGCCCCAGGGAAGATGGAAGATTCGTCAGCAAGAAGACGGCATGGTTTCTAAGGTATTCTCCTTTTCCTTAGTGAGCAAAGGAAGAGGAGAAGTAGGAAGCCAGAGGAGAAAGAAGGTGTGAACAGTAGTAAAGAGGAGAAGTCAAGGTAGTGGAGAAGTGTCATAAGGCAGAGGGAAGTGTGCACTGGGGATTTGAGACCATAAATGTATCAGGAACCCAATCCTGGTAGTCAGAGGATTCTGCAAGAACACACGGCTGCTTGGGTTCAGATGAGAGAGCTACAAAGTTGGAGCTTGGCAGGGAAGTTTGTTGGAGGTGGGTTGCAGGACTGTCTGTAAGAAAAAACTGTAGGCCGGGCACGGTGGCACCCTCCTGTAATTCCAGTGGCTCAGGTGGCTGAGGCAGGAGGATCGAAAGTTCAAAGCCAGCCTCCGCAATTTAAGGAAGCCTAAAGCAACTTAGTAAGACCCTGTCTCAAAGTGAAAAAATAAAATAAATAAATAAGAAGCGCTGGGGATGTAGCTCAGAAGTAAAGTGCTTCTGGGTTCAATTTCCAGTACCCCCCCCCTAAAAAAAAAAAAAAGTATCTCTAAGCTGAGATGGAAGTGAGTTGACTGATGAGAGCACAGCCGGTTGATAGAGTTGAAGGTCTCCCTGAGGTTGGAAACATACTGGGCTGGAGGAACAGAGAGAGTGAGCTGGAAGCAGAGACTGGGATGCTTGAGATTGCAATTTAGGAGATGGCACATTTAATGGGATTCCATTATGGAAGGTTGAGAGCAAGGACCAGGACAGCTGGAGGTAGGCTGGGGAAACCAGCATTGGTGTCAGTGAATTGAAGAACAAGGAGCCAGGATAGCAGCTGGATCAGTCTCCTGAGTTTTGAAGTAGCCAAGAATGGTGGCAGTGGAAGGAAACAAGGGGATGCTAGGGGTCACCAGTGAAAGGAGAAAAACAGGGTGGGCAGGAGGGGGCAGCCACTTGAGGAGACTGATGGGGAAATAAAGTCTGTGACATAAAAATAAAAGGAAGGGGAACTGAAGGAGAAGAGAGTCAAAGGCTTGGAATGCCATAGGAAATGAGGCACACACCAATCCTGTCACATGGCACGGGGCATGGTATGAGGGGAAAATAAGGGGACCTGTTTTCACGTAGCTGAAGCAGAACCAAGTTTTATAGCAAATCTTGCCTAGTCAGGGCAAGGGGTGGGCAAGCATTCAGAGAAGGGGTTGAGGACAGAGGAGGGGAAGCTGCTGATAGGACGGGTCAGGGTAGGGGAGCCATAGGCCAGATTAATGATGTGCAGAGCTCCCTTGGGGCTGAGGGCTGGGGCAATGGTGGGTGACTTGGGGGAGAGGTTTGACCTTCTAGAGGTGACTGAGGTGAAAAGGGTGATGGGAAATGATAGGATCAGTGTTGACGATCTCATAAGGATCTGGTTTTGTTGCAGGAAAATTTAAATAAATCTGTTCCTTTTACTTTAATTAAAACCCTTTAATAGCTTTTCATTGCTCTTGGATCAAGGCCAGACTCCTTAGCATCTTGAATAGTGTCAGGCCTGGCTGGTCCCTCTGGCCTCTGAGCCTTTCCTCAGAGTCTGCCAAGACATGGAACTGAAGGCGACGTATTTCCTGGTCTCTTGACATTTCAGGCAGTGCGGCACAGTGGCTAAATACAGAGATCCTGCTTCCAGATGATCTGGGTTTGAATCCTGGTTCTTTAACTTTCCACTATGTGATGTTGGACAAGGTATTTCACAGCTCTGTGCCTCAGTTTCCTCACGTGAAAGATGGGGCATATAACAGTACATACCTTCAAGGGTTGTATAGATGCCACAGCATGCAGATCACTGTCACCTGGGCTACTTGTAATTATTATTCCCTCCACATGTCATTCCTTTAGCCTAGAATACTTAGGCCAACCTTGCTTCCCCCAAACTCTCCCTCCCCTCCACCTACCTCCTTCAAGAGTTCCCTGAAACATCTGCAGAAAGCTTTCCCTGGTGACCCCCAGAGGAATCACAGGCTCCATGGCTGTGGCCTTGTGGATGCCTGATCCACCATGACAATTATTCTTGCCTGTCAGGGCATGGCATTCTTCCTAGTGCACAGCGGGTACTTATAAGTGTTTGTTGAATGAGACACTGAGTGGGCAACTCTTCTAGGGGAGTAAGGCTCCCCGATGACAGAGTGAGTAGCTCTGTAGACATTGGTGGGGCACCCACATCAGCCTTGGCTTGGAGTAGCCTTCCCCTGTCTAGGTGCAGAACTAGCTTACTCTAGGGGGACTTTGCTGCTTTTATTGCTTCTTTTTTAAAAAATGGGATTTTGGTTTAAAAGAAAAAAAAAAAAGATTCTACCCAGAAAAATATGAAAATCATTGGTCCAGGTGCTCTGTGAACTCTCCTCTGCTCAGGAGCTGGCACTAAGCTCAGCCTTTGAGTACAAGGACCCTGAGGAACAGCATTTGTTCTTTTAGGATGGATTGATTCAGATATTGACCGAAGTTTGATCACCCAACCAAGATAAGTTTTGTTCATCTATAAGCATATAAAACACAGTGCATGCCTCTGGAAATAGTAGGTTTTCAGCTCATGAACCCCATTTACTGCACAAGCGCACATGGATTCAGACCTGCCCGCAAAGTCCTTAGATGGCCCCAGGGCAGTGCCCGGTGCTGGGAACCAGGAGTCAGCCCTATCCTGAGGTTCTAAAGACTGCAGTTTTCTCTTCTCCAAAGCAGAACAAAAGCCTAAGGCCAATTCCGAGTCCTGGCCGTGAGAATATTAGTAGCCTCTAAAATTTTGGCTCAGACCGAACACCTCCATCTGACCTCTGAGGCCGCTGAGGTGCCGCCTGCCGCCCTGGCAATGGCTTGTTGCAACAGGCCTGGAAGGGAGCAGAACCACCGCAGCCCAAGTGCAGACAGGCGCCGTCTGAGCCAGGGTCAGGTTTCTGTTACAGAGGAGGAGAGCTTGGGGAGAAAGCGACCACTAAGAGCAGCACCTGGGATGAAAAAAACCCCAACAGTCTCTTACTAATGGGCCTCAGCCGACGTGTTGGTTTAACAACTGGCTGCTTTTTGATGCACAACAATCGCCTCCAGCGGAGGGAGGCAGATGGGCCAGGTGAAGGCATACATCCAATCCCCCTCACCTTGCTACCTGGAGCTAAGCTGTGATGAAAGCAGGACTTGAACCAATTCTGCCAGACTTGTGTTCTTTAGCAAGTTAGGTGCAAAAAAACGCGATCAGTTCTTTCAAGTGTGTGGGGTAAGAGCAGAGAGCCCTGTAAGGAGTCTGCAGGAAAGATCTGGCAAAGAGCAGCCCACCCCAGGTCCAGGTCAAGTGCAGAAAATCGGTGAGAAGAGGTGGGATCATAGACCCAGGGTGGGGGTCTCAGGACCTCCAGGGCTGCCCTGGGGGCACATGGCTGCCCAATTTGCTGGTTCTCAAGTCTTGTTTGTCAAGAAAGCTGCACCTTGGAGCCCCTTCTCCAGCATGAATAATTATTTTTGACATCGTTGATGATAATTAACAAAAACCCTAGTGTAGATTTCTGTATCTGAAAAGCGTAAGCAATCTTTCTAAAGTGTGGATTTCTGAGTGGAGCACTTTGAATATTACCTAACTTCCCTGAGGGCGGAGATGAAAGTGAAGGTAGACACATGCTTTATGCTTTTTACAAAGGCCTATTTTTAAGCAAATTGTCAGGCATGCAAAATGGTGTAAACACAAAGATGAAAGGAGCCAAGGCACTCCCTGGCCCAATGGGTTTGTTCACTCATTTATTTATCTATTGGTGCTGGAAGACAGTATCCAGGCTGTGCCAGGCTGTGTTCTAGGACCTGGGATCAGGGTGGGGGAGCAGGAAATAAAGTCCTTGCCATTCTGGAGCTTCAATTCCATTAGGAGAGGCTGGTGATCAATAAAACATAAATAAATCGGCTACTGTCTGGTGAAGCTGGCCTCTATAGGAAAAACACAGCTGTACCAGGGACTAGCACATCTCTGTTCAGTAGAAATACAATGAAAGCCACTTATGTAATTTTAAATTAAATGAGATAATATATGCAAAAACACCAGGTAGTCCTAGCAGCCCATTTTAAAAGGGTGAAGAGAAAAGGTTATAATTAATTTTATTGAAATATTTTATTTAACTTAATACTGTTATGCTCGAATTCGGGACCCCCAAAAGACCACCAGAGACCAAGATCGATGTAAGCAGCAAAGAGGTGTTTATTTCGAGCTAGCTCGGTCCTCAGAGAGCACATAGCAACTGGTGACACTGAGAGGCCCCGAGCCCAGGGTTTGCAGCAGTTTTATACACTCTTTGGGGAAGGCAGGGACTTCACATACATCATAGCATCTCAGCAAATCATCACACACCGCGGGAAAAATAAAACAATCTAAAACATGATTAGCACATTCACTGGCAGGAACAAGTTGGGTAGGGGTGATTGGTTAGTACAGAGGGGGATTCGTTTGAACTGATTGGTTTAAGCCAAGAGGGGAGTACGTGCTGAACTACATGGTTTCCCAACACGTTATCAACCACCATAAATTACTGGGAGGGTCATCTGGCATCCCAGGTATTTCCCTGTCTCATGCTGATTGGTGGCTGCTAGGGGGTTGCTATGGATCCCCACCTAGCCTGACTTGAGTCAGGGACACCTGGTGCAGCAGATCTCTCCTGTTATTTGTAGATAAACAACTTAGCAGGGTGAGAATGTGCCTAGGAGTGCTCTGTGGGTCTTTCCAAGAACAATGGTCATGGGTCATGCCCCTTCCTTGGACAGGCTTTGCTCTGAGGTAGAGGCTGGTTTTCAATACAGTATATTCAAAATTATATTTCAATTGTATATATATATATATATACACACACACATACAATTATTAGTGACATATTTTATATTATTTTTTGAACAAAGTCTTTGAAATCTACTCTTACCACACTTACAACTGATCTTAGTTTGGACTACCCACATTTCAAGTGCTCAATGGCACAAGTGACCGGAGGCTACTTATATTGGTCAGCACAGAGTTGGCAAGTGAAAGGACAATGGTTGTATTTGAAGTAGTGTGGCCAGAAATTGTGTGTCTGAGAAGACTCTCAAATGCAGACTGAAGTGAAGTTCTGCAGCCAAACTTATGGTCGCTGGAGTAGACAGACTATCAAGAACAAAGGCTGTGAAGTAGAAATAAGTATGGTGAAACAGATAAACAACCAGGAGACCAATTGTGAGTCAACTGGCAGGTGCCTTTCGTCCCTCACCTTTCTCCTTGGAAGGCAGATGCAGAGCCTGGAGTGCAACAGCCATTTTTTAACCCTGAGAAAAAGCCTAGGCTCTGAGTGAGACTGTCCCAGTCAAATCCTAGGTCTGCCTTTGGCTATTTCGTTGTTTCTCGAACTGTATATGGCAAAGGAACAATTGCTTCATCCTATTTCAGAACAATATCTTTGAAATGAAAACTAAGGGAATTAATCATAGAGAATGAAATAAAAAGAAACAAACATATAAAATATAAGATCCACTTAAAAAAAAACTTTATTCAACAGACCAAAAAAAAAAAAAAAATGTTGTCTATCAAATTTCTACAAAACACTTAAACTCATTTTCCATGCTCATTTTGTGTCAGGCCACTAACAAGGACAACACTTCTGGTAGCAGAGTTGGAAATTTCATAGGTTAATTTTTAACCCATCTAAGCCTTGGTATCCTCATTTGCAAAGTGAAGTTAATCTTAATACCTCTCATGCTCTTTTCTCTATGGATTAAACAAAATAGCCCATGTGAAAGCAAGCCTAGCGCTGTCAGTCAGTGTTAGCTATTACTAGTTATCACATGCTTGTCCCCCCAAATTTCTGCATGCAAGCCCTGTTAAGAATAGGGACAATGTGGCCAGCTCTCTATGTTGTCTGGAGAGCAGATAGCCAATAAATAACTGCAGAATTCTTTTTTTTTTTTAATATTTTTTTTTAGTTGTAGTTGTCAATGATCCTTTATTTATTTATTTTATGTGGTGTGAGGAATCCAGGGCCTCACACATGCTAGGCAAGTGCTCTACCACTGAGCTACATCTCCTGCCTCATAACTGCAGAATTCTTGGAAAAAAAAAAATGCTTTGAAATCTTCAGGTGAAAGGCATTTGGAAATAACAACCCTCACCCTTTTCTTTCATTCATTTGCTCATTCTTCATCAGTGTAACATAATGAAATGAATAGCAGCTTTGGATAAAGACTAAGTTCAAATCTAATTTCTTCCACTCATTAGTTTTAGCAAGTCACTTTAGCTCTTTGAACTTCAATTTTAACATCTGAAAAACACAGAATAGTCACCCCATGTGAGGATTAAATGAGATAATATATGCAAAACACTAGGTGGTACATAAATGGAAACCCTTGTTCCTGCTCTGCAGTGTGCCAGTTAATGCAGATCACTGTACTAAGCACTGACTAGGATGGAGGCCTGGTATTTCAGGCTGGGTGAGCATTCCTGAACCTTTTCTTGGCAGCACTGGAAGATCAGGCATCTGGTAGCAAACGGGCACCAGTGTTTGACAGAGACACACAAATGGAGCCTCACCCATCAGGCCCTGCTCTTGCCCCACCCTGCCTGGAGGCCAGACACTCCCAAGGACTGTGGGTGGTGAGAGGTATCTGCTTTGAAGTCAGCAATTGCACCCAAAGTCCTCTTTGCCTTTAAAACAGCCCAAATCTAACCCCAACAATAAACCTTCCTGTGTGGCCTGCCACACTAGATAAAATCTGACAGTGCTCCCTACTTTTGGGGGGCCCAAGGTGCAGAAACCCTTTTTTTTACTGCAAATTCTTGAGGGAGATCTTAGGGCATTTGAGTCATTATACCCCTCAACTCTCTCAAGTTTATGTGCCACACTATTTCACTTGACACAACACTTCTCAGATGTAGATTATTGTTTTCTTTATTAGATTATTTTTTAAATTGTGGTAAAATACTCTTCACGTAAAGTTTACCATCTTAACCATTTGAAAGTGCACAGTTCATAGTGAATGGAGCTGATGGTAAAGTGTAAGTATATTCACTGTCATGATCATCCATCTCCAAAACTCTTTGCATCTTGTAAAACTGAAACCTGCTTATTAAACCACAACTTGTCTTTCTCCAATTCCAACAGCCCCTGGCAATCACCACTCTGCTTTCTGTTTATGAATCCAACAACTCTAGGTCCCTCCTGTAAGTGGAATCGGGTAATATTTGTCCTTTTGTGACTGGTCATACAGGGCATCAGAGTGTCCAGGGTAAAGGGCAGCACCAGGCCTGGGAGGGTCCATTAGAAGCCTATTGTCTGCAAGATTCATCCATAGTGTAGCATATATCAAAATTTCCTTCCTTTATAAAGCTCAATACTATTGAACTGTATGTATACACCATCTTTAGTTTATTCATTCATCCATTGACAGACACTTAGGTTGCTTTTCTACCTTTTGGCTATTGCAAATGATGCCTCTATGAACATGGGTGTACAAATATTTATTTGAGAAACTGCTTTCAAATCTTTTGAGTATATATGCAGAAGTTCAATATTTGGATCATATAGTATTTCTATTTTTTTAATGTTTCAAAAGTCCACTATACTGTTTTCCATAGTGGCTGCATCATTTTACATCCCCAGTAACAGGGTGCAGGGACCCCAGCTCCTCCTCATCCTCACCAATATTAGTCAATTTTTTTTATAGTAGCCATTCATTTGGGAATGAGGGGGATATCTCATTTCAGTTTTGGTTTTATGGTTTATTGATTTTTAGTCATCACTTTACAGAAGAGGGAACTGCAACTTAGAAACAGGAGGTAACTTGCTCAAGACCACCCAGCTGATCTGAAGAGTGCAGCCTACACCCTCTGTCCCACTCTTAAGGCAGCTCTGCAGCTGAGCAGCCTCAGAATGTGGCCCCTCCTGCATCCAAGCACTTCTGCCCCATGTCTCCAGCCAGGCTTGTTCCACCTATGGCCTTCTACAAGTGTCCATCAAGGCAGCGTGGTGGAATGGGTGAGTGCCAGAGCCCTGGAGCCTTTCCTGTGTTCTGAGCTAGTGGAGTGACTCAGACACTCACTGGCTGTCAGATGGAGTGGAGTGAAGTCACATGACTCTGCTTCGCCTCATATTCTTCAACAGAAAAAAAAAGTACTTGATTAAGAGCTCCCACCTTGAGGGGTTTGCTGTGAGAATGTGTGGGAGCACATGCAAAGAGACTGTAGCCCAGGCCCCTGCTCACAAAGAGTCTCAGGGAACATTGGGCCTCGGAGTGTCCAGGGTAAAGGGCAGCAGCAGGCCTAGGAGAGTCCATCAGAAGCCCAGGTCAGTGTCCTTGCCCTCCTGCAGCTCATGGCCCAGTGGGGGAGACAGAGGTTAACCAAATATTTACACCAACTTGGACTCAGTGGCAGTGCTGAGAAGTACTGAGAAGTGCCCGGTGAGAACCAGTTTTTCAATCTCTGGGAACAGACTCTTCCCCTATTTTCACTCCTGCCAGGCTTTCATTTTTATAAAAGGCAAAACAGCACCTCTGGCCCTATATATGGAATTGAAGAAAGGTCAGAAGTCTTGCTTTAGCATTTATACTTTAAAATTTTTTTTTAAATTGAACATGAACACATTACCTTTGTTTTACTAATTTATTTATTTTATGTAGTGCTGAGGATCAAACCCAGTGCCTTACATGTGCAAGGCAAGTACTCCACCACTGAGCCACAACCCCAGCCCTTTTTTTTTTTTTTAACTTGAGATCCAACCCAAGGGTGTTTTCCTACTGAGTTACAGTCCTTTCTTAATAGGCCTTTTTTTTTTTTTTTAATAATTTGTCATTGTAGATGGACACAATACCTTTATCTAATTTATTTATTTATATGTGGTGCTGAGGATCCAACCCAGGGCCTCACACATGCAAGGCAAGCGCTTTACCACTGAGCCACAACCCCAACCTCAGCCCCAGCCCTTTTTTATTTTTTGAGACAGGGTTTTGCTAAGTTGCTGAGGCAGGTTTTGAACTTAGAGCCTCCTGCCTCAGCTTCCCAAGTTACTGGGATTACAAGTGTGCTCCATTGCGGCTGGCCTGAATTTATACTCCTCCTTGGCTAATTCAGGGTGCTCTAAACTAATACTCTCCCATAATTCTTAGAGTAAAAAAAACTGTGAGCTGTGAAATTTTTTTTTTCCCATTTTTAAAAAACACTTAAGTACTACCTTTTAAGAGAAACAAGGCATCAAGAGAGGATTTAAGTTTATGGAGACTCCTCTCCCGACGCACACACCAGCTCTGTGAGGGCAGAACCATATCTGTGTGGCCTAGCTTTGTATACTCAGCTGCCCAGTGCCATCTCCCCTGGTCACAGGAAAAAGTGCATGAAACAAAAGGGTTCAGTCCAATGAATATTCCAAGCACCTATTATATGCATGGCAGTACTCATACTGATAACATTAATCAAAATATCCATTTATTTCGGTACAAGTCCCCAACATAAATCTAAGCCTTACAAGTATTACCATCTCAGGGCAAATGAAGAACTTAGAAATGGAAGAATGAGGATTTGGACCTAGGTCCGCTGTGCCATCCACACTGTCCTACTTTTTTGACCTCTGTGCATTGACCTGTCCCTTCTGTCAATCAGCTTATAGAGGTGTGTGCATCCCCCCCACTGCCCCCTGCCCCTCCATTCATTGAAGTATCACAGAATTCTAGGATTGGAGGAAAATGTGGGAAATTCTTCTCCCCGTGCAGAAGGCTTGGGTGGAATTTGCCGCAGTCCCTCCCAGGACCTCTAACTAGCCCTTTGCTAAGTACAAGGCACAGAATCTGCCCCGCCTGTCCGCCTGCCTACCCGCCTGCAGTCATTGCTGGCCTTGCTAATTAGTTCCTCTTTCATCTACTGAGCTCCAAGAGCTTTTCCCCATATTAGCTTGTTAATCCTAGCCCCATCCTCTGATGCAGATGACAAGCATAATTAGTCCTAGTCAGGAGACAAAACAGAGCCAGGAGACAGTGGCAGAGCCAGAGGAAAAACACTGGATAGCTTATTCCTCCTTCTCTCCTGGCTCGCCTCTCTTGCTGAAAGAAATGTTTTCAGTTTTGTCTTGGATTGGCTCTGCCCTGCCTTTTGGTATCCCAACTCCGAAAATATAGTGTAGTCAGTTTGAATGTTAATGCACAAATTCAGGCACACAAAACATATCATGTTGCTTTCTTTGCAACCTTCAGCTCAGCTCAGCTCAGTCTAATGTGGACACTCCATCTCTTTAGGCTGAAGCAAGAGTTGATCTCAGCCTTGATGGATGCTAACTGTATTTACCCTATGCCTCCCAAAGCAGCATCATTTCTAGGGTCCATAAGTAGAGAAAAAGTCCTCAGCTTTTGCTGCAGTTGTGGATTCACACTTCAGGGCCAGGGCTCTACTGCAGGAGAATTCAGCCTTGCCTGGTCGGTGTCCATGGCCACTCCACAATGCTGTGAGGAAGTAAGGCTTGGGTCCTGCTTGGTGGCACCCTCAAACTTTTGTCACCTCTTGACCTCAGAGAATCCATATCTCCCATAGAGGACTCTCTCCTATCCTCCAGGACCTACTGACCATCTCCTTAGTAAATTGGCTCTTACAAAAGCAGGAAAAGAAATTGTCTCCCAGAACCTTTGGTTCTGCAGATGCCCTGGAGGCAGGGGAAACAAGGGTCCTTGAGGATCCTCTTGAGATGTGCGTCAGTGTAGGAGAGGACAAAACCCCAGACCTCACGCTCTTTTTAATTCTACAGCAGAGAAAACAGAACACAGCTAACATCCCTTAAGTTTCCACACTATCCAAGCAGTGTTCTCAATGAGGAAATAAGGTGTGTTAGTTTGCTAGGTATCACAAAAAAGTACCGCAGACTAGGTGGCTTAATATCTCCCCATTTGGGAGGCCAGAAGACAAGATTGAGGTGTTGGACAGACTTGCTTTCCCTTGAGGCCTCTCTCCCTGGCTTGCCTCCCTTCGCTCTGTGTGTCCTCACATGACCTTTTCTGTGCACACATGCATCCTCAGTGTCTCTTCCTTTTCTTATAAACACACCAGTTGTGTTGGATTAGAGCCCACCCTGAAGGCCTCATTTAACTTAATCGCTCCTTTAAAGACGGCACCTCCAAATACATTACATTCTAAGGTTCTGGGAGTTATGAATGGGGAGGGGCATAGTTTAGCTCCTGACACAAAAGTTGACTGTATTTTATTTTTAAAAAATTCACCAGTCTACCCCTTTGCCTTTGGTAAACAGTAACCACTTTCTTCCAGGCTCTGGAGTCCATAGATCTGGATTCCAATTCCTGCTAGGTGACATTAGCCAAATTATTTAGAGTCTCTGGGCTTCAGTAGCCTCACCTGTAAAATGGAGATAATGCTAGTGTCAACCAGAAGGTGCTGCAGGGATCAGATGAGATCTTTTTGGTAGAACACTTAGCACCCATGAGGAAACGTAGCAAGTGCTCCAAAATGAAAACTGTCCCCTCCCAGCCTCCCTGTCCGTTCCAAATTGAGTCTTTGCACAGAGGTAGCAATCTTCCTGATGCTTGAAGCTTGGGATGGGGTCATCTTGATACTTCCCCAATCATGATGCTTAGCATACTGTACTGTGAAGTTCAGCTAAAGTATCTCTGTGTTTGGAAATGACCAAGAAGCAGATACCAGACTCACTCTTTCCTCACAGCTGACGGTTGAATGAGCATTTGATTATTATTGACTGCTAGGCAAATGGTCTAGGGGAGGATGGAGGTGGGGTTGTGGGAAAGCAGGGAAGTCTCTGAGCAGGGTTTCTCCACCTTGGCTCTCCACATTTGTGCCAGCTATTTCTTTGTTGTGGGCATGGTCTGTGCATTGAAGGAGCCTCAGCAGCAGCCCTGGCTTCTACTCACTAGATGCTGGTGGCACCTGCTCAGCTGCAACCACCAGTAATGCATCCAGACATGGTCAAATATGCGCTGGGGGACAAAGTAGCCCCAACTAAGAATCACTAAGTTAGAGGGATTCTAGGGCTTACGTCAGTGGTTCTCAAACTAATGTGCATTGGAACCTCCTGCATTAGAATCTCAGAAACACAGGTGGCTAGGCCTCATCTCCAGGATTCCTGATTCACTTTGTCTAGGGTAGAGCCTGAGAACTTAGGTTTCTAACTCATTCCAGGTGTTGCTGGTCCAAGGCCACTTTGGAACCACTGCCTTAAAAGAGCCACAAAGCTCTGAGCAAGAATGTCTTAGTGAAATTCAGATCCGTGAGCTGAGTACTTCTTGGCCAGAGACAAGAAGAGTAGAGTCAACAGGCATCCCACAGGCTGGGGTTCTTGAGGGATTTATACCAGATCTCCCTAACTGTGTGCATCCAGGGGACTACAGGGATGGAGGGAGATGGACAGAGGGTGACCAAGTGGGGTCAGCCCATGAGTCCGGAAAGACACCACTGGGCGTGAGCAAGAACCTAGAGAGTTGCACCCCACCCCCACCAGCCTTACCCACAGAGAGGTTCATGTTTACTACTAACATTCACTCAGTTAAATTTACACATTCTTCTGGGTGCTTATGAAGGACATCACAGAAAAAAAAAAAAAAAAATCCTTGCCATCCTGGAGCTTAGATGCTGACGTAGTTGGACAGGAAATAAGGACACTAAAAAAATGCAGTGTAACAAATTAGAAAGCAATATGTTCTACTGAAAAAAATAAATTGAACTAGAACTGAAGGTGGGAAGTGGTTAGTTGTGGGGTGCAGGTAAATATTTAACAACTGGCTTTATAGGAGGAATAAACATGACAGATTGTAAACTATGAATCAGACATCATTAAATGTGAAATTGGGAAAAAGTACACAGCATTATACAGTATTTTTACCAGACAATGAATGTAAATAATCTTGAGTATAGATAATAATAAAATGTAAAGTCATAGGGAAACTATGAGTTTTGAGTATTTTTAATCTTGGCTTCCAATTTAATTATAAGTTTACATAAGTTAATTTTTATTAATGGCTTGGCTTATAAAGTGGACCACAAATTTCCTGAAAATTTAATAATTGGCTCTAGTGAGCTGAGACTCCCTGGTGGGTAGGGAAGGCTTTGTTGAGAAAGAAAATTTGAATAGAAACCTGAAAGAGGTGAGGGACTGAGATGTGGGAATGTCTGAGAACAAGTGCTCTGCTTCTTTCCTTGGAAAAACAGCATCCAGGACTGGGGTATTCATACTTAGGCCTGGTACATGCTGTCCCCTGAGCCTGGGCAATCTCTGTCTCCTGTCACCTAGTGAGTGTTCAGCACCACTCTCACAAATGACCTCTTGAGTAGAATTCCTTATTTTTCTAGGCCTCCTTAAATCTCTTTTTGCAAAAAAAGGTGGCTTTGATGGTGGTATGAATATACAAATGACCGCAAGGAAACCGATGGTGTCCCTCCCTGAACCCACGTTAAACCCAGTTGTTGGCCCTTTCCATTACTGTTCTGTTCCTCCGTCCATGTCTGTCTCCCCCCCGGCCACCTACGGAGCCCCTTTTCAGGTGTATGAAAATGCCCACTTTGCAGCTGATGTTCATAGGTGCTTGGTTATTTGATGAGTCAGCACTAATCTGAACTGGGATGGTTTAAGATATGAGTGGGACTTATTGATGGTCCTTCTGTTGGGTGAAGTCCCTTAGCTGGATCCCCTCTGCAGAGGTGACCTTGTTAGCATGGCTACTTGCTCCCTGTTCTGCAAAGGTGAGGTGAAGAAGAGCCAGGCCAGGGCCACAGCTCATGGACCACCATCCCCGGCCATCTGGGGAGCTCTATGTAGGTCTCTGACTTAATCCTCATGGCAATCCTGCAATAGGAGGTGGGTGTTCTTATTCCCATTTTACCTCTGAGGAAAATGAGGCTCAGAGAGGCCAGCCCAGCCCAGCCAAGGTCATGGATGGTGACCAAGCTTTCACTTTGCTGCATATGGTGAGTAAGAACTGGTTTCAGGAGTGAGGAAGTCAGATGTGTAGAACATTAACTGTAATCCTACCAGGTGGTGTGGATAAGTGCTCTTTAGAACTGCCACCAGACCTGGGAGGCGGAGGAAGAGACCAGCCGTTTCCTCTGGGGCAGGCAGGCCCGGAGCACGTGTGCACCACGCAGCCCAGCTCTGACTCCAAGTGGGAAGGGGGTGTATGTGCTCTGGGTCCTCCTGTTGGGAACACAAGTGTTCATTGGACCCCAGGAGAGAAGTTTTCCATGAGGCTGGCTCAGGATCTCTCCCAACTGCCCTGGGCCAGTACCACTTATTCATTATTTATTCACCCAAACAAGCTGGGATAATGCTTTTTAAATATTAACTGATTTTCCCTCCTTTCCTGGTATCTTTTCCTGAGGCAACAGACTGGTTTGGTCCCAGGCCTCAGGGGAGGAAGGGGTCAGGAAAAGGTGCGGAGAGCCTGCAGCTGTCTTCTGGGCTTGGCTTTCCGAAACCAAAACCACCGAATCCACAAGGGAACTGAGAGGATTGGGGTATCCCCCAAATGTCTAGGGAAATACAGTAAAGACAGAGAAACATCCCTGCAATCCAGCTGGGTTTGAGGTAGCAGGGAAAGTTAATAAAAGCAGGGGCAAGATGGTCTTAGAACAAGAGCCCCAGGGCTGCAGCTCCTCAGAAAACTTTGGGGAGTTCAGGGGCAGGGGTGCTGTACCTCCTTCCCACACAGAGTTTGAAGGAAGCAGGAGACTGCAGGAGGGGGTGACTGCAGGGATAAAGCTGAGAGAGAGAGAGAGAGAGAGAGAGAGGTGCCCATGTTCCAGCCTGGTACAGAGGGTGCAGAGGATCTTGTGTCCTGTGAGACAGGGAGGTGGTAGAGAGTCCTCTGGGCCTCAGGGGCACTGGGGCTGGAATGAAGCCTGTGTAGGTCTTACTAGAAGCCTTGGCAGATCCATGAAATAAGAACCACGCCCCCACACCTCCTCCCAAAATGAACTAGCTCCCATGCTCTCGAGTCCTGGTCCAATATAATTCTCTGAAATTTACCACAATCCTAGGAAAAGAAAGAAAGAAACCCCAAATTGACAGTCCTTAGTTTCTGTAAACCCTGGGAGTATAGTGGCCCAAAGTAAATATTAAGTCCAGTTATAGAGTCATAAACTGCAGAAAACATTTAATGAGCCCAGAAGATTCTAGGAACCATGCTAGGTACTGGGGGTAGGCCTGGTAGTTAAAACAAAAAGAAAAAGTAAGATTTCTGCCTATTTCTGAATTAGCAGTGATGGCAGCCTCGGCTTCCATCCTCTGTGCACACAGTGGTAAGCACTGGTGTTTATTAGGCACTTACTTTGTGCTAATCCTTACATCAAGAGGATCCTTTGTCCCATTTTAGGCAGGTTACTGGGGTTAGGAGACATTAAGCAGTTTGTGCAAGACCACACAGCCAGTAATTTCCCCAGGACCACACAGCCAGTAAATGGCAGAATTGGGACTCAAACCTACAAGGCTGTTATAGGCTGAATTGTGTCTCCCTCACCACCACCTCCCAAATATACTCAAGTCCTAACCCTGATATCTTCTGAATGTGACCTTATTTGGAAAAAGGATCTCTGCAGACAATAAAGTAAGATGAGGTCATTAGGGTGGGCCCTAATGCAATATAACTGTGTCCTTATGAAAAGGGGAAATTTGAACGTGGAGACAGACATGCATGCAGGGAGAACACCACATGAAGATGAAAGCAGAGATCCGGGTGATGCACCTACAAGCCAAGGAATGCCAAAGATGCCAACAAACCACAGAAGCTGGGAGAGCGGCAGGCAACAGATTCTCCCTCCCAGACTTCAGAGGGGGCCAACTCCTGCCAACACTTTGATTTCTGACTTCAAGCCTCCGGAACTGTGAGACAATGAATTTCTGATGTTTGAGCCACCCAATTTGTGGTACTTTGTTAGGGCCCTCTAGGACACCAACACTGTGGCTGCTTAAGAGCTTCTGACTTTAGCCACTAAGTTACACAGCCCTTCTGCTAAACCCTGATTCCACAGAACAGAAGCTGGATTCCACAGAACAGAAGCTGTCTCGCTTCTTTGCTGTATTAACTCTTCTTATTCCCTCCCCATTCCTTTGCAGTATTTTCCCCATATTATCAGTTGAAGCCATATCTACTCTTTCTTATCAAATACCTAACTCAAGGGTCCTGTGATTCTTCCTCCCCGGGACACTGGGAATTCCAGCAACATCACTTAACGCTCAGATCTCCAGAGTGGGGCTCCTGTCATTGCCTGACTGAAACAATCTCTCCTGTTCACCAGTGAACAGCTGGTAAATCTCAACAATTCTTCAGGTCAGCTTCTCTGTGTCTCTCCCCTAGCATCTGCTGCATTAAAATATTATAGTTTTTTCAGAGTGGGAATCATTGTTGGAAACAGACACACCTGTTCTCTTTAGTACCAAACACTGTTTGGTACTAAGCACAGACACAGGTGCTTCAAAATGTCCCCACCTTCCAAGATAACTGCACCTGTAGACTTCAACCTGCAGTTCCTCACCACTTCTTTCCCTTTGGTTTTTATTTTGAACTTGCTTTCCCTTAGAGGGAAAAAAAAATCTTCAAACAACTCTACACTTGGCATAGATCTATCATCTTAGCAGATTTTTCAATCCAGGCAAGAAAACCTTATCCCACTTCCTTCCTTCCCCTTCCTGTATTTAAACAAGGCTTGGTCATCTCCCGGAGCCAGCTCAGCAGAGACGAGTGGGCTGGGTGAGCATTTTACTTTGGCATTGGAGGATGGTGTTGGTTGGAGCCTTCTTCTATCCCTATGCTGTAAAAGAACACGAATGGAACAACAACATCCAGCTTTAGGCCATGGATGCCTTCCAGTTCCAGATTAAGGCAAAAGGCCCATTCCTCCAGAATCAGAGCACTGGCCGGCTCCCTGAGAGCAGAGAGCGGGGAACAAGGACGTTGATGTCTGCTGTGACCCAGTGGGACTCCGGCCCTTGATGGTCACAGGGATTTAGGGGAGCTGCTGGCCTGTTCCTGTCTTAGAGCTATGCTGAGAACTCTTCATTTGGGGGAAAAATAAAAATGCATAAGCAGGCTGGCGATATAGCTCAGTTGGTAGAGTGCTTGCCTCGCGTGCACAAGGCCCTGAGTTCGATCCCCAGCCCTGGAGGGAAAAAAAAACCAAAAAAAACAAAAACGCATGAGTAAACCTCAATATGGACAGATTTCCTTCAACAGTCCACTGAAATACGCCTCTCCTTAATGACTTTCTGCCTCCAACTTAGAAAGTGGAGGCCTCTCTGTGCTGTGGGCTGCTTCCCTGGGGAGCCTCAGAGACTCTGGATTTTACAGGAGTTGACTGTCCAAGGAGAAAGGTGACTTAAATTATCCCTTTTCATCCACCAACAAAGTCCAAGGGGCCCACAGGCACAATTGAATCTAGCAAATATTTTTGTAGCTCCTATAGCATGTTTAAAGCATGGGTTAGCTCTGGGCTAGTGGGAGGAGGGGTAGAAAGGTGACTTAAATTATCCCTTTTCATCCACCAACAAAGTCCAAGGGGCCCACAGGCACAATTGAATCTAGCAAATATTTTTGTAGCTCCTATAGCATGTTTAAAGCATGGGTTAGCTCTGGGCTAGTGGGAGGAGGGGTAGAGACTGTCTTTCATGTTTGTTTTATGATTCTTTATCAAACAGGAAACACTCGATGCTGATATAACAATAAGACTCTAAAGCACAGGGCTTTTCATAAGACAGAAATTTAGCTGGCTTCATGCACTAGTACAAAGGCAGGTAGTCTGATGGGGTGGTCTTGCCATATGCATATACCTTCCTATGCAGGGTCTTCACCAACCTCTGCATTCCAGTCCAGGTTAAAGGAGAAAACAAATGTTTGCCCAAAATTCCACTTGCATCCCATTAGCCAAAAAAATGGTAATATGGCTGCCTCTAATTGCAAGAGATTGGAAAGTGTCATCTCTAGTGAAGTGTCTCTGTGCCCAGCTAGAAATAAGCGATTCTATTATTGAAGAAGAAATATTTTTAAGACTTTTCCTATTGGCGCATTATAATTATACATAATAGTGAGATTCTTTTTTAAAATATATTTATTTTTATTTTTATGTGGTGCTAAGAATCGAACCTAGTGCCTCACACATGCTAGGCGAGAGCGCTACCACTTGAGCCACATCCCCAGCCCATAAACATTCTTTTTTTTTTGGTGGTGCTGGGGATTGAACCCAGGGCTGAGATTCTTTTTTTACATAGGCTTACATGCACAAAATATAGCAATATAATTTCATTCCCTACTATCTCTTATTTCCTTCTCCTTCCCCATCCTCTTGACCCCCATCCTCTACTATATGGGTCTCCCTTCTATTTTCATGAGATTCACCCCATATTTTTCCCCTTTTTCTGTCTAGCTTTCACGTATAAGAGAAAACACACAAACTTTAACTTTCTGAGTTTGACTTATTTTGTTTAATATAATGTTCTCAAGTTCCATTCATTTTCCTGCAAATGACATAATCTCTTTCTTTTAACAACAGAATAAAACTCCATTGTGTATATATGCCACATTTTCTTCATCTGCTCATCCATCAATGGTCACCTAGGGTGGGTATGTATGTACCACTATATTATGCTGGCTTTAATTCTTTAGGATAAATACCAAGGAGTGGTATAACTGGATTTTTTTGGTGCTTCCATTCCTAGTCTTTCAAGGAAATTCCATACTGATTTGCATAGTGGTTGTATGATTTACAGTCCTATCACAGTGTAAAAGTGTTCCTTTCCCCCTACATCCTCTCCAGCATTTACTATTATTTGTATTCTCCATGACTGCCATTCTAACTAGAGAAAAATGAAATCTTGTGTATTTTTATTTTCATTTTCCTAGTTGCTAAAGATGTTGGTGTTTTCATATATTTGTTGGTCATTTGTCATATCTATTGGGTTATTTGGTGGGAAGTTTTTTGAGTTCTTCATAATTCCGGATATTAACCTTCTGTTGGAAGAACAGTTAGCAAAGATTTTCTCCCATTATAGGTTCTCCCTTCACATTCTTATTTCCTTTGCTGCGTAGAAGTTTTTCAGTTTGATGCCCACCCCATTTGTTGATCCTTGACATTGTTTCCTGAACTTTAGGAATCCTACTGAGGAAGGCATTGCCTGTGCCTAGATGTCTCAGTGTTGACCCTACATCGCTGAAGAAGAGATATTAATGGACATGTGCTGCTGTCTGACACCCTTTCTTTCACCCATTCACTATTATTTACTGTGTGCCAGTTATTTACTGGCACTGTTATTTACTGTGTGCCAGCCGTGTGTGCCAGCCATGTGTTTGGCACTGTTTTTACTTGATTGCTTAAAGTCATCCTATTTTTGTTCACATACACCTAGTTAAAGCCACATTGTGCTGTATTCTTCAACGGCAGCTTAGATATTATAGCATTTGGGGAAGGAAAGACTCATCCTGATTAGAAGGATCCTTCCATTTGTTCACACATTTAATGGGCACTGTGGTAGGCAGCCTCTGAGATGGCCCTAGTGATCCTACCTCGTGGTAGTCACAGCTTTGAGCAACCCTTATCCCTTGTGTGTGTGCTGGATCTGGTGACTCACCTTTAGTAACAGAAAACAACAAAAGTGTTGGAATGTCACTTCTGGGGTTAGGTTACAAAATGACTGTGACTTCTACCCCTCTCTCTCCCTCTCCCTCCCACTCCTCTCCCTTACTCTGGGGGAAATCCAGCTGCCATGTTTTGAGTACCAATATGGAGAAGCTCATGTCACATGTAAATAATGTCTTCATTCAACAGCCAGCAGGGGCCTAAGGCCTGCCCGCACCCCTGTGATGGAGACTGGAAGTAGATTTTCTGAGGCCAGCCCACAGCCACAGGAACTCCTCCTACAGTTGACTCTTGAGATGACTGCAGTGTGACAGACACCTGGGTCAGCAGCCTTATGAGAGACCCTGAGTCATGATCACCCACCCAAGCTGCACCTGTACCTGATTTTGGACCCACAGAAACTATGAGATTACAGCTAGTGCTGTCATGAGCTCTAGGGGGTTTTTGTTTTGTTTTGTTTTGTTTTTCCCTTAGTTGTAGGTGGACACAATACCTTTATTTTATTTATTTATATTTATATGTGGTGCTGAGACTCGAACCCAGTGCCTCACACATGCTAAGCGAGAGCTCTACTGCTGAGCCACAACCCCAGCCCTGAGCCCTAGGTTTTGATGGAACCTGTTATACAGCAATAGGTGTTTGGTACAAGTACCTGCTCTTTCAGGTAGTAGGTGAGGCCATAAGAATGTGGAAGATGCGTGATGTGTCAGTGAGGGGAGATGGGAAGAGAGGTACATAGGCAAAGACCGTACTTCCAAGGGAAGGTGGTAAGGGTAGAGGTGGGTGTGCAGAGTGGGAAAAAGGAAGGGCTCTGTGTCCAGACAAGGAACAGAGATGAAGAGACCACATTGGAGACCACACTCCCAAGGAAAATTGAGGGAAAAGTCATTCCATGGAGAGGGGACAGCATGAGGAATGCCTGGCTGGGTTATGGGGGTGTCTGCTTGGGAACAGAGCTCTGTATTTTGTGTGTAAAGCGAGAGGTGAAGGAAGAGGCTGAGAAGTGACCGGAAACCAGTCTCATGCCAGTCATATTTTTAAAAAATAATATTATGACATCCTGCTTTGAGTGAAAGGAGGTACAAACAAAAGAGCTAGTAAAGGCACCGGCATGTTCTCAACCGTCCACTGCCTGAATTTTAAGAAGCCAAATTCAATTACCTGTACAAGTGTAATTGGTTTCATTGTTTTTGCTCATAAAATTTGAACTGGGAAGAGTTGACACATTTCCATGAATAATTGTGGTTCCAACTGAGAAACCAGTCAGGTAATGTTTGATGCATTTACAAGTGGAAAATTGGCTCTTCTTGCTTTAGGATTTTACAAATCTGTATTTTGAACCTCTGAGGAGGGGTTTAGACAGAACTTTTTCTTTCTTTTCTTCCTCTCTCCTTCTCCCTCCTCCCTTCCTGTTTTTCAGAATGTCCCATAATATTTCTAGGTGCTAAGCTTTATCTTTGCCAGGGATGGAAAGAAAACAAAAGCCTTGCTTCCCCCCCCCCCACTCCTCCCCACCCCCTAGGAGGATTAGCCCTCAAGATTTGTAAACTGGTTCGGGAAGGCTCTCTGGGCCATTACTGCTCACGAGCAAGTCTAGTGACTCAGCCGACTGCAATATTATTTGAAACAAGATGACTATGAAACTATACTTGTGGATAGGGTTGGTCCAGAAAAGGAAGAAACAAAAACAATGAAATTAACTTTTAAAATTAAAATGTTTTATGAAGTTATTTTCTGCATCTGGAACCCACAATTATTAACATGAAGTAACCACCAGGTGCCCCTCGTCTCTGGACCACACAATTACTTGATCTGGGGTGTATGCATGTGCTCATGGTGGAGGAGGCAGGGGCTGTGAGGAGACTGTATTGGGCTGTGTTTGGTCCTACTGGGGGCTTCCCACTCCCCTTTCAAATTTAACCATGCACCTTCTCAGATCCTGAAGAAGCTATTCCCTCCTCTGTCCCCCATACAAGAATGGTTGTGCCTCCATCATTACCTGCACAAATGACACTAAGACATTATCAGCTGAAAAGACGAAAGCATTGACCAATCAGAATGGGCATAGTGCTGGAGGAGTATTCTGGAACTTCTCTTCCATGCTAGCTGTTATCCCTTGAGGAGGGAGATATGGGGGTTCCAAGGGAGGGACTGTTTGGCAAGAAGTTCCTTAGGAGCTCAGAGACTCTAGGGGGGCTCCGATTTATACAGGCAGAGCAGTGTTTTAACCTCTGTCTTCCCCACCAGACAGTGGGCAGTTTGAGGGTAGGACGCTGTCTGCCTCTCCTTCTTTACTAACCCATCAATCCATGGTAGCTTACTGAATATTTGCTGTGCAAAACTGAAATATACCAGTGTATTTAGACATTCGGTATTCTTGGCTCCCCCTCGACTTAGACACTGTGCTAAACAATTTAAAGCAAGTTAAGAGTTGGCTTTTACCCTGGATGAGTTTTCAGACAGTTACTAAACCCTGGTGGAAACTGTCTTCTTCCTCTTGGTATCCCAGCGTCTGGTACAGGGCTTGGCACCGAGCAGACAGTAAACTCTTGTTGATTAACTGTAACTTCACGTGTCTGGGCTAGAGGAGTTGCTTCAGACTGGTCACTCATCGTCTTGCCCTCCAAATCTGCCAGCCCAGCAAACCCAGTCCTGCAGAATCACTCCCCGAGATCCAACACACTGTTATGGTTAGCCAAGGAACAAAAGCCACTGGGAAAATAACGAATCGCTTTTCATTTGGCTGTTTCAAAAGGAACTGGAGTATATTAAAATAAGGTCACCGTTGTCCCAATCAGATCATCTTTTCAAAGGAATTACAGGGTTGTGAGCCAACAGCGACCACATACACCTTTGCAGTCATCAGAACCAGTGTTCTCAACACTGAAAGCAAAATCAAGTAAACAAGGTCGTGCTGTGGACTTCCTTGACCCAGACTTTCAGGAAGGAGCTGACACAGTGCCCAGACCAGCGCTCACCCACATTGCTCTGAAGCCAAACAGACTCCTGTTTTCCCAGCTGTGTGATGCACAACTGCACAAGCCACTTGCCAGAAAACAAGGGCGAGAAAGAAAATAGCCTGTGCGGACCAGGCAAGGAAAGAATTGCTTCAGCTGGCCTTTGTTTTCTTTTCTTTCTTTCTTTTTTCTTTTTTTTTTTTTTTTTTTTTGTATTTTCATCATGTATCAAGATGTATGAAAATGGAGAAAGTTAGATCTGTGACTTTTAGTTGATGAAAAGGAAACAAAAGTTTTTGTTTTTGTTTTCTTTTAGAAATCTGGACATGTTATTCCTCCTTCTGTGACTTCCTACTACAGAATCTTCAAAACCCTTGGTGTCACTTCCAGGTCCTTTAAAACCTGTATGTGAGGTTTGGCCACGTCCGTTCCATCTCCTCTTACTGTTCTTGCCGGGCTGCTGTACTTCATGTGCTTTCTTGGCTACGAACTTTTGTTCATGCTGTTCTTTCAGCATGGAATGCCCTTTCTTGCCTTGATCTCTAGTGGAATTCCAACCCACTTTTTTTTTTTTTTTTTTTTTTTTTTTTTTTTAGGGCTGGGGATCAAACCCAGGGCCTTGCACATACATGCTAAGCCCTTGGTCTACCACCTGCAGCCCAAGTTTTGAACAGTTCAAAAGGGGTTTTCTCACTGTCACTCACCTCGTAGAAGAATCTGCTGCTCCTTCATCTGGCTCCACAGCACAGGTGTGTTTGCACTGGTTCCCCGTATCATTCATTCATTATCAGCAGTAAGCACTGTCTTTGCACTTTGCACCAGATACTCTGTTAGTCCTGGGGATCTGGGTGTAAAATCTGAGTGGGGGATCCAGACAAGTAAATCAATTGCTACAGGGAAAAGTTGGAAGTTTTCTGATCAAGTTAGGCAGAGGGTGCTTTAGAAGGTTGTGTACCCCAGCCTGGTTGGTAGGAAAGGATCTGAAAGGCTTCTTGGAGGAGGCAGCACCTGAACAATCTAAAGGATAAGGAGATTTTCTGTCTATCTCCTTTCTTGGCAGAGCACTCTTTGGAGAAAAAGGTCAACCACAGACCATACCAAATCAGGTTATTTATTCTACACATGTTTATTGAGCTCTTGACTAGGAGACAAACACTGGTGTGCCTAAAGACAGTTTGGGAACTGGGAAGTAGCCACCGGGAGGGAGAGTAATGGATAAAGGAAATATCAGAGGAAATCAAGGATGAGATCCAGGTTTCCGGCTGTGGATAGTGGATCAAAGCCCCATGTGCAGATGTTCAGGTTGTGGACTCCACAAAGGCAAGGCCACTCAGGAGTAAGGGCGAATAAAACAGGGATGCATCTTCCTCCTGACACCACGTTTGACACTTTGTTTATGCTGCTGGGATACACTAGAGTGGAGAGAATTGTTTGGTTGTTTTGTCTTTTTTTAAAGCAGTTCTTCTGTTCTGTCTTGATTGATTCAGGAAGTCCACTTTCCTGCTATCTACATCCGGTTCCTTGTTTTCAGACATCAAAAAACCACTGTGAATCATTCATGCCTTCCCCACGTCTCTTCCAGGTTTGGGCCATTTGGACACTTCTACCGGAGATTCTAGGATTTCTGGCTTAAGTGGAGCTTGAACATGAGTTGGGAAACCGAATAATTTATTCAGTCATTAGTATCGATTATTAATCAACAATGGGGCTACTGATAAAATGGCATTAATAAAATTAAGGGTGTATCATTATTAAGTTAATAACCAAAGGTTGTTTTTGTTAGTAGGGATTATTTCAAGTTATAATTTAATCATCTCATAATCGTGGTAATGCCATTTTTAACCTGGAATTTTATCTTCCCTACTTTTTTCCCAGCTTTCCTTTTATATAGTGAACGATTTCACGTAAGCAGGAATTTTGATCACCAAATATTCTTTGTTAAAACAATTAATCCTTTCAAAACCTTTACTATATCCTTAATATACCCTAAATAATTCCCTCCTTAAAATTTGGCTCTCTCGGGCTGGGGAAGTGGCTCAAGCAGTAGCGCGCTCACCTGGCATGTGTGCGGCCCGGGTTCGATCCTCAGCACCACATACAGACAAAGATGTTGTGTCCGCTGAAAACTAAAATAAATAAATAAATGTTAAAAGATTCTTTAAAAAAATTTTTTTGGCTCTCTCCAAAACATTCTGTAGGTTACCATTTGACTTCCTGGTTCATTAGAAAGATACGTAAATTTTAAAAATAAATGAACTCCTTTAAACTGTCTGGGGGCTGGGGATGTGGCTCAAGCGGTAGCGCGCTCGCCTGGCATGCGTGGGGCCCGGGTTCGATCCTCAGCACCACATACAAAGAAAGATGTTGTGTCCGCCGAAAACTAAAAAATAAATATTAAACTTCTCTCTCTCTCTCTCTCTCTCTCTCTCTCTCTCTCTCTCTCCCTCCCTCGCTCATTCTCTCTTTAGAAATAAATAAATAAATAAATAAACTGTTTCTGAGTTTTTTAATAAAATCAGCTTTTGGGGGCTGGGGTTGTGGCTCTGTGGTAGAGCACTTGCCTAGCGTGCATGAGGCACTGGGTTTGATTCTCAGCACCACATATAAACAACAAATAAGTAAAGATCCATCAATAGCTAATACAACACATTTTTTAAAATCAGTTTTCATTATTCTTGACTTCTATTCTTTGAGTTTCCCATTTCTTTCTAGAACGGCTAGGCCCCCGTGGTTATACCTCACAATGGTAGAACTTAGAGTCTGCAAAAGTCAGCTGAGACCAAAAGCAAACCTGTCACCCCTTCCACTGCAAGATTTAATTTGCTTTTAGTGGTGAGTTCTGTTTGTTCTCCCCACCCCACCCCCTCTCTTATTTTGTCCTCCAAATATATCTCTTTGAAGCTATTTGATTGTGGAGTGTAGTATCATCTTATTGACATAGTTTGATGAAATCTTCTTAACAGATCAACAACTTGGGATTATTCTAAACCTCCATCTTGTGACTAGAGAGACATGAGGTAAAGTTTACTTTTGCGTTATCTGTGGGTAAAGTTATGTGTGTGTACATGTAGAATATGCAACGGTTGGTAGTGAGGGTATCTGGCTGTTTAAAAAAGAACAGTGGTTATTGGTAAAAGCATCATTTCCATAACATCATTTGTAATTACTTACCATTTTTATCTATTCATGGAAACAAGTTGTCTTAAGGCAGTCATCTCCAATTTTTTGCTATACTCCTAAAAAAAAAAAATCTGAAACTCTATACCCCTCATCTACTTTTTTTCTAATTTGTTATATATGACAGCAGAATGCATCGCAATTCATATTACACAGATGAAGCACAATTTTTCATATCTCTGGTTGTATACAAAGTGTCTTCATACACGTACTTAGGGTAACGATGTCCATATTATCCACCCTCATTTCTATCCCCACGCCTCCTCCCTTCCCCTCCCAACCCTTTGCCCTATCTAGAGTTCATCTAATCCTCATCTATTTTTAAAGTAAACATCGAAAAAGTTTCATGGTAAGTTTAAATAGTTGCAAAGCATATAATTTGTGACTTAATTGACATTAAAGCTTTTCTTTTCTCAGAACACCTATTAATACCTGAAAGAATCACTGTTCTTGGAATACTTCCTGGGAAAGCTACCTAAGAGGTTCATTTAATAAGTTTTAATTAGCCCCCCCCATTAGATAATACAATGTAGAGCTGTGATCTGGAGGTTGTGGGAGCATGGATATGATTGTGGGGATGCAGGGGTGGGGGTGGGGTGGGGATGTGGTAGATATTCCTCTTGATGGTGCTTGTTCACACAGCAGAGATCCCAACAAATACTGCTGAAGACCAATAAGGAGTTGCTGCTTGTCTCTCACAGCAAAAAATACTGGGCAGATAGTCCCGGACCAAACAGTAGCTCAACCACATCAACAGGTGCCCATCTCTTTCTGGGCTGCCATATCATCATCCTGAATTCCTGATGCCAGGTGGCTACTCGGCCTTCGGTTCCAGGCAGGAAGAGAAAGAGGCAGGGAGAGAGCAGAAGCTCTGGCTATTTGGAAAAATCAGGCTTCTAGTTACATCTCATTGGCCAGCACTGGGTTTTGTGAGCACCCCTTAGCTGCAGAGGATCTGGGAGTTTGAGTATTTCCTTTTTTACCCCTCTAGTCAAGGAAAACAAAGCAGAAGGTGTTTGGGAATAGATTTTGGATGAACCCATTTACAGGATCTGTCACATCCTCCTTCCCTGAGCCGGGCATCTTATATATTATAACAGTCCCGTGGGATTGGTTTATAATCCCTATTTTCAGACAAAGAAACGAAAGCTCACTGAGTTTAAAGGCGACGGATGAGACACGATCACTACCTTGTGATGAGAGTGGGACTGGAGCCGGTTCTTCTGACACTGAAGCCTGTCCTTCATCTCTAACCACAACAGAGATGGGGACTTTTTGCTTTACTTCCTGGTTCATTCCTCCCTTCCTGGAGCCAGGCACACCTAAGCACTTTGGCTGGGTGTGAGACTCCCAAACCTGCACCAAGATCAGAGGAGTGGGCTGGGGGGTGAGGGACTGAACAGGAGGGACTCCCTCGGCCCATCCTACCCCTATCGCCAAGCTCTCTGGATGTGGCAAGAACAGGCCACAGGATGAAGGCAAGGAAGGAAGCAGCAGCCTTGGGCTGGAAGGTGGGAGGGACACTGGGCTCAGTCTCTGACTCCAAGCCTAGGGTTTGGGGTCATCTTAACTCTGCAGGCTTTAGTTTCCCCCACCCCGTTCTTCCAGGTGCTGTTGTGTGATAGGAGACGGTGCTGAGACCTGAGACAGCAGGACTGTGACCTGGTGGGAAGGGGTGTGATCACTTCTCTGGCAGCACCCCAGTGCTCTGGAGGCTGTCTGTCAGCCGTCTCTGTGTGCAGAACCCAGCTCGGACTCTCACCCCTGGCACTGGACACTTTTCCTGCCCCTTCCCTCCACCTACCACTGACTTAAATACACCTTTACTCCCCAGGGACTCTGAGCTGATGTGGCCTGCTCAGTCAGGAACCAAGGAGCAAGGGCAGCCCAGACACTCCACCCATGGCACAGACTTCTAGAAACTTCCAGAATTCAACTGCTTCTCACCCCCTGTTCTCATCCTGGTCCAAACCACCATCATTTCCCACTTAGATGGCTGTAGCAGCCTTCTGTCTGTTCTGCCTGTGCCCCTACACTCTTCCCCACGGAGCATCCAGCGTGATCACATCAATGCCTCAAACAGGACCCGATGATCCTCTGGAGCTCCCTTTTCCCCTCAGAGTTTTACAAATGGCTTTTAAGACCCTACACGGTCGGTCTGCAGGCTCTTCCTTTCCTTTCCCTGGCCCTCTTCCACTACCTGTCTAGCTTTATTTGCTTTACTTCTGCCTCCTCAAAACATCTTCCTGCCTCAGGGTCTCTGTCTGAATTGTTTACTCTGCTGAGACCACCCTTTAAAATATCCAAATGGCTCCCACCTCTCCTTTAAGACTTTGGCCTACTATGATTGCCTTGTTTAAAAATGCCACCTTCTCTGTTCCCTCCCAGCATTGCCTGCAGATCTTACCTAGATCTGCTTTTTTCCCATGGCATTGATCACATTTGAAGAGTGTATATAACTTATTTATTTGTCATTTATTATGCCTATAAACTGACTCCTACCATCTGGCAGATACGATAATACTTAACATAGAGTCCCTGTGCCCCCTCAGATTTCTTAGTCCCTTTGTCCTTAGGTGAGGCCCTAATGTGATGAGTTCTGGGAGAAAGTGCTGTGGGTCATTTCCTAGCTGGGGCACCGACAACTTTATGGGAAGTTCTTCCGTGTCTCTTTCCATTCCCCCACCAGTGGAGGAGCAGAAACCAAGGAACTTCAGATTGAGATGGCGAAGCCTCCTGGGCCTTTGAGTTACCAGATGGGGGACAATTGCCCCAAGAAACTTAATGGACTTTGTGCAAAGAATTAACGGACTTTGTGCAATCAACCAATAAATAAAGCATTGTTTTGTTAAGCCACTGATATTTTGCAGTCATTTATTAACACAACGTAAATTAGTCTCTCTTGACTAATATGCCCCATCGGGACATAAAGTCTAAAAGAGCAGGGTCTTCATCATTTTTGTTCTTTGATTTTGTTTTCTGAGCAGCTGAATCAGTGCCTGGCACATAATAGTCCCTCTTAAATCTGTTGAAAAAAATGCACAGACACCTGGGCACAGGTCAGCATCCTGACCCAGTCTGGGTTTTCACTTCCTCTGCAGTGTAGCTCGTTCCCAGGACCTATGCTGGAAAGCTCCTTTGAAGGAGGAATTCAATCATAACCATCCCTGTATCATTCTCAGTTACCTGCATAAGACCTTGCACATTGTTGATGCTCAGTAAATACCAAAGAGCAACAGCCAAGTGCTAGCCCAAATGCTGTCTTGTAGGTAGGGCCTGGTTTGCAAGCTCCAAGGAGAGGGAAATTCCAATTCAGGCCCTCCTATGACCACAGCATGTTTCATCAAGCAAATTAAGTCCCTTTTGCCTGATTTTCCTTAGCTCTTGACTCTGACCTAAAACCTGATCCATTTCACACCTCTCTCCCCTTCTGACTACCCATGTCCTGCCCAAGGCAATCCTCATGTCTGCACAGCTGCATTATTTCCAATTTCCTACTTGCTGTCCACACCACAGGCTAATATTTACTGGTCCCCATCCCCACAGTTCTACTGATCATCATCTTGCTGATGGTACCCAAGACTTCCTGATGGCCAAACCCAGAGGGATTTCTCATGGAATGTGATGTATTGACAAGCACTCTCCTTGTCACTTGCTACCACTGATCCCAGGGTCCCATGCTTTCCAGGATCTTTCCCCATCTCCCTGGCCATTCCTGTGCTTCATTGGGCCCCTCTTCCTCTGCCTACTCCCACATCCCCCAGGGTACTGTCAGCCCACCGCTCTGTGTATCCAACACATTTCCCTACAATTTTTCAGCAACCTCCTGGATACTGAGGTTTCCCAGAACCTTTCCAAGCCCCAACCTCTCTCCAGAACTCTAGGTGACTTACACATCTACCGATGAGGCAGGCTCACTTGGATGTCCTAGGGCTAAGATGCTTCTCGTGTGCCATCCCACATACTCGTGGCCTCGCCTCTGAGTCCCATAGCACCTCTAACAAGCAGCTCTTCTCTGGCTTTGACTCAGTTTGCACTTCAGCAAGTGGCTTATGCTTCACCCTGAGTTTTGATGTCCCTGGACATCTATTCATTCCTTCTAGATACCCCAGAAAGTACCCAGCACCTGTGCATAAGCAACCTAGGTATAAGGCAAGAAGTTGGGGGGCTGCTACTCTATGGTGTGTAAGAACCAGTAGACAGTCATTTATCCCTCTATCTCTTGAGTGGACATGCCAAGTGCAATAGAAATACCCCTCAGGATGCCCCAGGGGATCCAGTGCCAGTATCCCATGGCAGAGGTCAACTCCATATTCATCTTTTATTAGCTTTCCATCCTTCCTTATTTACCTCCTTGATCCCTCCTTCCCATCCTTCCTTGGGGGTCACCTTCCACATAAAGGAACCATAGGTAAACCTCTGCCCGGATCTTGTTAATGTTTGGGAGAAATGCGGTTAAAATATCTTCTAGGAACCTCTATTTCAACATGTCTAAAACACAACTCATGATCTTTCCTCCAGGCCAACACTTCTTCCTCGCTCCTACCCTACTCAGTCATCAAAGCTAGAAACCAGAGACTCTCCCTTGACTCCTCTCTCTTCCTCCTCTTGACCTTATCAATCCTGAATCTGCCCCTCCCCACCCTCCTGAAACTGTAGTTTAAGCCCTTATCATCTCACCTAGGCCTCTGCCTTCTCTCAGCATTGGCTTCTCCTCCAACCCTCTCAAATCCATCCTATATCCAACCACCAGCATGAAATACCTGAAGCACAAATCTTGCCATAGCATGTCTTTACTTAATCCCCACCAAAGGCTCCATAGGAAAGATAAAACCAAGCACTTCATTAAACCCCAGGGCCTTACCAGAAAAGAAATGCTTATCTTGAAGGGATCTTTTATTTGTTCTCCTAAAGAGCATCCCAAACAGCTGCTATGCAGACCAAGTTGGCAGGCCGCTCTCCAAGGTCTTCCAATCAGTCTTTCTGGGCTGATGGCTTCATAAGACACAGATTACAGGACAGAGAGCATGAGGACTGGAAAGATCTCTGGAGGTAGAGTCAGAATCCTGGGTACCAGGCCTGCCCCAACATGTTAGCTGTGAGTGCCTGGCTAAATTCTCTAGTTTCTGCATTCAAAAGTGGGAAATACCATCTAACTGCCACAGGGTGTGTGAAGTGCATATAATGGTAAGAGTGAGGATGGAAAAGATGGCTAACATTAATTGAGCACTTACCACTGGAGACAGGGACATCGAGGAAGGTACTTTGTAAGCAGGTCATGGGTCAGCTACTACCTGGGTAATGCTCTCTGAGAAAGTCATTTCCCGTGCCTTGACCTCAGTCTCACCCTGAAAGCAATGGGGTTGAACTAGTTTAGAGCTTTTGGACTGGATGGTCAATGATATCCTTCCCTGCAATAAAACTCTGGGTTTATGAGCTAGCACACCAGGGCAATTGCACATCCCAAAGTGGGCTGAGCCTCCATCTCTTTCCGCTCTGACGTGTTCACTAGGATGAACAGGGCATCTTGAAGGTGACCTCACTGGTCCTTGCACCAGCCTACTTCCCCTGTGTACTGGAGAGAAAAGAACTGATTGTGTCCTGAGCCAGAAAGTAAGAGATGCTCTGTCTCTTGCACTTTATTTTTTTTTGGTCTGCCACACTGTAACAATGAGGGCAATTCTGTCCAAAAAAGCAATCAAGCTTTTTGGCAAGAGCTGAGCTTTTCAAATCCATGGAATTTACTGTCACATCATTGCCAAATTGGACAGATTCTTATCAGAGCCAGGTCAAATCTAGGTCAAGCCCAAGGCCCATTGTCTCCCTGCAGGATGTCTGACCCTCTAGCATGGCTCTTCACACCTACCTGGGCACCTGGTCACAGGGAAGCAGGCACTAGTACTCAGATCCCTTATTTCCTGCCTCTAACTTGGCACCTGTGCTGAAATTGAAGGATTGTGTTTTATTTGTTAATTTGCTTCTTCCCATCCTTCAATACCTTATTATTATTCCCAGTTTGAGTGAAAATGTGATGAAATAAGTATATTCTGGATATCTTCTCCTGTCACTACTGAAACTTGCACTTTCCATTGGTTACTAGTCTCTTTTCCTAGCTGATCCTGTTTACATGATTTTTAATACCCCCCCCCTACTTTCCATATAATGGAGGTAGTCAAAATAAAAAGTCTCAAAGTGGATCTGAACTGAAAGACAACTTATTTGATCATAGTGACAGTAGTCAAAATGCATTCATGCCAAAAAGCCATGAATCTGGACAGTGATTGTCCCTGTATTTCTTCCTGTTGTGGTTTGAAAATATCAAACCATAAGTTTGATATATTGGAAACAATCCTGGGTGACAGTGTTGGGAAGTGGAGCCTAATAAGAGGTGACTGGTAAAGATGGCTCTGCATCATGAGTGGACTGGTGTTGGGATCATGGGATTAGGTTAGTTACCGTGAGTGGGCTTGTTCCCCAGGTGAGTTCAGTCCTTTCTTGCCCCCTTGCTTGTCTTAGCACCCTCTTGTCCTGCTTCCTACCATGGAATATGCACCACCAAGGCCCTCACCAGACACCTGCACCTTGATATTGAACTTCCCAGCTTCCAGAACTGTGAGGATTAAATTAATTTTTAAGATAAATTACCCAGTCTGTGATATTCTGTTACAGTGATATGAAACAGACTAAGACTCTTGTAAGGCTGGGGGCTTGTGAAGGGGGTACCCAGGTAGGTTTTCTGAGAGGGGAGGGCTAAGGGCAGAGAATCCAGGGCACTTGGCCTTCATCCATTCTTTGCCTCTTGCTGCCCTTTGGTAGGATGAGAGAAAGATGGGACAGAAGAAAAGATTTGCCACCTCCAATTTATTTTTATCACTCCCATGGCCTATGTGCACTAACAGATTACATTTCAAAGTATTACATATTCCACAGACAATTGCTGAGTGCACACTAAGTATGTGTCAGGTTCTGTGCTAAACACTGGAGATATATAATTCCAGGCAGGCCTAGTCCTTGCTGTTTAGGATATTCATAACCAAGTACATTTGCTGTATCAATCAGATGTGGAACATGTCAAATGAGTTCTGTAGAATATGGTCCACTCGGGTCTCATTTATAGCATCGTTCCTGGTATGATTAAATAATCGTTTGGACAATTAAGTGTTAGTCTTCCCTCTTCGACTAAAAGTCTCAAAAGGACAAGGATGTCATTACGACTCCAACCCTTAGCACAATACCTAGCCTGTGAGTAGGGGCTCATTAAACAGTCCTGAAGATGGAAAGGAGGGATGAGAAAGGGAGGAGAGGGAAGGAGAAGATAGGATAAAATAGAAAGGAGAGAGAGGGTTGGGGTTGTGGCTCAGCCCTAGAGCGTTCGCCTAGCACGTGAGGCACTGGGTTCGATCCTCAGCACCACATAAATAAATAAATAAATAAATAAATAAATAAATAAATAAATAAATGTATTCTGACCATCTACAACTAAAAAAAAAGGGGGGGGGGGAGAAAAAGAGAGAATGAGAGGGAGGGGAGGGAGGGGAGGGGAAGAGAAAGGTAGATTAGCACCCTGGGTGAAGGGTGAAGGCATGCTGTGAAAGAGATCAGGGCTTGTGGAGGGAAGTGGTTAAAAGTAAGAGGAGGCCCGCCTCTGGCCCTGGGCTGTACCGGAAGGGAGCCGCTTCATCTGGGAATTTCTGTGGCAGAATGTCTGGAGGCTGCCCTGCAGCCTGCTGTCCTCTGACCCAGGCTGGGAGGCATCCTGACTCCTCAGAAAACCACACCTCTGGCTGGAACCGGCTGCGACTGGGGAAGCCTAGACCTGTGACTGGAACTGAGCCAAGTCGAGCTGAGGACTAGAGTGAAACTTCTAGTGTGTTACTCTAAAGAGCTGCAGGGAGAGGCCTGGTGCCCAGGACAATCCTCACAGATGCCTGTTTTGGAGGCAGCCCTGGAGCCCTCACAAAGATGTGTTTTACCTTGGCTAACTGACCCCCGTGAACTGTCTGTCACTCTCCTTCATGTTTTCTTGTCCTGAGCAATAATAGCAGCAAAATTCCACCTTTCTCACTGTTTCTTAGATCTCTTCTATTTCCAGTTGAACTTTGATCTTATTAAAACCACCTTTTTTCAAACAAAGATTGCGATGGATCATCTGAAAATCACAAGTGCATTTATAGGGGAAATTCTGGATACAATAGCACCTATGGGGGGGATGCTGTGTCCCTGGCCTCACGCTACGTGCCGATATTTCATCCGGTCTTTGCAACAGCCCTGTGAGGCAGGTGCTGTAATCCCCCATTGACAGGGAAGGAAAAGAGACCCAGCTAGCTGAAGACACCTCTTTGTAGTCTCTAGTCACAGATGGTGGAAACAGGACCAGGGGCTGACACTAGGTCAAGCCCAACTCTCCAGCCTCCACCAGGCCAGAGTGAGGCAGGCAGGCCCAATGGCAGTGAGCTTTGGATTTAGACAAAACATGGACAAATGATTTCCAACACAATAGTGAAATCTAGTGTTAAAGCTACCTTCTTTATTTTTGACAAGTGATTCTAACTTTTCCACTTACTATAAAATTTCATTTACGTTAAAAGTGAATTTTTTAAAGAAAACTGTTCAGTAAGTAACAATGGATAGAAAAGAAAGAAGAGTGAAGACAGACACAGGTGACCATCTGTGAACCCTGTGGCCAACCCCAAGGCCATCTTTGATCTCTGTGGTTGGGCTCAGTGATGCTGTCACAGAGTGCCAATCCTCATGGGACATGCAAATGGAGGGGGCACATTGCATTCCACTGGGCCTCTCACCAATGTGCACGTCTGCCCTGGACTCTAGGTCACAGCTGTGCTTGTCTTGATAGGATAAACACCAGGAATTAGGTTCAAGGTGATTTGGCAAAGGTCAGGAAAGAAATGCCTTCAGCTGCATCTAGCACAGGACATCCCAGGGCTTGTTGGGAAAGAATCCCAAAGATAAAGACCCCTCTGTCCTCAGCACAGGACCTGGGACGTGCCAGGAGCCATAATAGGATCTGTGCACAGGCAGCAAGAGACAGGTCTCAGGGAGGGAAGGTTTTGTTGTGCCGACCAGGAGGCTGCAGGCTGGGAGATTTTCTGCTGTGTCACTGTGAAGGTCACCTCCTTCAGGCACATGTGCCTCTAATTCTGACCTTTATTCCTTCTGTGAGCACGAGGCCTCACACCTGCCAGGCACTCATTGAACCTGTTCTGCATTCATTCCCCTGTCTTGCACCTGGCAGAGGACATGGTACACAGAGGACCGTGGTCAGGATTGATCAGGCGCCCAGCTCTGCTCCTCCACTACCCAACACTGGATTGGCAGCAATCTACTTCCCAATGATTGCTGGAATTTTCTTTTACATCACCCACTTTTCCCAGGGCCATTCCCTGAGTGAATGAATAATCAGGTTCCAGGTCAGTAAGGCTCTAACCAGTTCTTGGAGGAGAAATTATAAATCCACCTTTTGAGGTATCCCTGCTGTCTCTCTGCCTCTCCCCATCAATAGCTGACTAGGTAGGAACACTTTGCATGCAGTCTACTCACAGGCAACCATCCTCTGGTGTTAAATATTGTTACCTAAGAATATTTAACAACAGGTCAATAATGCTGAGTTATCAGGTTTACTAATTTGAAAGCTGTATGCTTCTTGCATTTGTGTTCTAAGCAAGGAAAAGTTAAAGGTCTGAACAAAAGTTTAAATAAATCTTTCCTGCTACTGTAATAAGGAGCATTATGCTTGAGGATGGGGTTTTGAAGATTCAATTTCTACTTCACCAATTAGCCAGTGACAATCTGTGCAAGTTGCCTCTCTGAGTCCCCTTCATTTGCAGCTGTGAGTGCCAGGTCTCTTAACTCTCATAGAACAGAGATTTTTCGCAGCTCATGTCGATAATGGGGTTCTAATAAGGCCTGGGAGGGAGGAAGGCATCTCACTCAAAATTGACAGGAGGAGCCATTCTAAGGGAAACTTCAGAATCTGGAACCAGATCCCAGGGCTGCACATTTGGGTCTTTTCTCTAGTGCCCACTCCCCAAGGACTCACCTGCTCTTCAAGTGCTGACCTGCTCTTGGTTTGTCTGTCTCCTTGTGAAATAGTTGGTCTCCCTCATCCAGGATCTTTTTTTCTACCTCTGTTACTACTTTCTCATGCCATGGTCTTGCTCACGCTTTCAACACTCAGACCAAACAGTCCTCTCTGGCTTTTCCATTTTTCAGCTTCGGTTTCTATAATAAACTGATTTCCTCTATAGATTCCAACTTGAAATTTCTAAAACCAAGAATCTATTTGGACCAAACTTTTTGTCTTACAATACCATGCAAACCGCTGACTGGTCTGTGGATAAGTTGCTATTAGGCCCAAAGCCAGAGAGGGGTATGTGTGTGTGTTTGTATGTGTACAACCACAATGGGAAAATCAAAGTCACAGGGGCCAACTACATTCCACTGAGTGGCGGCAATCCTTCTCTTAGAAGGGATGTCAGCGATGGCAATTGATACATATGATTTAACAAACATTTCATAAGCTTCTTGTGAAGACAAAATGAGATAAAACTTGCAAAAGACTTAACAAAGAACTGGAACACATAGTAAGTATTCAAAAAACATGATATCTATCCCTTGTCTTCTTATTAAGTGATTGTTATTGTTGTCATTATTGCAATCTACCACCAGAGCAGATGTGTTTCCATAGGTACAGAGCGATGTGTAGATCACTATAGAAGATTCACTGGGAGATTATTTTCTTAATACATTTAGTACAGTTTGCTAAAGAGAGGGAGCAGGAGTGGGAGGCAGAACTTTGCATGTATAACATCAAGGAATAAAAAACTCCCAGAAGAAAATTCTAAGAGTTCCTCTAAAAGTTATCTTTTAAAACCACAAACAGGATCCTGTAAGCCTATCTAAACCCTTAATGACTTCCCATTTTTCTTAAATAAAACCAAAAATTCTTCATAAGGCCTTTGTGGTTTGCTCCCCAGTTTTGGGTGCTGCATCCACATGGGATGGCTTCCAGGACCCCAGAGCACTTGTTTGCCCTCTACAGGGGGGCCCACAACAAGCTATTCTGCTGAGGACACCCTTCACTCTTCCCCAACCCTTTTCTTAGTGAACTTCTACTCATCCTTAGGCTCCCCTAGCACAGAATCAAATGTGTGTTCTTCAGCCCATTGTTCCACTAGTGGAACTGACTGATTCATGTCCTGTCTCTGAATTCACACAGACGGCACCATGTCTATTGTTGCTCACCTTTGTGTCCCTGAAGCCTATAGTTCCTAAAAGGTGCAGATACTTGAAAAAAAAAAATACCTGTTGAACAAATAAATCAGTGATAATTTGGCTATCAAATGCCAGTAAGTTATTGCCTCAGAGGCTGTGACAATGGAAGGTAAAAATATTGCTTTATACTTTTTTTAAATTAAAAAAGGCACATGCAAAGTTCACCCAGTTTGACTCTCTTCTATGCCCAAAGGAAATAACAACACATTTTAGAATAACTGCTATTATATAGGCCACACTCATTGACCATAATTCAATAAATTTAGAAATTAACAAATGGGGAGCCAAGAAAAATCTATACTCCTGAAATATAAAACACACTTCTGAAGTTCTTCTGGTTTAAAGAGGAAGTAAACTACTAGGAACTGGACCACAATAAAGCAGCACACATCAAAGCCAATGGGGCATGGACAAAGCAATTTTCAGAAGAAAACTCTAGTCTTACATTTATCTATTAAAATACAAAAAGGATTGAGAAGGAAAACAAAATAAGGACAAGTACATAGTAAGAAATGAATTAATTACTATAGAAGCAGAAATAAATGAAATGGGGGAAACTCAGCAAAATAGACCAAAAGAACCACAGAGTTGTTTTTTTTTTTTTAAATAAGGTAAAAACACTTTTAGATTAAAAATTTAGTTTAAAAAAAGAAAATGCTTCATACACAATGTGAGTGAAAAGGAATATATGCAATTAAAGGATAACTTTTGTAGAGGGGTGGGTACTGGGGATTGAAGCCAGGAGCAATTAACCACTGAGCCACATCCCCAGCTCTTTTTTATATTTTATTTAGAGACAGGGTCTTGCTGATTTGCTTAGGGTCTAGCTAAGTTGCTGAGGCTGGCTTTGAACTCACGATCCTCCTGCCTTAGCCTCCCAAGCTGCTGGGATTACAGGTATGCGCCATCATGCCCAGCAGGATAACTTTTTAAAGTGACATTATTTGCTAAGAGAAGTTAGCCAATCCCCAAAAAACAAATGCCGAATGTTTTCTCTGATACAAGGAGGCAGATTCATAGTGGGGTAGGGAGGGGGAGCATGGGAGGATTAGATGAACTCTAGATAGAGCAGAGGGGTGGAGGGGAAGGGAGGGGGTATGGGGTTAGAAATGATGGTGGAACATGATGCTCATCATTATCCAAAGTACATGTATGAAGACATGAATTGGTGTGAATATACTTTGTATACAACTAGATATATGAAAAATTGTGCTTTATATATGTAATATGAATTGTAATGCATTCTGCTGTCATATATAATTTTTTTTAATTAATAAAAAAATAAAAGTGACATTATATAACTTTATACTGGTAAATTTGAGACCCAGATTAAAGGGATGGTATCTTAAGAAAATAGAATAAACCAAAATTAATAAATTAATTAATAAAGAAGCATAAAACATTAATAAAGTAATAACAACAAAAGAAATTGAACTATTGGCTAAAAATGTACCTCCATCCAGCCTGTGCTAAGGACACTAGGCTCAAAGGCTTATAAGCAATTTCTCCAAAATCAGAAGAATCAATAATAGGTTTATGACCTTCGTTGTAGAGAAGGCTTTCTTAAACAAGTCATAAAAACAAAAAGCCATAAAGAATAAGCGGAATAAAATTAAATTTACCTATGACAAATATATCGTTAACACAATGAAAAGCCATGTCTAGGTTAAAACATCTGCATTTGTATGTATATATATATATGCATACATGTGTACACATGCATACACACACACACACACATGCAAACATATGCAAAAGAATAGTACTCTGGTGCTGTGTACTGGATTGTGTCCTCCCACCATGTGCATATCTTGAAGCCCAAACCTCCAGTGTTTGGAGATGAGGCTTCAAGGAGGTAATTAGGTTAAAAGAGATCAGAAGGAAGAGATTAATCCCACAGGATTAGTAGCCTTATAAGAAGAGGTAGTTCTCATTCTCTTTGTCTTTCTCTTCTTGCACACATCAAGGAAAGGCTATGAGAGGGCACAACAAGAAGACAGCGTTGGACCCCCAGGGAAGAGCCCACACCAGATGCTGAGCTACAAGAACCTTGGTCTTGGACTCCTAGCTTCGGACTGGGAGAAATTAATTCTTACAGTTTAAGCCATTCAGGTTATGGTATCTTGTTATGGCAGCCCGAGCTAAGACACCTGAATATATAAATCCATAAGAAAAATGAAGAAAGAAAACCAGACCCCCTCCACCTCCCATAAAAGGGGTCAAAGATATGAACAGAATATTTACAGAATAGATATGGTCAACAAACCAAAGGAAAAAAAAATATTGCCAAACAAACTAAAAGACCCTTCTAACAGCTATCAGATTGACAAACCTTAAGTTTGATGATCTTTAGAATTATCAGGGGTGAGGGGACATGGTGTCAATGGGTAACAGTGACTTTGAGGTAAATATGGGACTCTTCAAAAATGAAGAATGTGTATAATCTAAAATTCCACAATTCCTTTCCTCTATAGCTATTCCTAGAAAACATCAGGTATATGCAACATGTTCACCAGGACATTATTTATGAAAGCAAAATCTTTGAAAAGATGATCAGAGGTGCTGGCAACATGGTCAGTCAGAGGTCTGGGTGCTGAAGGGGCTAAGTGGCAGGCTATGGAGGATGACAAGGGGTTGCTGGATTGGGGTGAGGTAAGTTGCTCCAATGAAAGGTTCAAGTTAACTCCCTGAGAGAGGATAGCCAGGAAGCAATGTCCAGGCCACATTGTGGCCAGGTCTCCATAGGAACTAAGCTGAGGTTGAATCATGCAAGGGACTCACTAGAAATGCTAGCCAAATCCAGAGATGATCAGCCTAAGACTTCAGCTGCTAATGCCTTTAGGTTGAGTAATAAGTGGGGGAACAAGGGACATCACCCTAGAAACCAGGTGTGGGACAGGACATGGGCCCCAAGGACTCTGCCTCTTTCATTGACCCAGGAAGCAGCAATGGCTACACCATCCTCTTATACACAGATACCAACCATCTCAGAAGGAAACCAAGGGCAGGAAAAGGCTGAGAGAGTGCTAGCCAAGACGCATGGTCACCCTCTAAAAGGAACCGCTTGCATGACCAGATTAAATTGCTTTTCAAATCAGATTGGCTCTTGACCACATCTTTCCTCCCACTCACCGATGGATACCATTTGGTGAGGAAGACCAGATCAACATAGAAACGATGTATTTGTTCAAATATCTGAATTATGAAGTAAGTACGTTTTGTGATCATGCTACCTTCTGCTTTTTATTTTTCCTTCATGAAGGTGCATGATGAAATCTCAACATTCAAAGAGAGAAGACATTAAATTTTTTCAAGAAGCAAAATACTGATTTCATAAAAATAAATTGGAGAAAACTCCTGGACTTCAAAAGTGGGCCCCAAAGATGATGATGAGCCTTTACTCGAAGAGCCACACCTCAAGAAGTGGGGCACTGGTCCACAGGCTGGAAGGCCTACAATCCCCAGGAGGCCAGCCCTGGTGTGGACAGCAGGCCTGGGAGCACAGAAAGTCTTGTACTGATTTCAGTATTCTTTGTGGTGATGATCAGCACTGTATTGACCTCATTGACTAACATAAGGAGAATTTCAAAATGAACATGAAAAACTTCTGCTCTGAATGAAATAAAATAACAATGATAATATAATAATAAAGATACTTAAAATCATGATTAGTGCACATCTTCCATGCATTTATCGTATTTCACCTTCACTTTAATCTTATAAAGATAGGTATGATTATTTTTCCTCATTTTACAGATGGGGAAACTGGGGCTTAGGATGGTTCATTTGCAGTTCTGGCTATGTATTTATCTCACCCCAGTATACATTTGCCCCTCCTCACTCCAAGTGTTAAGAGTCTACTCTCTCTCCTGTTGAGTCTTGGCTCTCCTGTGGCTGTTCTCAACAACAACAACAACAAAAAATCAACTGCAGGGCTGGGGATGTGGCTCAAGCAGTAGCGCGCTTGCCTGGCACACTTGTGGCCCAGGTTCGATCCTCAGCACCACATACAAACAAAGATGTTGTGTCCACCGAAAACTAAAAAATAAATATAAAAAAAAAATCAACTGCAAGTGATTTGTGTCCATTTTTGCTTACTTTGAAGGACATGGGTAATTTCCATTTTCTTTCTCTTGGAAGTCAGTTGCCAAGTTAAGAAGCCTGACTAACCTGATGAGAGAGAAAGGCCACATGGAGAGGAAGGTCCAGGTTTTATAAGATATTAGGAAGAAAGAGGGAAAGACCCAGCCAGCCCCTAGCGATTCCAGCTACTCCCTTGATACATGACATCTGTGTGAGGCCTTATATTCACCAGAACCCCAGCCAAGCTCACTGAAGAGTCCAGCATGGGAGTGGCCCCAGCTGACACCAGGCAGAGCACAAGAATTGACCCCGTAGACCCACAGAATTTCAGCGAATCATAACAGAGTCACTGTCTCAAGCCATTAAGTTTTGGAATGTTTTGTTATGTAGCAATAAATATCTGAAACAAGAAGTTAGAAGCTTGCCCCAGGTCATCCAACTTGTAAGTAGCAGAGCCAGGACTTGGGGCCAGGTCTTCCTTGACTACACTAACCATGCTCTGAAGAGCTGCATGACCAGCCTATAAATCCTTAAACATGCAGACATTACTATAAGAGATCTACTAAATCACAGAATGTGAGAACTGAGGGAGGGGTAAGGATGGACAGAAGAGGCACAGCAAGGGTGCAGACAGGCTTCTTCCAGGAACTTGAGGTGGGGGGACAACTTTTACCCATGATTTTATTGAGGATATTTGATGCAATTTTCTAGGAACTCTCAGGGACTCAGAAGTGAATGCAACCGGGCACTTGATCTCAGGACAGCAACTTAATTAGGAGAAGAAAAGTGCATAAAAATAACACCATAGTGGGGTGGAGGTGTAGCTCAGTGGTAGAGCACTTCCCTGAATGTGTGAGGCACTGGGTTCGAACCTCAGCATCACATAAAGATAAGTAAATAAAAATAACACCATAATACAAAGTGGCACAACCACCATAAAAGATCGTTGGGTGGTTCCCCAAAATGTTAAATATAGAACTATCATGAGATCCAGCAATTCTACTTGAAGAAAACAAAACTGCTGACACAGATATTTGTAGGCCCATCTCATTGCAGCACTCTTCACAATAGAGTGACAAGCAAAATGTGTAACAGCACTCAGCCTTTAAAGGGAAGGAAGTTTCGATATTTGCTACAACTTGAGTGAACCATGAGGGCATTATGCCAAGTGGAATAAGCCAGTCACAGAAGAACAAAGGACTGCAATGCCTCTCCTGTAACCAGGGACTGAAGGGCAGGAGGCAGAGAAGGTGATTGTGCAGAGGCACAGAGTTTGCTTGAGATGACCAAAGAGTTCTGAAAGTGGTTAGTGTTGCACATCCATGTTTGTGTGTATTTAATGCCACCAAACTAACCGTAAGCTTAAAAATAGTTAAAATGGACAGGGGAGTGAAGGATCAAATGTGTAGGAGGAAACTTGCAGAGGTGAGGGACATGTTATTCTGATTGTTGTGATAGTTCTGTGGGAGCATACATATGCAAAAGCATATTAAAATGTGCACTTTCAAAAAAAATATTTAAAATGATAAATTTTATGGGATGTGTTTCGGTGCATTATAATTATACATAATAGTGGGATTCATTTTGCCATATTCATACATATACATAACATTTGACCAATGTTATTCCCCAGCACCTTCTCTTTCCCTCTCCTCCTCCCTCTCCTTGATCCACTTACTCTACAGATTTCCCTTTTATCATTATCATTATCATTATTATTTAGTTAGTGCATTATAATTTTGTATATATACTATATATATGCAAGATTCATTGTAGTATGTTCATACATAGACACAGCATATTTAGTAGATTTCATATGTGGTATATATGTTTTACTACAATAAAAAAGAAATGAACTAACATTAAGAAAAAAAAAACAAAAACATCAAAACCAACACTACACAAGGCAGAGATATGAAGGGAATGAAGCCTGGCAGGCAGCAGTATTGAGGGTGCACTGCGGCCTAGGCCCTGATGGCCCCACATCCCAGGAAGGGGAGCAGTATCACCCAGGGGATACAGGGAGGTAAGTTTATGGATTTAATTGCTCACACACTACTCATATTCAATTACAAATTGCTTTAAAATTTTCAGATAAAGTCAACTGTGACAAATCCAGAATGAGTATTTAAAGAAATCTAGAGATGTTAAGGAGTGACAGGGAGGGGGTTGGTGCTGGGTTAACAATATTTGAAAATTAACTCCATAGAGGAAAATAATGTCCCTGAACAAAATTTCTTTTAAACCTTGGTCATTTTAGAAATGATAAACATTTAAACATTTTAAAACTATGAATTTAAAGAAAAAAATAAAGCTATGCATAATCTCACCCCCACTATCTTATTCTTAATATTTTAGTTCATATTTTTCTAGCCTTTCTTCTCTATATACATAAATCCGTATTTTTCCCACTGGAAAATATATACCATGTATATTTTATATCCTATTTGTTCATAAATCTTAATATATAAAGAAAATATTTTCTTATATCATTAAATATCCTTTAAAACTTGATTTGTAATGATTTGCCTTATATGGATGGGCCCAGATTTTACCAAACATTTCTTATTTAACATTTAGAGATTTCTTTTTCTCTGTCTTTTAAATAACATTGTAATGACTGCCAATGTACACAAACCTTTGACCATATCTCTGATTATTTCCTTGGAATAGATTCCTAGAATTATATGAAATGTTTTAATGCCACTGTCAGAGACATGAAAAAAAAAAGGTCTATAGAGGCCTTCATTCTGAACCAGAGTGGCAAGTATATTATTGTATGTGGACATGTACCTTTGGGTTGTGCTCTTAAAAATTATCTCTGTCTCTTGTGGCCTCCAATACTTCAGATAAAGAAACACATAACTTATTTATAGTTCAGCCAAGTAAATAATTTATGTATATTTCAGACCAATAAATCATCATGCACTGTTTTATCTTAGCACCTCGCATTGCCTGGCTCTTAGCTAGTTCAATAAGTATTTGGTGCATGGATGTCTATGCAATGAAATCCTTCAAAAATAAAGTGACTTTCAACTTAGTGACCTAAGGCTGAAAATGTGAGATTCTGATGAGTTCCCACCACTGGGCAATACACAAGCCCAGATGGCTGCATGCACATCTTCTGCACAGCAGTGGCAAGCACCACTCCATAATGACTGCAAGCTGGGGAACAGTCTCAGGGGTCATAGCAAAGCTTGTTTGGTGTCTAACACAACTGCTCTGAGCCAGGGGAGTGCTGAGCCTGTTAGGCAGCAGTGTGGGTGGCTGTCCCTTCTCGGCCTTCCTCCAGTTGTGCTCACACCGCCTACTTTGCTATTGTCTGTTTTTGTCAGTAGAGCCCTGGGGAGAGCAAGAATCTGCCCAGAAGTGTAAAACCACCCATTCTATGAAAGGAGCATTTTCAAAACGAGCACATTCAATGAGCTGACTGGAGATCTCAAAGAGAATACCCAGATAGGGCAAAATCTGAAAATAAAATAAAATAAAAAGTGGGGGGGGGGCATCTGATTGGGCATCCTAAATCATTCACTTTCTTCCATCAAAAGAGCTCCTTTTTCTGTAATTTGCTGCCTTCACAGACCCTGAACCCAGGTGCTATTCTTTCCTCAGAGTTTGCAAAGCTCATTTCTGGGGAAAAGGTCCTGTCTTTTTGAATGTGAATGTGATGGGTGAATGTGATCAGGAAGCAAAGTATGGGACAGAAGAGGCTATGAGGAATGATGGAAAGAGAGGGCATGGAGATCAAGGGACCCTGAGACCCAGTCTTAAATCTTTCTGAGTGACCTTGGTCAAGTCACTGAGCTCATGTATTCATCCAACTAACATTTGAGTGTTCATGATATACTAGAGCAGTGCCATTCAAGAGAAGTATAAGGCAAGCCTCACCTGCAATTCAGAATTCTCTAGTAGCCAACTTTAAAAAGATGGTAAAAGAAACTGTTGTAGGGACAGACGAGACAAGGCACCGAAGATAGCAAGAAATAAATTTATTTGGCTGCAGCCAGATTCAGAGGACACAACTTTTGCTGTAATCAATTAATCCCCTGAACCCTGAGTTCAGGTAGTTTCAGAACTTTATACCCAGCATATAAGGGGGAAGGGCTCAGAAGTTCACAGTCTGCAGAAGTTCACATAAAAGCAGCTTTTTCTTTCACTGTTTTGGGCAAGTTAACCCTTCAAGAACAACACTTGAGAAGGGGAGAGCTTCTTCTCCCCTTTCTTTCCTCCCCCTGCCAGCTGTTACCATGAAGCCCAATTGGTAACTTCTCTTATCTTAAAAATGTAGACATCTCTGTGAAGTCCAGCTCAAGGCCAGAGGACTTGTTTGCACATTTCTACAAACTACTATACTGGATACGTTTGTGAAAAACTAGTAAGGGGGTGTCCAGCACCTAGAGTGCTGATCTCTTCCCGGCCAGTGGCCAAGTAAGATAGGGCAACATGAAAATAGTCAGTTTATCTACATTGAACTCTTTTGCATAGACTCTTTTGCTGAGTCTATGCAAAATCAACCATGTTAAAGATTTCTGGAGAAGCCCAGTTAAGACTTTTCTGTGGAGAAAGGGAGTGCCACTACAAAGCAGGTAAGATTATTTTTTAATAATATATTTTATTAACCCAATATGTTCAAAATTTTACCATTTCAACAAGTATTTAATATACAAATTCCTTAGGTCATTTTTTTAACATTCTCCTTTTCATACTAAGTCTTGAGAATTCAATATATATTTTATACTTTGAACATATCTGAATTCAGATAATACATTTTCACCAGAAATAGTGGAATTATATTTAGGCTTTGTAAAATTAATGACTGAAAATAGATTCAAATACCTGAATTATTACAAGCATATTTAAAAGTTTTCCAATGACTGAATAAGATTTTACATTTAATTAGAATTTTTAAATTTTTTTAAAAATTCAGTTCCTCCATCTCATTAGCCACACTTCACGTGCTCAATAGCCACATGTGGCTCATGACCACTATACTGGACTGCTCTCTTCTAGAGTTCAGGACAAAAACCCAGTTACACATTGAACCCTGTCCTCTAGTATTTTAATCCAGTAGGATACTTGGGCAAAGAAACCAACAACTGCAACATAAGAAGTCTTCTTATTGAATGCAGCGAGGACTATAGGAGGTTTGTAAGTTAATTTTTAGCCAGTTCAGTGCATGAGAGGAGTCGTAAAAATGGTATCTACATAAACATTTTAAAATAAAGGTACATTCATTCACCAACTTATGGGGTATGACCAATGGGTTCTCTCTGAATAAAGGTGTGCTGATTGGAATTTTGATTCGCCTTCCTTGCATAAGTCAGATTCACTATGCAGGAACAATAATTTTCAAGAAATAGAGAATAAACTCAGTGTTGTACCTGCAGGCCTCAATCAGGGGCCTGCTAGAGTCAGTAGAGGAGCCACACGGGAGGTGCCAATAGTGATGACAAAATGACAGATACCATTCACTGCCTGCTCAGCCACCATCCCACTCCCTTCTCTGCCAAAGAGAACTCTGGTTTTATTCAGATAGAAATAGGATCCTTGACCACAAGGAAGCCGGTTGTGGTCTACTCAAGCCAGGGAAGAATTACAATTGATTTAAATCTCAGGAATTAGCTAGGAGTTGGCATATGACTCTGTTCTGGCCAGTGAGGTATCAGGGTAAATCTGTTGGAGTGCTCTGGCAAAGACTTCCTTCCTAGAGCTCACAAGTAGAATATCTTTGACCTTTGTCCCTTTCTTTATGCGTGGAATACAATTCTGTGGGTCGCTGTAGCTGCCATCTTGTTATCATGAGGAAATTAGCCCATGATACACAAATTATCCCACTGCAGATGGTGGAGTCAATTGAGTATTAGCCTGGGCTCCTGTTGACATATGTGGGCAGCTATAACGACTGTGGACTCCTTATGTGAGAAGAGTAAACATCATTAACAACTACTGCTAATAATCACAATAGCTTGGTTAAGTTACTGCTAACCAAACACCCCATTATTGGATGCTGAATGCATCCTAATCCTATATTCTTATTCAACAGGGCACAGAATGCACCAATCAAGTCTGTACCATGGTAAGGGAAACATCTGAAACACATCCTAATAACCCAACAACCAAAAGCTAGATGTTTACCATTACCTTCGTTTTCTTTTTGTACTGGGAATTGAATCCAGGGAATCTTAACCACTGAGCCACACCCCCAGCCCTTTTTAAAATATTTTATTTAGAAACAGAGTCTTGCTGAGTTGCTTAGGGCTTCACTAAGTTGCTGAGGCTGGCTTTGAACTTGTGAACCTCCTGCCTCAGTCTCCTTAGCCACTGGGATTACAGGTGTGCGCCACTGTACCCCACTGCTAATGCTTTCTTATCTGCCTATCACTGGAGGTCATGAGAGATAGCAAAGAAGCCCCTTGTTGATTTTAATTTGAGACAGCTATTCTACAGTTTGTCATTATAAGAACCCAGTAAATCAATAAGTGCAAGAATTGTCTTTTCATTTACAATTTTACCTACTTATCAGGGTCCCTTTGAGGCCTTCTTCTCCATGGACCCTCAGTGATCCAGCCAACCTGCAGAGATGCTGGCTCCCAAGGACCCACAGTACTGACTTAATTGATACTTAAACATATACTCTCTTGCAGCACCTTTTGTTTCTTTATCCCAACTTGTTACATGGGTAGCTATCTTGCACACGCCCTACGGGCCTCTTCTTCCCTGGCATCTAGCACAGGGCAGGCACCAGGCTAATGTTAGGTCAGTGAAAGAATGGAACTGCAAATCCAGAGATTCTTACCCTTTTGATCCTTGAGTGGTATTTACCTTAAGTAGCATGTGAGCCAGTGATGCATTGATGTCTACATTGCTATTACTGTATCACACAGACTCAAGTTCTACTGCTGTATTGGAAGCAAGATGTGCTCCTATTTCCTAAGACCTCTATCAATTTTGGCGTCATGGTATTCTTAACCATTTGACTGATGCTCTAAGTCCCCCCATCACTACCATTTCTTTTTCCAACATTGCAAAGAACTTATTCTAAGTCTCTCTACACTCCTTTCTTAAAGATTCTCCCTTCTCACATTTCTGCCACCTAGAGACAAGCATAATTCAAATATTTCCTGGGAACTCTCTTCTACTTCCCCCTCCACCTCCCCATCTGGACAGCCTCGGAAGGTCTGGGCAGAGAGGGAAGGTCTGACCACAGTGCCTATGGTTGGTCAGTCCAAAACGGGACCATCACAAGCGTGGGGTGTTCCGCCCGGGGCAGCCAAGAATCAAAACAGCCTAATTCCCCGGGGGAGTGCTGACGGTACAAACACAGGAAGCCAGGGGCCCACACCAGCTTCTAGAGGCAAACAGAAGGAATGGAAGGTCAGCAGCTCTGCAGAAGCTGGAACCAAGTGGAAGAAAACTGAACTGGAGGGTCCTGGCATTTCCAAGATAACCTTTGTATGGGCTTTGTTTCCCACACCCCGTCCCCCTGGCACACACAGAAGGGAGAGCGAGTGGACACATTCTTGTACATCTTTTTTTTTTTCTCTCCACAGTCCTGCATCTTTTTCAGTTAACTTTGTCTGGTTATTCTATTTATTAAACAGGTGATTCCCTGGCCACCCTCTGAGGACTGGGCTGCCCCAGTGACACCTGGCCATTTGCCCAGCTGCCTGCACATTTGCAAGTGAAGGACACCATCAGTTTGGATGCTTCAAGGTTCCAGAAGGATGGTGGCCTCCCTAGGTGGCCTGCCTGCTGGAGTGCCTCTAATACTCCTATAAATGAGGGGAGGTTAAAAAAAAAAAAGAGAGAGAGAGAAAAGCAATAAAGTGTGGACAGCAAAATGCTAGTGTAAGAGGCTGCTTAGAAAAACAAACAGATCTATATCTAGCCCTAGAGCAGCAGCAGTGTGCAGAGGGGGATCAAAAGCCCAGTGAAGCAAGTAAAAGATAACAGACAGTAAGCAGCAGGCAGCAACTGACAGATTTCTCAGAGAAGGCAGGAGGTTGCCTGAGCAATTATCCAGGGATAAAGCTGAGACCCACTGAGAAATGAAAAGAGATGGAATGGTGCCAGCAAAGACTGAGGCTCGGGAGAGGGGGCATCAGCAGGAACAAGGAACAAAGCTTTATATTTGCCACTAGACACCAGATAAAGGAAGTTCCATATCAGTAAGACAGATTGGGTCATCTAGGGGGAAGAGAGGAGGGGGAAGGGAATGGCTGTTTCAGGACAATTGCTTTTAAAACTTCTGATTTTTTTTTTTTTTAAACTCAGATGAGCTCAAAATGAGATCACTGGGGATGGCTGTTTCAGCCCACAGCTGCCATAGTAAAATAGGAAGGTCAAGAATTTCTGGAAATGCAAAGTCACCCCACTGAGTCATTAAGGGGACTCCCAGAGGTCTTAAGCATCTGTTACTAGTGACCCCAGATTGAGCTCCTGGCTGCAATGTCCGAGCAATGGTGCAGGCACAAAGAGAGGATTCTGGTTCCTGAGTGCAGCATAGAAGACTTGATCTGTAAGAGAAGTTTTGAGTGGTGAGGAAGACGGTGGGTCTGGTGCTAGAGAGGGCTCTTGGCAAGGGGGGGCCCACAGGAGCATTGTGATTGACTTGATGAGTAGGTATGGGAGCCTGTGGATGCCACAGCAATCCACCTTATTTTTAGCAGGGAACCTCTGCAAGCCCTGGGGTTTGTTTAGGTATGCAGTTCTCAGCACTTCTTTGGCATTTACCTCCCTCTCCTCCCCTGACCTTCTGCCACATCCTCTGGCCCATTTCCAAACCTGGATCATTTTCATGATCCACTTTTTTTCACCTTGTCCCGAAGACCCAAGCCCATCACATAACCCAACCCACCACCTATCTATTCTTCTGGGTCCTGGCAGACATCTGTGTAGCCTTCAAATGAGTTTATTTTATTTATTTATTTATTTATTTATTTGTCCTTTTCTGACACACTTGTCACAAACTTTCTGAAGTGAAAATTCCCTGCCCCCACCCTTTTTCTTTAATAAAAAGAAGTTCCTTCTACTTCTACCCCCTCTCCTCCAACACACCCACACTGACACCCAATCCTGGGTCATTTACTTTGTTGGACCATCGATTCTCCCATCATCTCCCAATTACCTTCTTCTTAACAGCTGCTGTGAATCTTCCCCTTCCTTGGATACCAACTTGGTTTGCTCCTCCACTGTCCTCACACCCAGCCCTGCTCCTGTCAGCGGATCATAACGCCTCCACTCAAGGAACTAGGTCATCAGACATCTTTTCCTTTCCACAGTCCTGGGCTCCTGCCTCCCTCTCCCTCACGCTGGCTCCTCCTCCGCGTCGTTGCACTGTGTGCAGCACATTTCCTCCAGGTGACCCCATTTGTGACCGTCCCCCTTTGCATGAAAAAAGTTTTTGGAGCTAACTGTGGTTCAGATCACCTGAAGAGCCTTAAACAGTTCTAGGTACAGCCAAAAGAATTGGAAACAGGATCTCAAAGAGGTGTTTGTGCACTGTATTCATAGTGGCATTATCCCCGTAACCAAAAGTAGAAGCAACTCATGGGGGTCCATCGATAGATAGATGGATGAACTAAATCTGGTATGTCCAAATGATGGAATATTATTCAGTCTTTAAAAGGAAGGAAATTGTGAGACATTATACAACATGGATACAATGATATGAGACTAGGTAGACCTGTGGCTTTTTCTCTGCCATGTGGAATACGCCACAGTGTTTGGCGTATCTGGGGCCCTTGGGAACAGATCTTTTCTTCTCCCTTCCATTAGGTTCTGGCAAATGAAGTGCTAAGAGAAGTGATGAAAATTACTCCTAAAAAAAGACCCTTCAAAATTCTCCTTACCCTCTCCCTTTCTCCTCCCCTCCCTTGGCATCCACAGAAGCTCCAGCTCTGGATGGATAAGCCACAGGTAGAAGGGTCTCCTGACCAGGACTGGTCTTGCTGTGAGTGAAAAATAAACTTTGATTGGGTTAAAGCACTGAGAACTGGGGGGGGGGGGGGTTCTGTTGCAGAGGCTGGCTTTCTCTGTCTCTGTCCACTCACTCATTCAACACTTTTTAAAATACTGATTGTGTCTGTGATTGTGTCCTCATCACCTTCTTTTCTCTTTAGAACCCAACTAGGGATCGTCCTCCTGGAATTTACTGTCCCTAGGTCTTGGTTACAGGGCTTCTTGCTGGCCTGTCCACTCTCTTCATCCACCTCCTGTCCTCACTTACAAAAACAAAGGCATTTCACAGTTTTGTCCTTGGTTTCCCTTCCTAACTCTCCTGTGTCCATGAAAGGAGAAGGAGCAGGGGTGGGTGGGGACAGCCTTGCACAGCGGTGCAGGTCAGGCACTTGTGGAAGGAGAGGGGGAAGGAAGGAAGCTTGGACAGAAGGAGCCCCAGGCTGCCATGAACCTCTGAGAAAGTGTGGGCCAGGCTGCTGGGCTCCCAGGCTGAGTACTTGCTAGAAGACTTTAGTGTTGGACAGAATGACCTGGCTCTAGTGGCTTTGCCATGCTGACATTGGCTGGGGGCAGCCCAGAGAGAGTGTCACTTTGGTGTGCCTACAGAGACCCAGACGTCCGAGGGGCAACAGCTGCTGGCTGTCAGCCACCCTGCTCCTCCCATCCAGTTCTCTCAGAAGAGACCCAGAGTGCACTCCCATGGCTGCCACTTCTGTCTACTCACCCTCTCAATTGCATTATTTCTTCTCTTGGGACGCTCATTAGTTCCAGCGTGTCCATTGACATTCGATATCCTGGGAGTGTGAGACTCAGACCATCTGCAGGAGCGCACTTTGTATGCGTGGCTCAGCTCAAGCTTTGCCTTCTCTGAGAAGCTCTTCTCTCCCTTGCTCCCACTTGTGTACCTACTGCCACAGTCTTTTTTTTTTTTTTTTTTTTTAAATATAAAATCCCCTTTCCCGGATGGTTTGTGAGCATTGTAAACATGTTTATCTTGGCATCCCTGCAGCCTGATGCAAACGAGACAGACAATAGGTGCTCAGTTGTTCACTGAATGAACTATAAAACATTATTGGGCTAAGCATGTCGAGTGTGCAAAACTCAACAGGCTGAGAGCAAAGAAGATGCATGCAAGTCCTCACTCCAAACACTTACTAGCTCATGATCTTGGACAAGACACTGAGCATCGGTGCCCCTCACTGTTTTGTCTGTAAAAAGGAAGTGGCCTTCATGATGGACCCACTCGGAAGTAGGCATTTCATACACAGTGGCTCAATTAATAGGAGTTACCTTCCCACCCCAGTAATGAGATTATTGTGAAGATCAGCAAAAACCCTGGATATGAAAGCAGTGGAGCTTTCACAAAGCTCTGTAAGAAATGATTTTTTACCACCTCTGTGCACACAGATCCCAAATCTTCATTTTTGCCCTGACTTATGTTGCAAGTCCCAGGCTGACACACCAGATGAAAGACCCCCCTTGCTCACAACAAACTTCTCAGCAAACACCATCCTCTAGTCTCTAGTTCCTCCATGAGCAGATCTAGCCCATTTTCCTGGGCCTTGTCCTATGCTGCTTTCCCATAAGGCAGGCCCTCTGCAGGGTCAAAAAGGGCAAGCCTGCACTGGCCTGAACCTTTTTTCACAGTTGCCCTGTGCTTCAGGAAAGCTCCATCCCTCTCTATGTCTCAAGATTTTGCCTTACTTAAAAGCCAAGTTCAGATCCCATCCACCCAAAATGATCTCTTTTAACTACAAGGAGTGCTACCTCATATTACTAATATTGCTACAATTACTTACATCTAGTTTTAAAACTGCCTGGGTTTGTATCTATTGATTCTACCATTTACTAGTTGTCTGACTTTGAGAAAATTAACCTCTCTACATTTCAGTTTAATCATCTGTAAAATTGACACCTCACAGGGTTCTAACAGAAATAAGAAATAATATTTCAGGTGAAATAATGAGTTAACCTACTTAACACTGCAATGGCACTGTTCCCACAGAACCAGAAGAGAGCCTGCACTGCAATGGTCTCCTTTTGACAGAGAACACAACTCTCTGCACACCAAATGTAGCCCGCAGTTAACAAGACATTTTCAAATGGTGAGTTCATTTTCCTGAGTTCTGACAATGCGCAGGCACTGTTGGCCACTTTACCTATATTATTTATTTCTCATGATGGTATAACCCCCCCCCCCATTTTCAAAACAAAGAAACAAGATCCAGGAAGTAAGCAATTTGTCTTAAGTCATAAATTTTATTTCACTCTATGGACTTCAAATTCAATTCCAAATTCTGTATATTGACAATTCACCTCACATCTCCTTACTGTGTGTCTTATTGATCTAATTGCAGGTGACCTGAGGGTAGTGCCTGTCTGCATTTGCTTGCCAAAGCCTGTCTCCCAAGCACTGTAATAAATACACTGTGATTGAAAGACTAGTTCATTCCTCATTTGTTGAGTGCCTACGATGTCAGATAGAAAAGTAAAACCCACATTAAATTATAAGTTAAAAATGCTACTATAGTGCTGGTACATAGGAGCCTAGCAAATTCAGGAACCAAGGGGAAGTTCTGAGATAATATTTGCATTGTAAACCTCTCTTGACTGTTTTTACAATAAACATTTTACAACTTCTTGTTTTCTGTGTATTATGACTTGAAGATTTTTCTCCTTTGCTAAATTAATAAATGTTAATAATTTGTCTCATTAAAAAATGCCACCATAGTAAATCACATACTATAGTGTATATGCATACACACATGTAATCTATATTATAGTACAGAATAGCACAGAGGAGATGCACAACCAAAGGAGCCCTCAGTGGATGGGAGTCCACACACTGCAAACAGCACTGTGTACAAATGCTCAGAACAAAAACTATTCAAGAAAACATTCTGTGTAGCAATGGCCTAGCTAAAAACATAAGATTAGCAAGCAAAACTTGCAGAATTAGCCCTCCCTCACCCTTCACTGGTTGCAAAATGCTGTAAACAGATCTCTAGCAATGTTTTCGAGGGCAGATCCAGGACAAGGAGTCTGCCAGGAAGACAGCTGCCTCCTCCGATGACTCTTACTCATTACCTACTGACGGAGCACTTCTCCCCAGACCGCAGCCACAGGAGTCCATGACCCTCTGCCAAAGAAGGCCCAGAGTGTAGCTGCAGTGGGCACATTAGATAGAAGGAAGGGGTGTTGAAAACCAGGGACTAGGCACATGCTCTCCTGTGGAGTCCTCACTACACTCTCCGGATGTTCATTTCAAACACTCCTTGCTGGGCACTGTGGTGCATGACTGTAATCCCAGCAATTCCTAGGCAGAGACAGGAGGAGCACAAGTTCAAGGCCAGTCTCCGAAATTTAGCAAGACCCTCAGCAATTTGGTGAGATTCCTTCTCAAAAGAAAATTTTAAAAAGGGCTAGGGGTATGTGGCTCAGTGGTAGAGGGCCCTGGGTTAAATCCCCAGTACCACAAAATAAATAAATAAACAACAATAACAACAAAAACCACAACAAACAAATAAGTAAATAAAGCTCCTCAAACCAACCTTCCCAGTTCTACTTCCGAAGGGCTTAACCATACTGCAACAAGAAAAGAGAATTTTTCAGAGGGAAATTACTTCATCTTCCCGCCACTAAATTCCTAACCTCACTGACTCTGTCCTTATTCCCTCTAGTTACTAGGGAGGAAGAGTCCTGTCCACGATCAGAGGCAGAGAGATACCTCTACACTGCAAACAACTATTAACCTGGACAAAATTACTAACAAACACTTTGGAGCCCTGAAAATGATTAAAATCAGGCCTTGGGGAGCTTTACTCATGAAAACTTGACCATACCAAAAGAAGAGCAAGTCTGGGGCCTTTGTTTATGGCCCCTGGACAGGGGCAACAAGTGTTCCTATAAACATGTCACAAAAGCAAAAAGCCCACAGGTTCATCTGCTGCAGATGGTCATCTTCACTTGAGCAGGGCAGTCAAACTGTTAACATGAGGGAATTTCAGAAGTGAGATCCACCGAAGGGCTGATATGAAACAATTTCCACTTAGTACTGGATGTGTGCTCACCTATGTGTGCATTCTAGTGAAAACAAAAAGTTTGTGGAGACTTATGAACTTCTGTACCCTTGAACACATTCCTCACCCCATAGGCACCTCAGTAGAGTGAAAGTCTTACTGACTGGAGGTGTCTGAGTATAGCCTCTGGCTGGTTACCTGTGCAGGGGAGACCCCAGGGAGCCAAGTACTTTTCTGCCAAGATGGGGGGGGGGGGAGGTGAGCACAGACATTAGTGGCTACACCCCCTAGGAAAGGCAGATTTTGCAGTTTTGAGGGCAGACAAGTTAGTTACTGACTGAGACAAAAAAAAAAATCATAAGAAGAATAAAACAGAATCCCAAAATAACTAAACATTATTTAGGATATTTTCTTTTTAAACTAAAAAAAGAAAAAATTAGAAAAGAATGACCCACAACTCAGAAAATGAAAACAAGTTCAATAAAAACTGATTTTAAATGACCCCAGATGTTGGATTCAAGAAAATAAGATTTCAAATCAGCTTTAAAATATAAATCTGTCTAAGTAATTTTAAAATGTGTATGATCAAAAAAATTAAGGTCAAACAAATTTGGGGACTTTGCCAAAGAAACAGACCTCATAAAAAAATACAAATGAAAATTCTAGAGCTGAAGACTAATATGCTGAAATGAAAAATTTATTAGATGAGCCCAAAGACACAAATCTCATCCGATTAATTTTTCACTTTGGATCTGGTGTGTTTTCCTCCATAGAAGTTTCATTTGGGTCTTTTACACATTTTTTAATTCTCTATCAGAAGAAAATCGTGAGTTTATAAAAAAATAGATTTACATAGATTACAAACCTAAAGAAGATAAAGAAAAAAAATATGAAGAAAAACGAACAGAATTCGAAGACCCATGCAGGATTGATTACATGAAAAAGCATATCCCGCATCTAGCCTAAACCCTAGAAGAAAAGGAACCCAGAAGGAACACAAAACACATCTGTCAGAAAATATTGCATTGGCATATTCAGGTGCTAAAAGAAAAACCTGAAAATCAAGAATTGTATATCCAGACTGTTTTTGAGAAATCATTAAAATAAAATAAATACAATAAAAGCAAAACAACAACAATTCCAAATATACTAAAACTGAAGGGATTCGTTGCTAGCATATCCATACTACAAGAAAGGCCCAGAAGAGAACCCGGATCCCCAAGAAGGAATGAAAAGCACTAGTATGTTTACTAATCATAAGCACAAATATGAAATATTATACTCATGTATATATTTTCTCTTTTATTCTCTTAATTTCTTTGAAAGCCATGACTCTTTAAGGCAAATTATATAACACTATGTTGTGATGTTTACAACACACTAATAACACAAACTTTACTGAAGTTAAGTTCCTATATTTTATCAGAAGTATATTAGAATTTACTTGAGTTGGATTAAGATAAGTTAAAGATGCATATTGTATCATTAGAGGAACTACCAAAAAATCAGGACAAAAGAGGAATGAATATGGTCTACAAAAATCAATTTTTTAGAATAAAAATGGTTAAGGTGGAACAGAGGAACAAGAAGAAGTAAGGATGGAAGGAAGAAAACATTCAACTCTACCCAACCAGCTAGATAGACCTTATGCAAATGTGAATATGAATCCCATCGGAGATTGTCAGACTGGTTAATAAAAGCAAGACCCAATACACAGTTTCCACCAGAGATGTACTTTAAGTTCAAAGACACAAATTTCATGCAATGAATTTTTCACTTTGAATCTGGTATTTTCGTCTCTAGAAGATCCAGTTGGATCTTCTGCATATTTTCAAATTATTTCCACATTATAGTGATAATTTCTTTGACCCTCTGAATACATGGAACATATTTATAATAGCAATTTTAATGTTCTTATCCACTAATGTCATACTTGATACCATTTCTGTGTCTGTTTCTAACGTGTGGTTTTTATCTGTGTTCTGGGCCATTATTGCCCTGTTTGTTTTCATGCCTTATGGTTATTTATTTGTTTTCAATCAGATACTGGGCATTGTGAATTTAAGCTGCTGGTTGCTAGATTTCCTTGCATTCTTTTAATACTGTTATACTTTTTTTCTGGCACACAGTTGAGCTATTTGGATCACAGTTGGATCCTTTCAAGCTTGCTTTTAAGCTTTATTATTTTGGGGTTCATGGCAACCTTTTGTAAGGCTTTGGGCCCACTGTTTTACTTTTAAGGTGTTTTACTTTTAAGGTGTTTTAAGATGTTTTACTTTTAAGGTTCCTACTTGATGCTCCCTATAGTGTGAGATCTTCCACTCCGACCTCTGGGGACAAGAACACCTCCCAGTCCTACATGATATCCAGGAAGTGTTCTGCCTACTCACTTCAGATAGATCTTTCCCTGACTTTAGGTAATTCCCTCACATAAAACAAGAATAAGCTCTCAGTCAAGATATTAAGGGGATCCGTGGGCAGAGAGCCAGAACTCTCCAAGCAGCTCTCTTTCCTGTAGTCCTCTGTGCATAAATTGTGGTTGCCCTGTTCTCTCCTCACTCTGATCTCTACTCCCTCCACTCAGCAAGACCCCTAGGCTCTGCTTGGGGTCTCCTTCTCTATGCCACTGCTTGGAACTCCTTATAGAGGGTAAGCTGGTGCAAATACAGAGCTCACCTGTTCACAGTTCTACTCTGCCTGCTTCCAGTTTATGAGAACCACTGTTTCATTATTTTCTAGTTGTTTCAGGTAGAAGGGTAAATCAGATACCCTGTTTCAATATCTTGACCAGAAGCCAAAGTTTCAATTTCTTTGCTTTTAAGAAATACCTAAAAAAAATATAGCCAGGTGCATTGGTACACACCTGGAATCTCAGCGACTCAGAAGGCTGAGGAAGGAGAATCACAAGTTTAAGGCCAACCTGGGCAACTTAATGAGAACTTATCTCAAAATAAAAATAAATATAAAAAGAGCTAGGGATGTAGCTCAGTAGCAAGGCTATATATTCCACTTTACTATGTACAATAAAGAATATTATAAGTACTTTTTCAATGATTTTATTTCTCCACTCAAAGCAATATTTATAAGATTAATTTTTGTTGGTCTGGGCAACTGTATTTCAAGCATTTTCTCTATTATCTCATCTTGCATTATGTGAGTATACCAACACTTCCTTATTCTTTCTTCTCTCAGTGTTGGCGTTGTTAGCCTTGTGCAGTCATGAACAAAATGAATGCTTCTAGAAGCATTCTCTTACACATCTCTTAGTGGATATGTGCAAGCATTTCTCTAGGGCATATTCCCAGAAGTAATAATATTGAATTTCAGGGTAGAAAATATCCACATTATAGGTTTATGCCCTCATTTTCATTTTTCAACTTACAAGACTACTTAAAGTTCCTTCTCACCAGCTGAGGGTCTTTGCACAAACCATTTCCCTTGCCTGAAACACTTTTCCTATTTGCCAATTATAAGTTAGTCCTAGGCATTCTTTAGACGTCAGCCTGATGTCACCTTCTTAAGGCAAATTATATAACACTATATTGTGATGTTTACTGCCACAGTCCGGCTGGGCACAAATCACAAGCCACTCAAGCAGGAACAAACTTTATTTCTGAACTCCCGTGGACACCACGCTCTCGACCTTCTCCCGGGACACACCACACACCAACCAGAAATCCCTCCTCTGGCACTTCCCCAACCAACTTGAACTCACCAGGAATCCCGAGAGAACTCCAAAGTAGCAGGCCGAGGTGGACAGCAGGGGTCTAATATACAATTGAATACACAGCTTAACATAACCATCATCATCTCAATGGCTTGCTGGTGTCACCTCTCCACCACTCCATTCTGGCAAAAATGCCATGCATCATCCCAACTCAGCTGTGGCCCTCAACAGTTTACAACATAGATATGACACTAATAACACAAAAGGGAGGAAAGTGCTACTGAAGTTAAGTTCCTATATATCTGGGTCATGAGAGGGGATACATTATTTCACCATAAAATCTCTGACTGCCTATTTGAGAGCAGGTTGCCACCTGCTAGAGTTTGATTTTGGTTTGTCCCCTCAAACCCATGCAAGAGTTTAATCCCCAAAGTCTTATTTTAATAGTATTAAAACAGTGGGAACTTAATCCAACTCTGGTGTTTAGAGTTGGGGTCTTTGGGAATGATATGAGATCATTAGGGTGGAGCCCCTACTATTGAATCCTGGTGGCTTTATAAAGAGAGGAGAGAGAACACACAGAAAAACAGAGATATATATGTACTCCTGCCAAGATACAATGCAGCCTAAGAGGGCCCTTATGAGAACCTTCACAATGTTCTTTGGATGGTGCACCTCTAGAACTGTAAGCTAAAATAAACCTCTTTTCTCTATGGAGTAGCCTGACTCAGGTATTTCTTCATACTAATGGAAAGCTGATTAACACGCTGCCCCACCCCCCGCCTTTTTTTTCTCATCATAGCAACAAGTTCATTTGTTGAACTTTCATAAAGTTTATGAGGGTAGGAACAGTGTCTATCTTGTTGAACGTTATTTATTTAAGGCCTAGTTCAATGCCTAGGATGTAGTAAGCATTTTAAAAAAAATTCTCTGAATAAATAAGCAAACTAATAAATACGTTATTATAACTATTATACAAATAAGCATAGAGAATTTCAGAATGCATTGTGTAACACAGAAATTGACACAGATAGTGGCTCAAAAAGCCAGGATTTGAATAACAAGTTTCCAGGTTTTTTTTTTTTTTTTTTTTTAAATATTTATTTTTCAGTTTTCGGCGGACACAACATCTTTGTTTGTATGTGGTGCTGAGGATCGAACCCGGGCCGCACGCATGCCAGGCGAGCACGCTACCGCTTGAGCCACATCCCCAGCCCAGTTTCCAGGTTTTGGATAACACAGTTAAAAGTAACATTACTTTCGAATAGTTTTGAAGGTGCTCTCTCTAATTTATTCCTGGGAGCTGTTTAACCTCTAGTGTTTCAGCACTTTGGGAAACTTCTTGAGCAGAGACTGACTAGAATCCATCCATGAGCTATTGGGTACCTCTTATTCTAGCGTGTAAAGCATAGATACTTTTTATAGATCATTGCCATACCATAGGAGGGCTTCTGTGTAGAGTGGGGAAGCAGTTGGATACATTTCACCATAAAATCTGAACTATTCCACTGACTTGTGATCAAACTTATTTATGCTTTAAATAAAAAACAGAATGAGGGGCTGGAGATATAGCTCACTTGGTAGAGTGCTTGCCCCGCATGCACAAGGCCATGAGTTCAATCCCCAGCATCACACACACAAAAAAGAGTTGTTATGAATTCCTTGATCATGAGATCTGTGTCCTTACATCCTAGTGTCTTGGATGTCTAGCAGAGGAACTTAGAATGAATATCCAAGACTCAGTCAATAAGCGAAAAGTGGCAGAATCTGGGTCATGAGAGGGGACACATTATTTCACCATATAGGCAAAAAAAAAAAAAAAAAAAAAAGCCACTGAGATTATATGCTTAATACATATATCTGAATGATGTGAAATGATAGAGTGAGGCTACACTTACCTCATAAAGTTATTGTGAAGGTCATGTGATCCTAAAGACCGTTTGAAACTGCCTCTGGCACATGCTCAGTGTGCAGTAAATGAGAGTTAGTTGCTATTGTCATCATCGCTTTCACCATGCTCATCACCGTCATTTTGGTAATTTGAGTAATGCACTCTAAAGGTCATGTCATGGAACTGGAGAGCTAATGTTTCTGATAGTACAGAAAGTATTTTTTTCCTATGCATTTGCTATAGCCTCTCTTTTCTATTCAAACAATAGGATAATTGTAAAGCAATGACAAACTTGATTGATCTGCTATGATAGTAGTCAATGCCTTTTGCTTAGTTACAAAAACAACAACATTAATCCCATTCCAAGGTCACAGAGCACAGACGGTCTTCAGTGATTAAAATTAAAAAAAGACTCAGAGAAAGCTTCAGGAGAGGGAGGAGTACCATCTTGTACCATAACTGGGGAGGAAGCAGGTAGATCTGTGGTTGCATCCTAGCTCCTTCCCCTTTCGTAGGACTCTTAAGGCTAGATATATTTGTGAGCAGCAGTTTCTTCATTAATAAAGTGGAAACACACCCTATCAAGATTCCTGTACATACCCAATAATATAATCTCTGCTAAATTGCCTAAGAGAGAGCCCAGCACAAAATACTGAAAAACAAAACAAAGATGGTCTTAGCTTTCCTCACCAAACTTCTTGAATATTCTAGAGTCTTGGGAGAAAGAAGCTAAAAAAA